>NC_137506.1:29788276-30095776 GCF_041902795.1 Electrophorus electricus | reverse complement strand
CAAACACTCTCCAGATCTCTCTTGTACTGCTGATTACACACCCACACACACTCTGAAACAAACACATGTCCACACTGGCATTGCACAAGCCCTCAGCCTGTGCTCATGTTGGAGGGTCTGGGCAAATATTTTGGGGGAAATATAATGGAGTTGCTTGGTCAATGCTACAGATAGTGGCAGAAAAAAACCCCTGATCAGCAGGAAAAACAGATTCGAAGTGCCCCAGATCTCTCTGGTCACTCATTTGGAGTTTAGTCACAGCTCACTTCTTGGCAAACACTCTGAAGAGAATGTCAAACAGCTCCCCGGCTCTGCAGAGTTTGGCTCGTAATGTTGGAGGAGATAAAGATGGTCAATAAACTCACACGTTTCTCTGTCTTTTTTAAGGGCAAGTGCAAATTGACAGCAGCCCTGTGGAGCCTAACCAGGACATTAAGTGCCCTTTATTTGTGTCCAATTACAGCACTATCCCACACTAAGCCACTCCCCTCTAAAACCGCACAAAAGGCTACATACACATGGCCTTCTGCATGAACATTTCAGTCTTTAGTTTTGGAAGTTCGGTAGTCTTATCCATAACATTAAAACTAGCTGTGGTTTTGTTTAAAGAAAAATGGCCAGTGGTTACTGAATACCACAGAAGTGGGGGCGGTATAGCTGTTCTTGTTCTAACAGATATTTTCAAAATTGTCTCATTATTGTCAATAATTAAACACATACTGTGCAATGAATGTGTTTCATGCCCATTTCCTGGGCCTGTTTAATTAGTGCTCTGATTATAAGCTCCTCTGAGAGGCAAATTCTGCTCCACCACGCGAGAAAGACTCCATGTTCACAATGTGGAGCACATTCAGTGCACTCATCCAAACACATCCGTCAATCTTATATGAAAACTAGAAAACATGTTCATCTGGACAAATGTAACAACACTAAATCCATCTATATATCAGTAATAATCAGGAGTAATAATGAAAATAATAACAATGCAATCGATGCATTAAGCATGTATAGTAGCTTTTTTATTCAAGTGCAATAAACTTTAATCAGAGTGAACGTTTCTATTTTTAGTACCTTTGATCATTTCTGATTTGTTTTTAGGCAGTAATTTGACATGCTTATGTTAGTCTAAACCTTTCTGCGCCAACAAACAGCCTTGAACACTTGAAGAGGTAGAAAAGGTTTGGGCATCCAAACAGTTTTGTTTATTAAAAACCACTTCTTTGGGCCCACAAGGGGGACCCCAGCGCAGTTATTTACAAACGGGTGATATATAGGCAGAAAATGCACACTGAGGTCTGAGAGAAAAGAAATGCTACATTATAAGAGGAGAGGGTGGTCTGAACATGACTCTTCACAAGCTGCCGTGCTGAGCACATTCGTGTTTAGACAAGAGAACACAAGGGTGGGAAAAAGGAGCGCAGGGGGCTGGCAGATTTGTGGGCCTCTGGAGCAGGACGGGGGTTGCCAAGGCGCTGTTTGTGTGCGTTCCGGTGTGTGTGTGTGTGTGTGTGTGTGTGTGTGTGTGCGTTTTGGCGTGTGTTTGTGTGCATCTCTGCGTGTGTTTGTGTGCACATGGGTCACCATGCCCATTTTTCCCACTTTAGCATTGTGGGCGAAACGAAATGCAGAAACAAAGCGCGCTCATATTCAGGCTTCGGAGTGTCAAGGATTACTTGTTCCATTGAATATGCTCGCCATTATCTGCTTATCACTCTCTCCCTCTGCCCCTTTAGTCTCTTTCTTGTCTCTCCTCAATGGCTTCCTCTCACTATCTCTCCCTCCCCTCCCTCTCTCCCTCCCTCTCCAGCTCTCCCTTTCTCCCTATCGGCCTCTATCTTTTAACACTTACAAAACTGAAAGGGCTCAGTCTGGCCCGGGCCTGGGCCACCTGGAAGCAGCAATGGACTTTCCCTCGCCCCCCCCCCCATGGCTCCTCGCCAGTGGCCAGCTGTAGCATTGTGCGCCGCGCTCCCTGTCTTACTTCATTCCAAGCATTGGCAATTGTTGCCGCCTCTGTTTATGGCCCACCCCCTCCCTGGCCTCTGCTGGCTCCCCCGGGCCGATTGTCCCAGGCCGTCCCTTGTTTAATGCTGTTTTGCAAGTTATTAAGCCCTGGAAGTCTATTAATCACAGTTCAGGGGCTGGGTAAGCCCACACATAGGCGGGCGGGGGAGGGGGAGCAAGCAGGCACGCTCACAGGCCTGAAAGAGCTTAGACGGTGGTCCATTCAGATCCCTAACGAGATCATTACCACTAACTAAATACAAACCTGACCCCTGCGACCCGCTGGGAAATTACGTAGGAGGTCCCTCCCGGTGTGGGACATTAATATGCTGTGGTGGACCACCCCTCTAACCCCTCCCTGTTCCTTACACTACCCACCCACACACACACACACACACACACACACACACACACACACCCTTTACTCCTCCCTGCTTTCTCTCCAATGGCCAGAAAACTAAACCTGTCATCAAAAGAAGCCTAATCACTGCTGTGATTGTGGTAAACCAAGCCTGACAGACATTTTACTGAGGCCTCAATGGGACCACGTCGGTGCCACCTCCAAAGCCCCCTCCCCCGCTCCTATCCTTCATTCTCTCGCTTTTTAAAGCAGGCTCCCAGCCAATCAGTGGCCACAGAAGCCGGAGGCTTTTCAGATTACTCGACACACTGTCCACTTTTCAGGGGACCACCTGGTAAGCTTATTTTAATATAACACCGCCTTGGCCCGCTCTCTCTCTCTCTCTCTCTCTCTCACTCTCTCTCTCTCTCTCTCTCTCTCTCTCTCTCTCTGTCTCTTCTTCCTCTAATTCCACCTCTCAAGCCAAACCACCACCGTGAATTCTGCCTAATCCATTGACCCCGGCAGAACATTCCTGGTTAACACTCCTCGGAAGAGGCTGGATTTGGGGGGATTACATGGTTGCAGCACTGTTGGGTGGCACCTGTGACTGGGAACTGAGGGGAACAATTACAGCCGGCTGCGGAGAGGACAAGAGCCCCCTACCCCGGCCAGCGTTCGCGCTTTTATTCTGCCCTGCTTCAGTTGGGGTGGGGCAGCGCAGACCATCAGGCCTCTAATCCCTACCTGTGACTGTAACAGAGTGCCTCCATGCTGGGCAGCTCCTGACCCGGGGCAACCGGCGACTGGTTTGTGTGGGAGTGAAGGAGACCAGCAGCGAGGGAGCTGGGTTCAGGGGGTTGTGACAGGGTCCTCACGGCTTATGTTAAGTTGCTGTCACTTTTGGTGTCTCAAGTGTCTCCACTTCAGAGCGTGGGAGCTTAGCGGTGGTAGCAGTGGTGGGCGGATTGTCCAAAACAAAACAAGACAAAACAAAACAATCGAAACCATCGGTTCTTAAACGTCCTCGCTGGCTTTTTTTCATGTCTACATTCACTTGAAGAGGATGAATTTCAGTGGTGAAGAAATATATTCCCCCTACAAACTTCTTGAATTATATCTCTTATCCTTTTGGATTAGGCATATCTAAATTTAATTGTTTCGTTGTTTCTAATCAAAAGTGCTGTTTGTTTTTGTTATTTTTTTAAATTAGGGTCTCTAATCCAGATACTCTGGCTCTCTCATCCATGCGTGGTAGTTGGTTATGCCCATTTGAAATGGGGAGTGCTATCAGTCTGTTAATCCCTGATAAGAGTGTGCTACTCAGATGCTGTGAAATGGAGATTTTAGTCACAAGCGGTTTGTGATTAAAACACGCACGTTCATTTATCTGGATCTCATCCTGCCTAGGACAGACAAGGAACTCTGCTCCACTTCAGAGACTGCCAATGTGTTGAGTTCCATGCTACAACACATTTGTAATAATGTTCGGGTGGAGTGTCACTAATGCTCGGTAGAGTTTATTTTCATTTTCTCTTTTGACGGGTACAAGTAGGGCCTTGCTGATATCTTTCCTGTTTGCTGCAGTCTCTCTCGCTCCCTTCTACTCTCTCTCTCTCTCTCTCCCTCCCTCCCTCCCTCTCTCTCTCTCTCTCCCTCTCTCCATCCCTCTCTCTCTCCCTGCCTTCTACCCGCCCTCTCTCTCTCTCCCTCCCTTCTACCCTCCCTCCCTCCCTCCCTCCCTCTCTCTCTCTCTCTCTCTCTCTCTCTCTCTCTCTCTCTCTCTCTCTCTCTCTCTCTCTCTCTCTCCTATGCCCTCTCACACACACTCTAAGCACACACTCAAGCTAGCGTAGCAGGCAGGATGGAGCACTGCCTAGTTGCCCATGCTGATTGCTTCTCTCCACTGACCAATTGGAATCCCATCACCACCATCTCCACCGTGACAAGTGATTTTAACCTGCCTGTGATCCACCCCTCCCCATGGCCGCTGCTCAGCCTCATGCCGCAAACAAAAACACTCTCCTTGTGCTTGCCGTTTAAGAGCATGTTCATTAATTCCACTCTGAAGCACTTTCCGCTGCTGTTTGCTCAGATACCAAACGTCAAATCCCTCTTATGCACACAAATAAACACTCAAAACAACAAAGGGAATGGAGAAAAAAAGCACAATAAACATCGAAATTGACTGAGGGTACAAGATGAATGTTTTAGAAACCTGCTCATGCCACGCTGTAAAATTACTTTTACCCCAGTAGATGAGTGAAAAATGCCTGTGTCAGTGGTGTTTGTGTGGAACATCTCTTTATCGTAATTGTGCTCTAGCAGAATGTCTCCAAAACAGTCGCACAAGAGAGGGCAAACATGGATTTACGCAGTGGTTTGGTTTTGAAACACGAAAGAAACATGTGTCCAAACATTCTTCAAGTGGTCTCAGACACACAAACACACGTCCTCCCTCATATCCGCCACTGACAAAACCCTGTAGCACTCTAGTGCAAACACACATACAGGACACATTTCACTCCCCATTTGACACCCAGACACCCAGCCCTGTTACCTGTACCCCAGCATCCCATGATCTGTTCCATATTTAATGCCCTGGCAGTGCTGAGGTGGCAGCCGGAGTCGCCACGGCGATCCACAGGCCGGCAGGCGCTTCGGCTGGGTAATTAGACCAGCGCAGCAGGTGCAAGCGAGGTGAGCAGCACGGAGCCGTGACACCCCACCCTGCCGGCCATGACCTCTGCCCTCCCTGCGACAGCTAGCACAGCCGCGGTAGCCTCTCATGCAGAATTCAGAACCTCTGCTTAGTTTACCTGGCCCAGTGCTGCACGCATCTCACCACTCTCTCACCGACTCCATACATACACATATGTGCACATACACACCAACTCAGCCTAGAAACCCGAGTGTCAAGTTCAACCTAGGCCAGAGGCGCCGTACTGTAACCATGGCGACTTGGTCACCTGCCTGCCTGCTTTTTTATTTTTAAGGTACAAATGAAGCAGAAACGATGGAGTGTTTGTTTTCCCACACTCTTGTTTTGTTTTTTTTTTTCCTTCCCAGCTGCACTTCCTACCCCTCCACCCACACCCACACCCACACCCACACCCACACCCACACAGGCACACTCATCCACCACCACCCACCCCGCGCTTGTCATGTCATGGCTATAGGACTCGTCAGGGTGGAGAGTTCATTTAGAGCTCCTGCTGTGAAAGAGGCTGTTTGGAGAGGGAGAAGGTGAGCTCTTGCAGAAAATGACCCTCATGCTCTGATTGTTCATGGGATTTTTATTTATTTATTTATTTTTAAATGCTGCCGACTGACACTCGAAGCAGAAAACAAAGAGAAGGGGGTGGACGCTCAGAGCTAAAGTAGCGGTGGGCAATCAGACGGAGTCACCTGCGGCATCATGGACGCAGGCTTTAGATGGCGTGGTACTCTGTGTTCTTATAAAACAATGTAAACTTCGAAAAATGAATATTTTGGTACTGCCACTTATATTTCTGATGAACCCCAAAGCCCCCATGTCAGTAGTAACAGGTCAAATTATCTGGCTTTTTCATGTTTTCATTCTTTTATATAAATTTGGTTTTAGTTTGTACTGATAAGTTTGTTTTTGGTTTTTTTTTTGTACCAAAGTTAAGAGGAACCTAAGGGCTTTTTAGTAGCTAAAAAAACTAAATGTGGTCACACTGGTCAAAACAATGTTCAGTGTTCACATTCAAACAAAAGGATCCCGGTAAGAAGTATATCTAATGCAGCAGAAAGACACTAGGTGCAACAGCAGTCCATTAAAATCTATTTTATGCTAATAAAATTTGTGTGTGTGTTTGTGTGTGTGTCTGGATAGTGTCAATGGCATCAATTAGACCTGTTCGACCTGTACCCTAGAGCATGTTTTCTGCATGTCATGTCATATCTGCATATTAGGCCAGTCTCTGTAATCAGATGCTCTCATTCAGACACACTCATTTTGCTCGTGCTCATCACACAAGCATTCGCGTGTACACCAGCACACAGTCGCACTCGCACGTCCAAGCTTTCTTCTCCGCTCTTCTATTCACTTCGGCTGCGTGATTAATTGGGCTGAGCTCTGCTCAATAGTCGGTGAAAGTTAAACAGACCGACGGGCTGTATGCGGAGATTACAGCCGCCCATTACAGACGGAATGAACCATGAAATTGCTTTTTTTCGCCCACCTGCGGCGGTGGTGGCGAGGCCCCGTTCCCGGCCGCTATCGGGGGTGGGGGTGGGGGTGGGGGTGGGGATGGAGGGGGGTTGAAGGAGCGGCATGTGGATATTAACACTCCCTCGCCGGAGATCACAAATCAATCCCATAGGCCCGCGACCCATGTCTGTCAGATGACCGTCGAACGCTCACGCAGCGATGCTGAGAAGAGTACGCACCACGTTGTGGATGGCTTTGCAGGGACAAACAACCATGTCGGCATGCGAAAAACACGATGGCATGCTCTTATGCAGCCCCTAAGAGGCACAAGAAGGTAGGACGCAAGGAGGTACGGAGATCCTCTCTCTTTGGTTATGGATTTAATCACATGGCTTTGCCTACCTGTGTTATACTGACTCTGCGTGGTGCACCATGCCAAAATAAAAGTACTGGAAGCTGTGCGCCATGGCGACTGGCTTCTGCCCTCGACTAAGGCCATGTCCTCGTGGAGGAAGCCGTGCCAGGGTTCCAGCCTCCTCCAACACAAAGCGCCGTGAGCCAGTCGGGAGGTCATGTGGTCTCCTGAGGCTGTTGAGTACTTAGTGCTCTCCTCCAAGCTCATTGAGGCACTCCTTCAGAAAGATGCGCTTGCAGCTGCCTCCACACACGTCAGCGGAGGTGTGTGCGGCTGTCCAGCTTCCTGAGTAGTGCTGACATGCAACAGGAGAGAGCTGCTTTATATATAATATAAGAGGGCAATAGCACGTCAGATGGAGTGACCCGTACTTTGCTTTCGCTATATTAGCTTTTTTAAATAGGATGAGCACTTTCTCTGGCCCTGTGCATCCCAGGTTTTGGAATGACATTGTGGCCGCAAGGATGTCGGCTGTTGAGAATAATAGCTTTTTATCAAGCCACCCTTTCAAATGATGTCAGTTTTCAGTGTTAACTGTGCAGAAACTCTAGTTCCTTTAGATAACTGCCTTAAGCAGGATTTCAGGCCACTGTCCACAGCAAGCAGCCACCAAAGTCACTGACAATGTCAAAAGGAAAAGGTTCATTTTTAAAATTATTTCAAAAGAAAAAAAAACAACAACAACATTGTATGCTTCTCCAGCCTCTAGCTTTTAAGTAATACATTTCTATTATGGACCAAATTCAATCACTTGAGGTCATCTGTCTGTTATGTACATGCAAATGTAAGTGAGGATTGAACTGATTTCAATTAAGCCATTTCAGACCATGAGCACGAGGGGGATGAAAAAGGATGAATTTTTGTACCCTTTCTCCTCAGCCATAGGTATCAAGGCTGCATTCTACATAACATTCTAAATCATTTTCACATTACACAATACTCTCCTTAGAGGGAGCGAGAGAGAAAACATGAATAAGAGATAAGGGGGGAGTTCTCTATTTTTCTCCCTCGCTTTCTCTCTTCTCAAGTTGCTGTCTCTGTGCTTGGTCAGGGGTCAAAAGGTCACGGCCACAAGGCGCGGATGTTGAGGAGAGCAAGAGAGAGACGATTTGGAGGAGGCGGCAGAGCTCGGATCAAGCGCGCAGATGAAAGCGTTCACTCCTGCCTGAGGACTCCTCTCCATCCCCACAGCGAAGGGGGTCGTTTTTAAGGACAGTGTTATCAACGGGAAGCCCCCCTCAAAAAAAAAAAACAGGAAAAATGTTTACTACTGCAGAGTCGTGGCATAATAGGGTTTTTTTCACTGCTAGGAGATAAATAGCTTCCACATGCAGAATATATAGCATAATATAACAAATTGTATGGCATAGATTATAGAATGTTCCAATTAAATTTCATTTCTGTACACACCCTGCCCCTTAATCAGTATAAGTACATTATAATTTGGTATAATGTTTTGTGATTAGCTGTATGTGATAAGCAGAGAACGGTTTGTTTCCACATAAAATTATGTACACAGACACATTAGTGAAAACAAGTCTGTTTCTCTTTTTTTGTTAAAAAAAACGGGTATTAAAACAAAAGAAGAATTGTTTTGCTTACATCAAGTGTATCGTTTTAACTTCTTAACCTCCAAACACTTCATGTGTTTGCATGCTCTTCCTGCCCCTTTGATGGACAAAGGAGGCTCAGTGTGGAGTTACAGCACACAGCCCGGAGGCATCCATGAATGCTTATTACCCCAGCGCAGCCGTGAGGGTGAAGTCTGAGGTTTTGCCAGTCCCCAGCGGGAAGCGTCAGCGCTGGCCCAGTGGAGGCCCTCCTGGGGCCCGGGGCCATTGTGTCAAGGCCTGGTCTACTTCACGCACATTAAGGATCACATAACCGCAATTTCACGCCACCGTAGGGGAGAGGGTAAACCCGCCCTCCACACGCCTCCACACCCTCACGCCCTCACCCCCATCCTTTTGGTGGTGAGTTGGGCAGAACTGACATTTATTGCCTGGTTGATGTTAACAAGGTCACTGTTGTTAGTACACACTGAGTAGCGTGTTGACATCACAAGCTCAGCTGGGACTGAAGCGTTAAGGGAAAATGAAAAGCAGGGTCAGCTGGCTTTTTTTCTGCTATGTCGATGATGTTTGTTTGCTTGTTTTTTTGTTTGTTTGTTTGTGTGTGGCATGCCTGTAACCTGCTGAAGAAGTAGGAGGCTATTGACTGCTCAGGTTCCTTTTTTTCTCTGCTCCACTTCAACATTTCTACTGTCATTTTCCTACAGTCCTTCAGAGTAATTCTTCTTCCCCCTCTATTTCTGCAGTGCTGCTCTGTGTGGCAGCCTGAATTGTGTGTTATTACCCAGCTGGAGACAATATCATTACTACATATTTGCTGTCAAGGGTCTGCAAAGAATAGCGGCGTTGTGGGCCTGGGTGATCTAACAAGCACGCGCAGTGGTCCTGAATTACCCACTCCTACAGGGAGGAAGTCAAACACTAGCCGCTCGAGAGGTGAGCAGACAAAAGAGCACATGTATCTCTCTTTCTCTCTCTCTCCCTCTCTCCTCTATCTGTTCCTGCCAACACAACCTCACATAGATTGCTAACTCTCTGTCGCTATAATGTTCTTTTTTTAATTCCATTTTCTTCAGACTGGTCACACTGAGGTTTTAGACTCAGCTCTCAAATGTAACATATTACACAATTTATATGCAGAACTATTTCCATTTCCTTGTCTAATAACGACAGATGAAATGGATGCAAAGTTTCATCTCATCAACATTTTATTATAATCCTTTATACTTTTTCAGTAATATTTCAGAAGGTTGGGACCTTTTGTATTTTTTCTCCCAGAACAATATGAAAAGAGAGACCATTTCCAGCAAATATAAAGAAAGCTACACAAACTCTGGCACTAATTTAATGACTTTGATTTTGTAACAATGACCTATGACTGAGAAAAAGAACTTTGTGTGAAAGGTGGCCTATCACTCTCACTCCGTTCTGTCCCTCTCGCTATCATCCTCTCTCTCTCTCTCTATGTCTCTCTCTCTTTCCCCTTGCCCTCTGTCTCACATTCTATGCAGTCAGGCAGCTGAAGAACAGAGAGAGTAAGAGAGAAAGAGAATTCCTCATAATGCTTTTGAGACTATGCAAAGGAATTGAAAATGCACAAATACGCTGGCATATCTCCCCTTCTTATGTGTTCAGTACAACACTCTTGAAACAGCCAAATACCATTGTCTAAAAAACAAAACAAAACAAAACAAACAAGTAAAATGAAACTGTGTGGGCTTTAATATTTTTATATGCTACAAGCAAAGCAGCAGAAATCCTTGGAGCCACAGAATAAAAGGAAGAGTGTGAGCGAGCACTCTGCAGATTGGAAGGCGAAGCGGGAACACTTGATGAGGCAGTCCATCTTTAGCACACCCTTTCTGAAGCAATCTGACCAATCACAATAGTGGGAGTCCTTGATTTCCAAGAACAGGAGTGAAGAAAGCAACGTTTATACCTCCTCATTTAAGACCGTTGATTGAAATTGTGAGCTATATTTTAGCATCCTCGACGCGAAAGCCCTGTTCTGTAGAAGCGCCTTAAATAGAATATGTAATTATATTCAGGAAAACTGCCCTCATCTTTAACAATTTTAATCATTTTAACAGCTATGTATATTTGTGTCAAATATCACACATCTACTCAAGATGTGTTCTAATTTTGGAAATGATTATAATGAAAAAGTTCACATTTGTTAAATGCCTAAATGCTAACATTTCGTCCAATTAATTTGCTGAATTTGAACAAAAAATAATATCTTGTTTGGCATGATTTTAAATAATATATGGATTAGTGACACTGATATGTACTGATAAGAAGACGTTGAGAAGTTCCGTTTCTACGTTAACCTAATTCTAATTGGATTTTAGATAGATAACTGCACAAATGTATGTTTTCTTTTCAAGCTAATGTACTAACTGATCAATCGACTCGCCGTCCTCTTCCAGAGACATTGTAGGTCCATTTTAATTTTAGATGAAGCGATAAAAAATAATGGTTTGTATCTCATCTTTTCACATCCATTAAAATTTCTGGAAAGGATATGATTAGTTGAACAACGGGAAAAGAATCCACTTTGTGAAAGCAATCCAGCATTAGAGACAAAAGGAGAAGTGAAGGGGGCGGGGTTTGGGGTGGGGTGGGGCGGGGTTTGGCTCTAAATGCTCTTGTCTGTGGGACTTGATTCTCACACAGGGCTTTTTTTTAGCATGGGTCACTACACTGGGATGACGAGCCAAACTGTGTAGTGGTGCGCTGCTGCTTGTTTGGAACTGGATTACTGGGCCTTTTAACAGGGACTTCTCTAGTCAAAACAAATATGGCTTTCAGGATCTCCGAGGGCACCGCTTATCGGAAACAATGCTTGGTCAGGGTCTGTTTCATTTCCCATCTATGAATATCAAAGATGAATAAACCCAACTTAATTGCAAGATGGCGCTTTGTTCTAACTTGGATAGACACAAAACATACTATGGTTCAGTGAGAGTCAAGAGTCCTGTCCAAACAGGTGTCTGGCTTTGCAACATTTGGTCAATAAAAGCCTAATCCCTCCTTTTTGCAGTAAAATGACTTTTCTAACAGTAGGTTACACTTGGCTAAAGCGCCAGCCATGGGAACATGGGTTGTAATAGTTGCTGAAGTCTCTGAGCCTTTTGAAGTTCCCAGCAGTCAGATGTCATTGCTCACTAGACACTTCCAGAAAGAGTGAGATTTCAAGATAAATATAATGAGGGGGAGGACCAGGGTGTATAAAATCCCACAATGCTAAAGTGTCAGATAGCCCACTGATTTTCATACCTCTACAAAGATGCTAGTCTTTCCATGAACATGCCAGTCTGTCCATAAAGAAAAGTCAAAGAAGAACAGGGACATTTCAGCTTTAAATCCTTTAAGTCTAACTGCAAAAAAGCTTGTAACAATCATTTCCTGTTGCTTAATTTTTAATAAGTGTCTTAGAGATAGAAAGTAATTTTGGCTATTAGCTATTGAAATACATTCATATAGAAACCTTTCATATAGAAATCTTTTCCTACATTTTACCAACAAATTTGCGAATTTGACTACTCATAACTTAACAAAAGATTTTGAAGCGATAGCAAATAATGTCTGAATCTTGCTTCTCTGTTCTCTCAACTAATGCAGCACCAGATTGTTCATGTTAGACTAGAGGCCTGTGTCCACATCACAAAACACTTGGACCAATCTGCTAATGTTTGCTGTAGCTACGGAGGTCCCTCTAGTCGCGGTGTTCCTGACTAAGGCGAATTTGCTATACTTTTTATTGACAATCATGTTGACTTTGTGTGGAGTCTGACAGGCAAGCACTTCAGCACTCGTTGCCATGGCCACCGCCATGTGTCCAGCTGGAACCAGCCCAAAGGAGCCAACAGAACCCCCCTCTCGACCCACCGAGGCGGCCGAGGAGCTTTCGAGCTGGTCGGAGTCGGGGTGGCATGTCGGAGGTTTAAGATAGGTTAAAGATTAAAATTTGGCGTACCTTCCCTTGAAGTTCTCTGCCGTGTGCACTCTCCAACCAGAAAGCCAACTCGAGACGCTTTATAAAAGAGGAGGATGCAATCTTCCAGACCCAAGAGGCTTTGGGCTGGTGCTGAGAATGTAAATGCAGAGTTAGTGTGATAAGGTCAATAAGGTTAGGGAGATAAGGTCAGCACTAGCACTGTGGCACCAATCCCCTGACAGGTTGCCTCTGTGGGAAGGAGAAATCCGGCTCTAAACGTTAGTGCTCGGCAGACATCAGTGTCATTTACCGAGATGTATTCGATGTGATTCAGCCAGAGGCTGAGAGAGGCCATATCTTAATGGGATCCTCACCACTTCCTCTGCTCTATTCTCTAAGAATATTTCACTGGAATTTTGATATCATATCCACTAGTCCATTACAGCGAGGCAGAAACAGCAATTACGTTTTCAGAGGGGTTTTCAGATAATGTGACAGAAACCGGGTCTGTTAGATGACACAACTCTTTTCTGTCGTGCGTGCATGTAAGTATTTTATGCTCAGACAGTAAAGTTTAAAAAAAAAAAAGAAAAAAGGAGTTTGGAATTGATCTAGAGAATGTTGTAATTATGTAGACTTGGGCACCCTGACATGACACCACAACGTTGTACTCATCAATTAATTCTGGTATCTCCGGCAATGTGTCCTCTCTTTTTGAACTTACACACTCAGTAAACATGGCAGGTTAGATCTCCTTTAGCGGTCTAATTTCTCATCCGGTGTATGAAACTGACAAAGCGTCACGGTACCATGTTTGAAGGAAAGAGAGAACCGCTCACAGGTGCATGTCAAAATCAATTTAGCTGGAGAAAAGTGGCCGAGGGGTTTTCTCCCCTCTCCTTTTAAAAGGGTTTTCAACAGCTCGTTGCTTTTGAATAACGTGCCACTGCGCCTTCCCCTGTCCTTCACATTTCCCCAGCTCTGCAGCCCGCTGCTGTCTTTCACGCAGCCTGTGTGTCCTCAGGAGAACAGGGAGGGAAGGGAAAAAAGAAAACAACAAAAAGCCCCCCCCCCCCCCCCTCCAAACAGCCATTGTCTTCAGGTGATTCCGGGCAGTAGTTCAGATGGAGCGAGGGCACGGAGCCAGATCATCTGCTGCAAGAGTCCTCGGCAAAGCGGCACAAAACACAAACACACATGTCTGGGAGCGCTTCACCACACCAGTGGATGCAGCTGGATGGGAAAACTGTGTGGGGTTTTTTTGGGGGGGTGGGGGGTTCTTGCAGAGTAAGTGTGGAGATGGCAGAATGGCAGCAGTGGTGGGGTGGTAGGGAGGGGGTTGCGGCACTAAACCTCAACGAGGACAACCAATCACCTCATTCAGCAGCTGCCTCCACACTGCTCATATTGTCAGCTCGCCAGTTTAAAGGAACCTTGAGCGGCATCAAAGATCTTTTCAAAGCCTTAATCCTAATAGGTCGCGGTTTGTTCTGTCACATCAAAAGAGTGAGAGAGGGAGGTACAGAGGGAAAGAATGCATCACAGGGGAGCTGGCAGAGATTCTTATAGGGAAGATTGGCAGAGGATTTGCAGCACAGGGAGCACTAAAATCTGAAATATCAGCCATGGAAAGCCTGTTGTAATAGATATGAAATGGGCCTTCTCAACACCATGAAAGGCTGACATTTGCTGAAAGTTTGTGGCAAGGAGCCTTTTATTCCCTGCCATCTATCAGTGTTTGTACTGCCACCATGTCCACACTGGAAATCCGCAAAGTGTCACTCTTCCTGGTTAATGTGGGATTGGTCATTTTGAATATGTTTTTTTTTTTTTTTTTTTCCCAGTGAAATGTTGCATCTTCAGTGAAAGTATTTTTCAGTCAGACCTGCTTTTTTAAATTGCTCACAAAGAACATGAGGAAATAAATATATTATTTTTGTTGCACACACACACACACACACACACACACACTTCCACCACATGAATGTACACATGCACAGACGGCCAAGCACACAACTACGCCGACAGGCTCTCACACACTGCCATGTGTTTACCTCTCACCCCCTGACACTTTCATCTGCAGTCCAGTGTCTCTCATGCATTTGAACTGATACGATCGCGTGACCCAGGGCTCCTGCCCGTGAACCGGCAGTGGACAAGTGCCGCGTTAATTATCCAGCCGTGCGAGAGCAGCTATCGATTTCCTGTCAACACGTCGAGGCTCCGGCAAAAGAAGAAGAAAGAAAGAAAGAAAGGAAAGAAAAAAGAGGAGCGCTTTGTTTTTACAGCCCTGCGCTGGATGCAGCGGACGACAGCGATGAAAGAGATCTTTCACTGGCAAGACGCTGCCGATGAAACGAGCCCCGCTCGCAGGCGCAGGCTCAGACAGGGAGGAGAGCTCTCGGTGGGGAGAAGAGATAATGATGATGTTGGTCTCTCTAGCATTTCGGAGTCAACAACAAAGGGTTGGGGGGGGGGGGTGGATTCACTGAAGTGACTCAGAGACTGACTTTACTGTGAGAAGCACGGCCTGCCCCCCCAAAAAAGCCCAGGGCCGATGCTGGAGTTTCCGAGAGTTGGATGGTTCTCTATTGGCCCCGTGATGGACTGGCTCTATTCCCACTGGTGCTTGTTATTTCCCACCCCTGTGGCTAGAAACGGAGCCAGAAGTTGGGACACGGTCCCTTAAAGAGAGTGAACAAACTTAGAGAGGGAGCCTGGCTAATGATGCTATCACACATATGGCTATTCTTGCTGAAACCAAATAGGCCCCTAAAGAGACACTGAAATGTGTGTGCTTTGTTGCGGTTGCAGTGTGACGCCGTCCACTTTGCTGCGCACAGTAAGGTGGCTTGCCGTGTACCGCAGGAGGAAAGAACCGTAGAACAAAATGATCAATAACACAGGCCCAGTATGGAGTCACAGCGAGTAGTTTATCAGCCATACAAGATCAGACTTCAATTTTTGTCTTATCATATCCCAGGAAAAGGTAAAGTGCATAAAGTGCATTAAAGAGTTTGTTGTTCAATGAAATGGTGTGCTCTCCAGTATGAAACTGTATAGAATTTTCATATATATATATATATATATATATATATATATATATATATATATATATATATATATATATTACATGCATATATATGAATATTGAAATATATGTAATATATGTATATGTAATGTATTGAAATATGATGTATTCCGAACTCTAATTTGAATTTTCATAATGAATTTTCTGTATTTTACATGTTTTATGGGAAACACCCCTGAAGAATGATATGACTTCAGGCCGTCCTAAAATGTGTACCTGGAATAGAGTCCTCAATTGAAAGTGTGACCATTCATACTAGAAATATCTGAGTATTTGGGCTGATGACAAGCTGTTCAGTAGCAGGAAACCCGTGTAAAGGATCTTACCAAGGACAGCTTGAGAAATGTTCTTGAAAATATCTCTGTTCTCTGCACAACCTCTGAGTTCTGTCCACAGCATTCTTATTGGTGTCCTCCTCTGCTGCTATCATTTTCAGCTGCTCTTAAAAGTAGACAATTGATCCTGGCTTTGAGACAAACTCATAGCCTGATATTCATTTACAAGGCCTTCTTTTGCAAAAATGATTCCCTTCCATTATATCTCTTTTGACGGTGCGAAACATGTATTATTCTGTTTGTACATCAGGCCCGGCTTCTTTTTCCTAAAACATTTCATTTCTGATGTAAATTCCAGCGTTAAGTGTTATTCTTTGAATGAAAGTTTTGATTCAATAGATTCTATAATCACTCTTACAAAGTCAAAGTAGGTCCTGCATTCCTTGTATAAACGCTCAGTGACATGTAATGCTAGTTTATGCATTTGAAAGTCATAGTAGCATGTAGGAAGCACTTTATATGATTTTTAGATCAAACTCTGAACTCTTATTGGTCATATCACCTGCTGGTGGATGAAGATCAAATCATAACAGTAACCCACGACCCTCTTGGTGCAAGACTGGGATTGAAGGCAGGCATTGTTTATCTCATAAATAAGGAAGTCATTTTCAACAAGAATGTGCTTGAAAAATGTCTAACTTTGAAATATAAGGCTGCTAACTTGGGGATGAATTCATTCTTCTTTTGATGAGCACATGAATGGAGACATTGGTTAACACATCATTTAACACATGAAATTATTTGTACATCATGAACTGATGTACAGTAGAAAACACATCGTGAAGAGCTTCAAAGATGCCAGATGGTTCTTAAGAAGGTAGTTTTACATTCAGGTGAACCCAATTAAAGTGTGAGGGCTTCTGTTACCCATCTACCCCTTCGTCTTCTAAGAGTGGGATGACTAGCGAAATTGGAATCAGATTATGAGCAAGAAATACTGAAGAACCAATTTCTCCGTACCCTGTATCACGTTTTCTACACAGAGACCCCCTGCCATGCATACAGCTAGAAACACCTTCTCTCCGTGAAAATAATTCCCTTTTCCTCTGCTTATTAATTTCACTGCAGATGATCTGTTCAGATAGAAGATGCTTTTAGGACAGAATTTAATTAAGTGTGTGCAACATTTTTAGAAGCAGTCATGTAAAATATTCTGCCATAGTGTAATATGCCTGATTCTGATTACTCAAATGCAGGCCAATCTCGTTAACCCCACTGATGTTTGAAATTCAGTGTTCCAAATGTAGTGCTTCAAATTCAGACCATAAGCACTGACTCTGAAAAACAAGCTTACTCTCTACTGAATTACTCACATTTTCACAATGGCACACTTAACGCAAAAAGGAAAGCAAAAACAGAGTTGTTTTGCATATTCACGTTTAGCAGTTCTGTCTAATGTGTGCATAGCTTTAAATGTTTTGTCGAAGGAAACTTGAACCAAACGAAAGGATAATTTCGATAAACCTTTAATATCAAATTAAGTGTTCATTTTGTGCACTACCTTTTGCTGCACAGTAGACATACTCCAAAGCGACCCCTGATGGTTGTGTGGAATTGACACGCTTCAGGATAATTCAATGGTGGCTGAAATCACCGTAAGTGTGGGTGTACTACTGACGGAAAAGGATAATGAGGTCAAATGGAAGGGTGGCTTTTATATTTTGGAGTAAGCTGCCGTTTTTGACAAATGGCCTGTCTACAAAAATCTTATTTCAGAATTTTTCATCTTTGAACCGCCGCTGCTTTCACCCTTGTGTCTGCATGTGAATTAATTCTCCCCAGAAACAATTTTATGTATTTTAATTCCTGACAGAAGACCTGAAATGAACAGTTCTTTAGTAATCCTCTCATACGTCCTGCAGTAACGATGCTGCCTTGCTCCACTGTAAATTAATAAATGATGGTCAGTTGTTTCATTTACTTTGGGCAATAAGTGTACCGACAAAGGTAATATTCAAACAAAAAAATTGTACTGCTGGATTTCCTTTTTTTTTTTTTTTCTGAAGAAAGACATACTGACATATAATAGTGGCATCATTGTCATTAGCATCTTAATATGGGATAATGGGGCGCATTAGCTTTTAATGACACTTAGATTTTCAAAAAAGGAAAAGCCATAACCACGCGGAGAGGAAAGTCAAGTGTTTCCAAGCTCTACATGTGAATTTAGTGCAGACAAGTGCTTTTCAAACCTTGGAATACATTTGGTGAAATGCCACTAGAAGAGATTCATTTATAGGGTAATGGTGCCACCTTTTGGTTGGTAATATATCCTTGGACGTCAGTTAATTCTAAACAAATACATTAACTGTATACGACTAATGCAATATGTTAAACATATTAACCACTGCTGTAGAATAATTGCTTCATATTCTGTAGTGTTTAGTTAAATATTTATGTGGTTTGTGCATAATATGCACTAATATGGAACACTATAACAACACACGCATCCCGAATGCAAAATGGATTTCACCATAATGAATCTTTTGTTTAAACTTCAAACTTCTTCTCTTTTACTTAGTAGGGTTGTTTGTCAAGATTACAGCGTAAATACGTATGTATTTAGATTTGTATGTCTGTTCATTCATGTTTAGATGACTGACTTCTAAACTCTGCTGGTCTGAAATATGATAGACACGTGTGTGTGTGTGTGTGTGTGTGTGTGTGTGTGTGTGTGTGTGTGTGTGTGTGTGTGTGTGTGTGTGTGTGTGTGTGTGTGTGTGTGTGTGTATGGCAGTGAGGCTGTGACCATGTTCGCAAAGATTAAAAACAGTGTTGATAAAGAAATTGTTGGTGAAGTTAACTCACCAGCGCATCCACTACTCACAAAGAAAAGCCAACGTAGCCTATTCCATTAACTAAAAATCTGCATGACAAAATGTTTTGTCAAAAGAAGTACTGCTGACTTTAATCTGTTGAGCTTCCAAGTAAAGTGGATGTGGTTAATATGATTCTTAACTGGCTTCTGAGATTTTTGTAACTACAAAGTGAAGCAGCAAATTTTAACACTTAATTCATTAATTTTCAAAGTCAGGTCAGCTTTCTCTCGCCCAGCAGACCAAAGCTTGTCTGTTCAGGAGCGCCATCTGCTGACTGTCTTTCTGAACAAAGGAACAAATTCTTAGGACAGAATACATAGCCTACTTTACAGAACAAAACCATCGAGAGAGGGAGATTTCTTTTTTAAGATCTGAAATTGTTTCACATAAAGGATTAAAAGATAAACAAAGCAAAACAAATTCATGATATATCCAAGTTATCTCATTAATTCAACGACCTAGTCCCTTCTACACTATACACTATACACTATAAGGCACTATATTTTTCCTATTACAGTCAACTTGAATTTCTGCCTCAACTGCTCTTCAAAATGCTAATTTGCTGCCATGTTAAAAAACAATTAAACTCACCAGGAAGCTGAACTTATCTTAATGTAGCTAGACCTTTGGTTCACTTACACCACAGGAGGCCTGTCTGCCATAATATTTGATTTTTCTTCTTTTTTTTTTTTACTGGCAAGTAAAATCTTCCAGTCACCAGCTTGAATTAAAGGCAATAGAGAGTGTTTGCCAAGGAAAGAGAAAGCTGTTTTGACCTCGTGCTCCTTCAACTGTGCCCAAGCAGAAACCAGCACAGAGGGGTGCAGACCCAGAGTTGCAATAAACATGGACAATTTTATTGTGACTCTGGGTTTGCACCCCTCTGTGCTGTACTCTCTCTCTCTCTCTCTCTCTCTCTCTTTCTCTCTCTCTCTCTGTCATCTTTCTTTTCCTCTGAAGGTGACCTTACTTGACTCATTTTAATATTTTCCATACATGTTTTAGCCTAATTGTCTGATTATAAAATAGAGGAGACATTGCAGCAAATAAGGGTTCAAAATCAAGTCAGTATAATTATTTAACACCAGATGGCACTGTGGAGTTTTGTTTTCTAGGTGGATTGCAAACATTAAACTGAACTTCCACATGGTAAAATGTTATTTTGTTGCCATCTTTCCAAAATAATGTGAATGTACATTTGTATATATTACACTTGAGACCAAACCCCAGTTATAAAATGCAAAAATAGGCAAAACAAAAAATAGGTGAAGCTATTTAAAATGCTATAGTAGTAAAATAAAGGAAAAACAAGCGCCCAGTTTATGTACTTAAAATGCTATAGTAGTAAAATAAAGGAAAAACAAGCGCCCAGTTTGTTAGGTGGCATATATAAAGCTCAGATTATTATTATTATTATTATTTATATTATTATTATTATTGTTGTTGTTGTTAGATATAGTTACTAATATAATAATATACCTATAATGATCACGTTATTATTATTGTTGTTATATTTTTTATTTAGACAGCTCTAACAGTTGAGAATCGAATGCACTTCATCTGAACCCAACATATCGACATCCTTCCAATCGGCTATTACCCAAACACACTACTATACTGATCACCGATCCGCCAGTAACGCATGTTGACAACACGACGTTGTCGCCTAGTAAAGGGTTACAAACAACCCGCTACCTTCTAAAGGGGCGTGTCTCTTCGGCTCGGGATGTGAGCGCTTCCGTGTTTACACGCCCACGAATAGGCGGGCGCCTGGAACACGGGCGCGCGGCGACGGTGAGAGGAGGACACCGACTGGATGGTAAAGAGGAGGTAAAAGCAGGCTCCAAAATTGACTTTTACACCGGAATGTTCACTCGAAGGGGCTATGGAGACGTCAAGAAATCTACACAGAAAGTTCTGGACCCAAAGAAGGACGTGCTGACCCGCCTGAAGCACCTTCGGTCGCTGTTAGGTGAGTGAGGAGGTCTGATGCTGTGACGGAGTGTCACTGACAGGACGGTTAGCCGAATATCTTAGTTTAGCTTAGCCTAGCCTAGCTTCGGCTAACGCTGGCCAGCTATACGCAGCACTAGACGACCTGCCTTTTGTTTCATTGAATGGAGCTGGGTTTTTTGTGTGTGTGTCAATAAGGACACTACAACCTCTTAGCTATGGTTTTGATGAAAAAAATGGGAATTATGTTATGAATGCATCAGTTTGTGTGTTCTGCAGTGAGTCTGCCTTGCGATGCTGTGTGCTGTCTGGTGTCAGGTGTCGTTTGGGTTTAATTGTTCAGCGGTACGATGTTCTGGCTTAGTTTAGCTGGCTTGATGGCTGGGAGCTAGCGGTTAGCTCGATGGCTAGCTAACCTAGCTAGCTTCGTCGAGCAGCGGCAAGACCACCTGCTATCTAACACTGTCTAGCTAACCTAGCTATCTGACAGTTCAACGGTCAGACCCCTGTAGTTGGATAGCTAGGTTAACAAATTGCTTAAAATCCAAACAGTAACCTAGATAGCTACGTTTTCTTACTACGTAATTGTGCATAAAGTTATGTGCTACGAATAACTCTTTGCTTTTCTTGGACCTTTGACAACATCTGCAGCATTTTGTGGATGTCTCTAACACTATCCTTATGTCACCCTACGAAAAATGGTTATCTTAGCTTAGCTAAATTAAGCATCTAAAGCTTGTGAGTGTCATCGAGATACCCAGCAGCAATGCACACGAACTGTTACTTGTGATGAATTAATCGAGTATACGAGCCGCCGTAGTACTAAAGATTGGTTTAAAGAAAGCCTAATGCCCCGGATCGTGACCAGGAGAAATAGCGGTAGTGTAGGTACTTGGAAATGACTACAGCAGCTGATGTAGCGGCGGTGTTTGTGCAATATTTATATTGCAGTTAAAGAAACAGACGTGAAATAATTTTCAAAGTTGATAAAATGTTAAGGAAACGATCGGCACTATGGACTGTTTTACGGAGACATAGTCGTAATGATATCAGGCTATTTGATATGGTTGTTCAGAAATTGTCCAGTCTTTACTATGCTGGTCAAGTTGAACATGCGGTTTACTTCCTTCTAGTGTCCTTTCAAGACAACATAACGAGCAGCGAACCAATATGCAGGAAAAACAGAACTGCATTTTAGTGCTGGCTTGCACTCTTGGTATGAAAAATGTTATCAGGTTGCTTTTATGCAATTGCAAATATTATCTCAGGACCTATAATCCCTGCCTCAGTTGAGTTTGTAGGCAAGAAAGCACCTTGGTTGATTTAACTACACCACTGCACCATGTTGAAACACATAGATTGAGTAATTGTAACTGCTCTGATATAAACAAAATAACCTGCAATGCTGAATACCACAACAGGGTCAGGCCATGCGCTACTCTGATAGAATGTGACATTTTAAAAGGTTTCTGTGATTAATGTCAATTTCCCCCTTCACATTGTAGAAATGCAATGGTAACGCATCTGTAAATGACATGTGTTTCAAGAGACCTTGAAAGACTGCAGAGGTCAGCATGCTTAATTCAGAGTCTTCAACACTGCTATGCTAGCTCATCTCATGTTTATACATATTAAATATGACCCCCCCCCCCCCCCCCCATATTACATGGCCTAGTTTTTGCCTCATCCACAAGGAAACCAGACTATTAGACTATTAACCCTATACAGGGAGATGGCTTGTTTCACCTCTGACATGTACTACTTTTGCACTACTTTTTTAATATTAAAAGTATCTACCTTTCAGATGTATATAGTCTGATATATTTAGCAGCTCTAAAGGAGGATTAGCCTATTTCAGTATTTGATTACTTCAGCAATCTGTCAAGTATCTTTTTGATTTTGGTTGAATAACTAATGACAGTTATGCTGTATGATTTTTACCCTTTCTAGAGCGATGTTTAGAGAAGTCTTTCAGCAATATCTTGATTGTATGCCATCTGAAAGAAATTCAGAGTTTTATGACCATATCCCTTTGCTTGACTGCAAATGCATGCACAATAAGCCAATTTCTAACCAGTCCTGATGTACCTGATGTATTCCTGATCAAGCAGGCAATCGAATTATTCCAGATTATGCAGGCCATCTAAACAAACTTTGTCATCTTCGATCAAGTTGGCTGCAAACAACAATGGGTGTGGTTTGTGTGACTGTATGATGGTAGCAAATGATATAAACTTTTACGTCATGATTTAGGGGTGGTTAAAAGTTTACATTTTTTTTAAGGAGAATGGTGGCTGTGACGCACTAACATTGAACCCCATTCAGACAGAGCAATACAATCATCTTGCTAGGTTCTGATCTACCATTTATGTCATTGTGGAAACCATTTCATGAATGTCAGCAGTTAAATTATGAAATTATTATGTTCTCTAAATTTGGCTAAATGATTTGGCTAAAACAAAAGTGGTGTCTTAAATTAATGATTCATTTATTTTACTGAGAGAACTTTTTTTTAAATGTTATTTTATTTTATTTTATTTTATTTATTTTTGCATCAGTAACCTCATTGCAGCCCTAATTATTGCAGCCCTAATCTAAAGAAATTTCCTATTAAGGAACAGGCAACCACCATTGTTGAACGTTAATAACAAGTACTCAGCTAGCAACAGGACACAACTAAGTTAACACATTTCAAGTAATGTAAATTATGTTAAAGCATCGCGACATTTGGGGACTTCTGCACTGCTTTGAAAGTGTTATGTCCACGCATTGTGAGGACAGTGGATCAGTGCCTTTCCTGCTGATTCCAGTCCTGGTTCAATGTCAAGCACACAGAACTGAGGTCATAGACCAGTTAATATTGCTTATAACTTCCCAGCATGTTGTTTTTGTCTGCATGTGTTAGGCTAGATAAGTCCCATCTGTTTGCCCTGCAAGGTCTATGTTCTGCCCTTGCAACACCTTTGCCTCATGGGGTGCTGCTTTCATAAAAGGAAGGATTTCCTCCACTGGCTGCTTCCTGTACAGATAGGAAGTTAGGATGAGTGATGGTGTGTTGCATGGCCTTTTTTCTTTTGCTCGGTTTTGTTTCCCCTTTCAGATGTCATTTACCTTCCCAAAATCCCTGTTTTTTTTTAATGAAAAAGGTTTATTAATGTTTGGCAGCTAAATCTTAGCTTATTGGTTAACAACTTGATTTATGGTTCATCTGCTAAATGTACATAAATTTGGTAGATTGTGATTCCACTGTCAGAAGATGTGGGTTTAAGTTGGAAAGCTTATTTGTGTGATCATCATGGTTGGTTGGGCATGGCTGAATTTGTTAATTACTGAAGCACCTGGTCACACAAAGCCTGTCTTAACTCACCCTCCTATTAGAACAACAAGGCTAAGTGTCAACATGACTACAACAGTGAAAAGAGGATTTTGGTTCCAGTGAGTGCTAGCTGTTGCTCTTCATTTTATTATTTCTGTTTCCCTGTGCTCACTTGCATACATTTACATACATACTTTGTTTTCATTTTAAATTTCTGTACTGACTTATTCTTTGATAAATACTTTTGTAACTTTCACCTCTTTTGTAGTGAGAGAATGTAGTCTAACTGCCACTAAGCAAATGCTCAAGCCCAGTATTTTTTGGTTTAGTATTGGAGCCAAATGTTAACTAGAGACCAGGCTGTTGTGCCTAACCTTGATTTCATAGTACTCATAGTTCTTATATTTAATATCCTGTATGTGAATCATTTGAGAAAAGACCTAATCATTTCTTTAAAATGGTTAGTTATATAGAGAAAATTGGTCGTGTTTCCTGTCAGGTAATGTACTGATCATTATATTTGCATTTTTGTTTGCATGTCTGGCTTGTTGATGCAAATTATCCTCAGGCCTGGTTAACCCGGGGGGGGGGGGGGGGGTTGTCCTCGTCAATAAGCCTCTTTGTTTACAGGTGGAGCCATACACCAAATGGGCCTACTAGGCTACATTTAATATTAGATGATCAAAGTTTCCTGTTGTAGATCACTTCAACTCTGATGTTTGATCTGGGGTTTTTTGTTGTTGTTGTTGTTTTGTATACTGATATGATGATGAATGTAATGAGCTATTTATTATTTATTAGAATGTCAGTGTCATATCTGGAATGGTGGAGCACTAACCGTACATAGTCGTATATGGTAATATAAAATTTCCTGTCCTGTAAGACAGTATATTTTCAGAAACAGTATAGTCAGTACCATTGTGACAGGGAAGTAGGGGGTGCAGTACAGGTTAGGTGACATTCAGAATCCATTAAGAGGGCTATGTCTCGTGCTCTCATTATGTTGACAACGTCTGTCATAACTTTATGCTTTTAGGGACTGGCAGTGCCCTGGCAGAAGAGGGAGTGGTAAAGAGTGCTCAGGCTTGTTTTCAGATAACTGTTTTAAGTGTAACGACCTTATCTTCTGTTAAGAAAGTGAGTACACATATCTATGCCCTTAAGTTGGAAAATTGTTCAGGAGACAGGTTGTTGTTCCTGAAAGTTGTACAGGAGACTCTTAATGGGTTGGGTACAGATTTTACCAGCTCTTTTGCAGGGACCTATTCATGAAATTGTTGGACCAACACAAGTTGCATCAGGTTATCATATTTGCATTGTCACGAAATAGTAAAATACACGCTAACCATAGTCAGGCATTTTCATCTTTCTTTTTTCTTATTTCCACTTTGAGAATGTTAGTATGACTTTTCTGTTCTAGCAGTAGCCCCCTGTTAAACGTCAAATAAGACACATAGTGCTACTGTGCCACATGTGAATAATGTGGTATAAATGGTCAATTCCCAGTTGAAAGAAGGGCACTTTCTTTAACTGGGTATGTTGTGTTATCTCTTTGGTTGTAGCCTGTTTCATGTTTTTAAGTATCCCACAAAGTATGCTTAGTTCCGTCTGTTGTTAACACAGTGGCCTACTCGTGAGGAGGTACGGCAGTAGTGACCAGTTGAATAAAGAATGGGACATCATGACTTTACTCTTTTGCACCCAAAGCATGTTGATGAGGTAGCTGCAAGTCAGTTTGTTGTCAAGGGTGGTTTGCTGCTTAGCCAAGGTATGACAGTGGTGTGATTGTGTTTTGAGCATGTCAGGGGAGGATGGTGCCTTGCTACATGAATAAGATTTTTCTTTAGAAGATGTAAATTATTTCTGCTCTTTCCACTGTTTACCTGTTTATGGAGAAAGCAAAACACATTTGTTTATTTGGCATATATATAATGCCTTTTATAATGGTTTGCTTGTCAGTGAGAAATATGCTATATCTTTTGTGAATGTTATTTAAGCAAATGCAGTTTGAGTGCAGTAATATACTAAATCTGATTAATGCATCAGTTCTAAAGACTCTCTAATATTATTGTGAAGCTATATACAGTAAAAAAAATCTTGGACAGTTTATTAAAATAAAAAAAAATATATATATATATAACTTCATATTTTGTTGCAGTCAAGATTGAAATATGATGATCAAGAATGACTACTTTAGGTCTTTAACCATTTATTAAACTCTGCTTAAGTAATTGTTGACCTGAATTTGGATAGAGTTTACAGAAGTGGGAAAGGTAATTTCCATATTGACTGTATGACTACTGACAAGAATTGTACATTTTCCTCATCATAACAAAATATGAAATATTGCCAAATATTAATGTGTGAACAAACCAATAAACAAATTGATATTGATGATGAAGCCTAAAGGTTACATGCAATGTATGCAGTGTATGATTTAGGGCACATACATGTTCTGGTAGGAAATGGAATGAGCTGTTTTAATAACACAAATACCTTTTTCCAGTTTGTTGAATTTTATAAGTTAACAGGTTACAACGGAGGCATGTCCATTTTTGTTGAGTTTAGCAAGCATACTGTTAGATGCCTAAGCAGGTCCTAGCCATTTATCACTCACAAAATTGGCTACCATACTTGTCTAGGACTGCATGTTTTCAAGCTGTATTTCAGTTCATCCAGCTGAGGTCACTAGTTCTAACACAGCTGGCCCTGTCCAATTCTAATAATGTGAGTGAGTCCTATGCTAATGATATGAGTGTGTCCTATCCTATGTCTATGCAGGGATATACTAAAATTGGGAGGCCATCAAACTGCACTGACTCACCACCATTGCATTCTCAGTCTCCAGTCCTTGATATCTCAGGCAGCACACCCACAAATCTCAACGTCAAACAAGCACAATTAAATTTGTTTAATTAAAGGGGTGGTCATATATGATGATGACTGATACCAAAAGTAACTAACTGAATTTGGGGACATTGACATCCACCAAATTCAGACAAAGGCAATCAGAGCACATTATGTACCTTTTGGGGTATATACCCAGCCCCAACCCCCCACCCAAGTGTGAACTGTGAATCTCTCCCGAATTCCAACGGTCTTTTCTTAACATATACATATTAGTGTCGTATGAGTTTAGCAAGCATACACCGCCAAAATTCCTATATTGGTGGATCACAGTGGTATTCATTGGGGGAAATGCTGGGGATCGTATATCAGACGGTGATATACAGAGCCAAAAGTTTATCTTGGAGCATACTGAGAAACTTTTCTTCATACCTTCACAAAAACCCTTCTTTCCAATTAAATGGCACCATCATCTACTCTGGATTATAGACAAATAACACTTTTGCTTTTTTAAAAAAAATAAACAAAATTGCTCACTCAGGACAGCAGAAGCTGACATAGCAGATGTAGCAGAGTTGTGCTCTACTATTTCTAAGAACCTCTTCTTAGCTATGTACACAGTGTTAGGTGTTATAAATCTAAATATAAAATATTGAAGACCCATATTCATTTTATGTTTTATGCCAGTGGAGATGAACATTTCTCTGCATGAGCATACATTTAAATGAAAAAATATTGTCTAAGAAACGCTTTAGTAAATGGTTTATTTTAAACAGATGGCATCAAACAATGTCAGGTCAGCTTTTAAATGACTTTTCCAAAAAACATCACACATGGATTTAAAGACTGAATTAATAGTAATTAATATATTAATGTAATTAACTGAATAGTTATTGAAAAAAAAATACAGAAATTTAAAAACAGAAAGTATTTAAAAATGTACAGCATGTTCGTAAGACTTCCTACTCCCTGATTCTTTAAGAGAGGCATTTGAAGAAATCAGGGGTCCAGCCTCTCTTTTGGGATGGTAGGTGGCACTGAGCTTTGATCTGAGCACTGACAGGAACATTTCATCTGTCTCAGTTTTCCACCTTTCTGTCCCAGGCCACAGCTCTAGGTGGTAAATATGAACATTCACTTTGCCAAAACTCTGTAAGGAACCATGACCTAGTCTTTAGACTTTGCTGCATGTCAATATCTCTGCAGTTACTTTAATAGTTTATGTTGTAAAAAAACAAACAAAAAACAGGCAAAAGGGAAAAAAATAAAAGAAATAAGTAAGTTTTTAACACTTATTAATGTTATCAGCAGGTAATAATTCAGCAAATGAAAATCAATGTGAACAGCTAGTGTTTTTATATCAGAGGGGTAGTTATCCTGTTTATAGTTTGTCTTGCCCTCTTCTTTAGTATATGTATTGGATTTTCTTTGAAAAGCAATTGCTTACTTTTTCTTAATACAATTAGTTATCTGCCATTTTATACGAAAATGAAGAAATTCATTTATGTGTTTACTGTTCTGGTGTTTTTTATTTATTTATTTATTTTAGTAGGTTGCATACACTTCACTCCTTCAGTGTAGTCCTAGAATATAGAGTACCCTTAGAATTGGTCTTTTTTAAATATTTTTTTTATAAAGGTTAGTTTTATTTTTAGATTAATTTAAAAAAAAATCTTGAGATCTTGCCACAATTTAAAAAAATGATTCTGTGTGTTGTAGTTGTTTATTTGGGCTCTTTATGTTTTAGTTCATTTCAATGGCCACATACTTTAGTGTGTGTCGTATTCTCTGACTAATAAGTGAAATGCCTGGAGAGGTCATTGTGTCATGAAGAATACCAAGATAGTGTCAAAAGATACAATGTTTTCTGATACTTGAAATGTATTTTAGCCAGATAAATACCCACAAATGAATGTTGTAATGACATGGTTTAGAGTTATGATTTTGTCATATAATTTACGTAGTTCTTGGTATATGTAAACCTTGTAGTCCCAGTGCAAAATTAGACATTGAACTTCAGTTGAATTTAGTTTGCAAGTACTTTAGACAGTAGGTTATAGGACTCTAACAATAAAGAAAATCAGCATCATTAGGTAGTTACTAATGTACTTATTTGTTGCATCAAAATAGAGGCTTCCAAAGTTGGTAGCCTAAACATTTGGTTTGCTAAATAGAACAAATTATTTAATTTAGCTAATAGATAGCAATCATGCTGCTTTAAGAATTATGTCTTAAAGGTGCGATAGAATGGAAAAACATATTTATCTTGGAATAGTTGAGTAAGGAGTATTTGGTACATGGAACTATGAAACTCTGTTCTCACTTCCTTCAAATGTAAATTCCCCATAAGCAAAAATGTTTGGAAAAGTGACCAATTCCAAAAAATCCTAGACTATGGACTGATTATACCCCAACAATTTGCAGACACGTTCTAGCCCAGACAATATCAACATGCACCTGCACTGCCAGAACTTCAACAGTTCTACAGGTTTTGTGAAGAACAAAACAATGACCACGGAGCAACTGGCATGGTTGATATTCAAATTTAACAGGATCCCAGTTTTTAGTTTCCTCTGCACATTTTCTCAAAACCTTAGACAATTGAGTAGGCTTTGTGTTTGACACTGAAAAGAGGGGTAGATCCGTGACTGCAACCTGTAGGGAGCAGTGCCAGATAGCTACTTATGAGATTTTCCCCACTTTTAGTCGGTTTTTGTCAGCTCATCTTGCATTAAAAGTTTCATACTGAGAAGTTCAGTTTATTTTGTGGTGTTGTTCAAATTGAGTATAGTATAAATAATGTTAGCTACTAGCAAGTTCTGAGTAACTAGCTAGTTAGCTGAATGGTATGACAGGTTAGCTTATTTACATTGAGGTTCATTTTATTTTCCTGTCTGTGTCCCATTCAAAGAAATAGCCTGTGTTGTCTTATAAATCTACAGTGTAAGATGCATCTTTGTTAATTCCTTGGTTAGGTAAATTTCCAATGAATATATAGTATAGCATTATAAAAACCCAAAATATCCAGCTTGTCCCATTCTAGGGCCAACTCATAGGGTTGTAAATGAGAACATCAGAGAACAAGTTTCAAATGCGAAACCTTTAATGAGTTGGCTTGAACTTTTAGTCCATATTGTAATTTCATAATCTCATTTACATCTTTCTTTGATTTTTAATGTCAATTAATACTGAATTAGTTTGGGTAACACTTTGAGCGGTTCTTTTAGAGATGATTAATACATTCTCAACAGCATATCAGTGACATTATCTTATATAATGTTATATATAGTTACAGCATTATCATGTAGTTTCATAATCTTCAGATCTCATTTACATCTTTCTTTGATGTTTGATTTTTAATGTCAGTTAATATTGTATTACTTTTGGTAACACCTTGAGTGGTCCTTTATAGATGATTAATACATTCTCAACAGAGTATCAGTGACATTATCATGAATGAATCAGAGGTGAGTTTGGATACAATTGCAGATGGGTTCATTACACCAAGCCAAGTGGAACAGTTCAAGGGTCAGACAGCAGTGATCAGACCTCAAACCAACCCAACTAACATTACTCAACCCAAAATGTAATCTTAACCCTAATTCTAACCCAAATTTACACCTCAAGACAACACCTAACCCTCACACTGGCCCTAATCCTGACCCTAGCCCTAACCAAAATCCATTTACAGAATGTTGTGAACAGCATATCTATAAAGGCCCGTTGAGTATGCTAAGATGGTATTGCACCCACATGTTCACTTACTTATCAGGTTAATATCTACAGATATGAACCTGGACACTCAATGTGAAAAACAACTGAATTCATCAGATTATAAACAAATCTTAATCACACAGTCAGAAGTCTCTTGCTAATCTTCTGAATAATCAGATGCTTTTCTACTGCTACATTATTGATATGTTATGTTAGTTACTAAAGACTGTTAATTATTTAATGTAAAAAGGACCACTCAAAATAAAGTGTCACCAAAATGTTTGTATGAATCAGAGTTCTGTTTTTTTTTTCCATAAAAGTATGCCAAGATAGTAGATGGCATTTTATTTCTTCTATGAGTGCCACACACTGAATCTTTCCGCTTTCACTGGTGGTGTTTTTCTCACTTACTCTTACGACAGCGTAACAGCTGATAGTCAAAATATGCTCAAGCTCTCAGCCAGTCATCGACGTCTTTTGCAGTACATTCCAGAGATTATCATAGAGTGCAAAGTTTGCTAACAAAATTACTTAAGGCAGAGTATATGTTGACTCAATTTCTATACAAACCTTTCTCATTCTGATTGGCAAATTGGCTTTAAAAACCCTTTCTGCTGAACAGTAAACAAGTGATGAATGTAACTGGGATTACATTGGAATGTTTACAGTTAAAATAAGGAAGCTCTAGATGGTAGACTACATAATCATACTACAGACATACCCTTTTAATGATTCCTAAAAATGAACCATTCCAGGTGGCTTTTCAGGTGCTGGAAATAGGTGGAGTTTTTTTGTAGGTGAAGTGTCAGCATTGTTTGGTAAAAATTTGCTGCAGAACAGGTTTTTTTTTGTTTACTGTGTAAGCACAGTGACCATGTGAGGTCAAAGTTGTTACTTTATACTGCATGATGACTACATGCATATAATAGTGATGCATTAGTCTGATACTGTATGCTCAGTTCAGATAGACATTTGGGCATTTTGACCATGATTAAAGTGAATACACGTATGTCATAATTCTTTTGCATGTTATCTGGCATTAAAATTTCATATATAGGTGCCATCTTTTACAGAACCAATTTTAGGTTATAGAAACACTTCAAGGTGTCATGTGCCAGAACTCCCATAAGGTCTGTACTTTTATCCTTATTGTAAGTTCCTTTTTCCATGTCTGTCAGAGCACTTTCTCTACCTCCATCCATGACACCATGCAGATTGGTTTGACAGGTCAGGCTGCTGGAGAAGCACATGTTTGGGGAGTAGACAGCAGCTGGACAAGCTCCGACGGGTTTATGATACATCTAACTGAAGCGATCTGATATGGTTCTCTAGTTTTCACTGCTTTCCAGACCAGAAACACAAGAGAATATGTTAGCTACATGATTTGCAGGAACCATACTACTGCATGCTTTGATCATTCTGAATTTTTTTTATTTTTTATTTTTGTTTAATACAGTGTTATCAATTTTTTCTGTTGGAAGTACTAGTTTTTGAATAATATAAGCATTGGCTGTGATATAGTACTCTACTGTACATGAGCTCATATAGCACTTTAGATTTCTAGTCTTTTTGTGTTGTATTCTATGTAAATCACCTTTTGTACCTTGGAATAACAATAAATATGCAATGCATATACAATAAAATGCACACTAGATAAATCACAATGTGCATGTTATAAGCCCATCAGAGCTACTCAAACTGCCGATGAGCTGATTGAGGAAGATTAGTCATTATTTAGGCTAAACTGTATCTGAAATGTTATTAGTAACCCTAACCTAGTAATTTTAAAGCATAAGAGGGTGAATTCTTGGTGGGCCTTTAACATAACACATTTGGTGTTTGACACAGTAGCGAGTTTTCATATGCAATATTCTAATCAGAAAAATTCTAATGCTGACAATAAGGAAGCAAATAGATATTTGATCAAGGTTTCCTGATTCAGTTGAGAGTACTATACTGTGGGGGTTTATTATGCAGAAAAACATTCTTACATATTATTGTGATGTGCAACTAATGCACTTTAAAGCAGAGATCTTGCAGAAATCTGCAAAACTGCACCATTTCATCATTGCAATTAATACTGTGTGAGCAGCTCATAGGGGTGTGCATGTTTTAAGACATCAGAATTCTGCCATTGGCAGTCACAGCAGTTTAAAAAAAAGCTGATCCAGTCTCTGTGAGAGCTATACATGCCCATCCAAGCATAATTCAAAGGTTAAATTCAGTATAGTACATAAAATCTAAATTTAACTTGTATAGTGCCTTTTTTTATAGTACCCCTAGATTTGAACAAGGGATTAGAGTCAACAGTGGCACAAAGCTTTTCAGCACTCATGGTTCAACAGTCTTGGTGTTGTGCCTAATCTTTGAATTAAATATTTAATGTATATGATCCTTAGGGGTTAGGTGTTGACATACAACATTAAATATAAAGCAAAGGTTTGAGATTGGCGTCTACCACTGTTAAGTTGCCACTGTGGGGCTCCTGAGCAAGGCCCTTATCTCTCAATTGCTCAAGTTGTATTCACTCATAATTGTAAGTAGCTTTGGATAAAAGCATCATCTAAATGCTGTAAATGTAATGTACTTTATTATTGTATAGTATTCTTCAATATTGAATTGTATTCTTTGTAGTGATACAATTGTATGAAAATTGCTGATTGATACTGATAGTTCCTGATTTAGAAAAAACACTCTCTGATGCCAATAGTAACCTTGTTGCATAAGTTTCAAGTTTGGTTTATTTGTCACATACATAGTCATACATAGTTATAATTGTACACGCCCATAAACTAACACTTTTTTGAAGCACCTTTTTTGATTTCATTTCAGTGTCGACTATGTTTGGATAAGAGTTTATCAGCTTGTTAGTTATCAAACTAACTGCACACACTATCCATCAGAATACAAACTTTCTGTCTGGTTGGCTAGCATCTGTACCCTATCTTGCTATCTACTTAACATTCCCAGCAAGAATCAAAAGACACCATAAAACAGAAAGGTAATGCAGAGAAGGAAAGCACTGTGCCAGTTTTAAGTTTTGCACCAACCACCATACACCATGTGGAATGCCTCTTCGACATTTTCTCTCCTTTTTAAATCAAAATGACAGGTCACTAGAGACAAGCTAGTACCCCCAAGTTTTATTGACTAGATGGTTCTCATGCCATTGTGAAAAAGAAAATATAGGAAAATATGAATTAAACATTATTCTCATTGTTCTCATTGTTTGTTTCTTCTGTAATACATAGATGGTCTTCCTCAACAATACAGATTACATGAAGATCTCTACAGGTTTATTGATTTTCAAATCCTAAATTTTTGGAATATGTGCATAAGTTATGTATTAACTGAGGGCAGCTCTTGTTTACAGCCATCTGGAATTTGTTGTATTTCCATTCACATCTCTGGCAAATGTATTCATTATAATCGTTTATTGGTTACTGTAGCAGTCACTCACAACAGTTGTTAATGTTCATTCTCACAGCCCTGAGAAGTTAAATGACCATCAAGCTTTGTATTGCTTTAAGACTGGATCATCAGAGGACCACACTGAAAATGTAGTGTTGAGAATTTTTGTGTAAGTCTAAATTTGGCTGAAACCTTTCGGTGCACATTTGACATTGCAGGAATTGGAGGGGAAGTGTTTCAGATGGCCTGGGTAGAAGGCCAGTATAACTCGTCTGGGATGAGTGCACACAAGCAGATCAGCTTCAACACCAGATGCAGTCATTGGGACCTTTCTCTTTCTCCACATATACACAAATAATATATCACATTATTTCCCTCCCTGAAGATATATCTGCCGCTGGACTCGCTCCCTTCTTTGATGAATCAGCATGTTTTTCAGGAAGAGACCTAACACAATAAGGAATGCTGAATGGCACAGCATGTGACACGCTCTGATAAGAGCTCCACCCATGATATTGTATTGCTGTGTGTGTGACAGAGGTTTTGCTTCTGTAATTTCTTGTTTGTAAAGTTCATTGTCAGCTAAAGATGTACGTCTTTTGTACTATTCTACATGTAGTTTGCTCAATCACTTTCCTGCAGCACTTCGTGAGAATTGTGGCATCAGGAAAACATAATTTTTATTTATATTTCCTTTGTTATTACACACACCCTGGCCAAAAAAAAAGGTCACACACACTAATATTTCATTGGACCGCCTTTAGCTTTGATTACGGCACGCATTCGCTGTGGCATGCTCCCTGAACCACTCTTTCACAATTTGAGCCAGATGAATCCTGGCATTGTCATCTTGGAATATGCCTGTGCCATCAGGGAAGAAAAAATCCATTGATGGAATGACCTGGTCATTCAGTATATTCAGGTGGTCAGCTGACCTCATTCTTTGGGCACATAACGTTGCTGAACCTAGACCTGACCATAGCACTGCCCCCACAGGCTTGTACGGTTGGCACTAGGCATGATGGGTGCATCACTTCAGCTGCCTCTCTTCTTACCCTGATGCGCTTTTTTAAGAGAATTGAAGGTGCACTTCTCTTAAACCTTCAAGCCTTCAATTGAGGCTTGAAGGTTTAAGAGAACTGAGAAGCAAAGACACCGCTATTTTATTAAGTGAAACACTTTAAATCCCAAATACAATGCAAAAAATGTCTTATGTCTTCCACTGAAAACTATCTTGAGGTTGAGCATTTGCAATCTGTGCAATTTAGGCTTACCTGTTCAAATGTTTGGTTCTCATTCTCACTTTCCTTTTGACTTTTTAGGTTAAGGCTAGCATAAGAATGCAAAAAAAAAGTCACAAAAGCATGCAATTCTCTTGAATACTTGAATACAAATTTGAGTCCATGATTGGCCTTTTTCAAGATTTCAAATGCACATATTGAGTGGTGGTCTGATGGATACTGGCTCAGAGTAACGTTCCAACTGAGTATTTCAACCGTGAAATCTACTCCTCTTAATTATGTCAACCATTCTGAGTCCCAGTGCTATCAGAAATCAGGCCAGCACTGCTGCCGCAAATTGGCTCCAAATAACGGAATTTCCCCAGAGTTGTGGATTGAGGCTTTAGAGGGAGAGCCTAGCTTCTGTCTGCTTTTTTTTTTTTTTTTTTTTTTTTTTTTTTTTGCACGTGATAAACTTTAAGTGACAGCAGAAAGAAAAGGCAATCACACAATTAGCATGTGGTCACCTCCCTCACTATGAAAGCATGTAGAGGTACCATGTTAGAGCCCATTGCAAATTGATTCCTTTAAGACTTATAGTGAATATCATTGAATAAAGTTGTCTTTGGTAACAGACATCTGTTTACACCATAAGCTTAAAATTCTTCATGGTAGATTTTGTTGTAGGATTTTCCTTAGTGCAGAAACGTTTGCTGTATGATTTTCAGTTAAGGGGCTAGCCAGCATAGCTACCATGTGATGTTCTGGTATTTATGGCACACACACAGACTACAGAGGTTTGAACATAAGAATAAAATGTTGGCATGACTGCAGAACACCACATCAGTAGGCTGGCCTCATTGTGACTTCAGTTTTTGTGTGTGTTGGGAAGGTTTAAGCTTCTTGTCATACTCTGCTTTGATGTTAATACAGGGCATGTATTTGTTGTTCATGCTAAGTCATGATACTTTCTAGATGATGTGGACTAGACATGCAGGTGAATTCCTTTGGCATTTGTAATCAGCATCATTCTTTGTATTGTTAATTGTTTGAACGTTTAAAACTCACACCCTTCTTGGGTTGTGGCCTTTATAAATCTATACCTCATCATTCCATTCAGCCTCAGAGAAAAGATGTTGGATTAATAGTGTAACATTATTAGAATCACACAACCTTTTTATTGGTAAATATATTCTTGTGCTGTGTGACAGGGCTTAGATATAACAAGAAAAAAAGACTTTTGTATAAAAATCTTTTGTATATCATCAATATAGAAGACAACAAATAAACATAAAACAGTGAATAAGATTTAAGTCATCTGCATTGTTTTTATATGCTTGCATCTTTAGACTTAAGTCTATCAGTATATATTAGGTTAAAGAATAAATGATTTTTCAAGTAGACAACTCTCTGCTTCAGCGTGTCGGCCCAATGCTGTAAATGCAAATACATATTGTAAAAATGTAAGCTGTGATGCTGAAATGAAGAATCAGTATTTTCTCCTTATTCTGAAATTTCCATGATCAAAAATTTCTACCTGAAGCCTTGTCCTTTATTAACCACTGAGCCTAGTAGGTTTGGCTACTGTGTGGCATTGTGGCATTTGATTACTGTACCTAATCAGCTAGAGTAAAACTACTGCTGTTTATTTGTACTCGTGTGTTTGTGGGTCCTAAGCCTTTTAAATAATTGTGTATGTTTTTGTATCTTTACAGACATTAGTGAGAGGAGTGAACTGAAGACATTTTTTGAAACCAACTGCTCACAGATTTATTTTATCTTCTATGAAAATTTCATTACACTGGAAAGTAACTTAAAGCAAAGAGGTAAGTTCAGTGGTCTTTTAAATTCTTCTTTTGTGCCTTGCAGTCTCTGTAGTTCTGCCATGTGTAGCATGGGCTTTGATGTTCTGCTGTCCTATGGGGTTGTGGGCTGGGGCCAACAGGCCTGAATCCTTTCCAGTGACACATGCTTAAACTTGCCGCAATGAGACACAATGAGACACATGAATACAACATTCATTGATGGCAAGCAATTCCATTAAATGTCCATTCAATTTCTGAAGGTTTAGACTTTTAATGCAACCTCTGTGCGTAGCTATATCCTGTATTACACTAGTCCGCTATAGTATTTTTGTTGAAACAGAATTCTGAAGTATAACAAAGGTTTGCACATCCAGATATATCAGCTGTTCGATGGTATACTATGGAATGTAATTTTAAATGCCTCAGATATTACTGTTGATTAATACATGGAATGTGTGATATGTGCTGTGTTCCTTCATTTGGCCAGGGTCTCAGTCCACTGCTCACTCTGAACAGCAAGGTGACAGCCTTTAATAGTTAAAACATGCAACTTGCATTTAAGCATAGGCCTAATGAGCTTCTGAATGATTAAAGCTGCTGGTTTAACCTGTCTTGGGGCGCAGTAACGACACAATGGTCAGGGGTTGTGTGTTTCCTGCCTAGTGGCCATTGAACAGTGAAGGGGATTGCTCAGTATGCTGAGATCTGACAAACTGCTGATTTAAAAAAAAAATAATCACAAAACATGGTTAGAAACACTTAGATAAACAAACCACAGGGCATCGGTCTAAACAGTTGCTTCTACCTCTACAACCAGAGGGGAGTGAGCTAACATCATGGCTGAAGAAACTTGTTATTCTAGCCATGACCAAAGCAGAGGAGAAAATAAAGAAGCTGTGTCATAAAATGGCCGAGAGTTATGCATTTCCTTTTTTCTTTTTAAATTTTAAACCCATTGCTCATCTTTCACTCACAAAAAAGTGAGTAATATTTCTGCTTGTTTGCTGTAGACTGAATGTCATTTGCTTTTCAGGGAACAAGTCTCATCGGGAGGAGCTGGACTCCATCCTCTTTATTTTTGAAGTAGGTGTTTTTTCAAACCCTTTGGCTGTTGCTTGGCAGTGTGTTCTGCTTGTGTTAAAGTAGCATGAGCCCATGTTATTGGTGAGAATGGTTGACCTGCGAAATAAATGTGTTCTTTGTCTCTCAGATTGTATTTGTGTTTAAAAGTGCCACATGTTGTGTGTTCATTGAAAACTTGACTAAAGAGAAATGGATATTTAACAATAGTTGGTATCTTTTGTTGCCCAGTGACAAGAGACGATAGTGACATTTGAGATGTTCAACAGCTAGTGGGTCCCACTGGAAGCTGCCTGTAACCCATTCATTACCCAATTCTGCCATTAGTCAGTTATGATTAGCGAGGTTAGCTCATCTTACCTTTGACTATACAGTATTATGTGACCAAATTAATTATTTGAAACCTTCATACAAACTGCTTTTGACTGAAGAGTGTCAAGTGCATCAAGATGAATGAATTCAAGTGAACAATCAGACACAATTTTATGGATGGGCCATGACACCTCTGTGTTTGTTGGCTTGAATACTGTTAAAGATGTGTGTCACTCTGTATACCTGCAAGCACTCTATGTACAGGTGTTTCAGCTGACAGTAGGTTTGTCAGTCTTCCCTGTGTTCCCACCTGGCCAAAATGGAGGCTGTAGTGTCCAATGCAAACAGGCAGGCTGGCAGGCTGCGTGCTCTAGTTACATTTATTCAGGGAGGTGAGAAATGGAGTCTGGGTATGAGTGGAGTATTTGTATTGCGCCAGTAGAGGTCAACTCAAAAGGCCACAAACAAACAGACTGTTAGATTTGTAACAGAGCTGAGTCTGTTCTACAGAGTTCAAGACTATAGAAAACCTGCTGCTTCGTCCTGACACGTTGACATCATTTGCTCAGCCAGTCACTTGCCATTTCAGCTTTGCGTGTATGGGACCTTTCTGACAGAGCTTTGAGTTATGAGCTGTGTACAGGACGGTGGCCATTAGTGGATCCATGCTGTGTGAAGCGCATGAGTTAATGTAGCATGACAGCTACATAATATCCCACCCTCCTCCCTCATCCATCCTGCCTTCTAGAGGAGAGCTGCTGCTCCTCTAGGCGTCCTCCCTGCTACACAGAGAAACAGGCCTCTATGCATATGAAATTCTGCCCCTTTGTCATAACCCAACTTGGCATCTGTGTTTTCTGCTTGTGATAGGGGTATACAGTATTAGCCTTAATGCAACTGTGTGCTGTGGTATGTGACCCCCTTTTGTAGGGGATCACCCCCGAGGCTGCAGTCAGAGTGGAGGAGGGAAGCTATTGTTCCATCTCTCTCCCTCCCCACCTCCCCCTCTCTGCTCTCTTTGTGTCTGGCACCATCTAGACATCCACTGCAGTGGGTGTGGGTGTATGTGTGGATGTGAAATAGGAGTGTGTTAGTGTGTGCCTGTGCACTGAATACTACCATACATTGTACAGGATATGTTGAACACTCTGTATTAATCTGTTATTTCATGTGCAGTATGTATCAATTTCTGAATGTCCAGCCAACACAATGCTGGCACTCCTCAAGACCACGCAGAGAAGTGTAGATGGTCAAGACAACAATGCTTTCTCAATTTTATGTTTAAAAAAAATCTGTACTCACTTCTGGGAACACAAAATCATAAGTTTAGCATTATTCCTTCAAGGTTCCTCTCTTTGCAAAGCATGATGGTCGATTTATGTTGTGTGAATTATTTTTGCTCTCAAAATTCTTTCCCATAGGTAAAAATGGCTGTGATTTCAAATGCACCATGAGTGCTGGACTGAGGAATAAGAGCAGCTGCTCTTTTAGCGTTTGGATCGTTTGCTTAGCTACTAAACTAAAAAGGCACAACACTCAACATGTTCTGCATTCACAACTCTAACTCATAAGAGCCCTTAAGCTCTAACCATCAAGAGCCAGAATGGTTCAGTCAAAAATGCTTTTTGTTGCCAACAATGGACACTAATGGGTACCAAATTGACATTCCCTGATATTGTAACATAATGTTAACTGGTGGATGTTTATTCCTTATTAGACATTCTAAAGTTAGTATTTTTGTCAAAATTATTCTTCTAGGTCTGTGTGTGTTTGTCTTTGTCTGTGTGTGTGTGTGTATGTTTGTTTGTAAACACTCATCACAAAGCATATGGGCAGTTACAGCCAGTTCATGAATCCCACTGTCTAATAGCATGCTGTGTGAAAAGTGGTAGGATTACAGTTTGAGTCCCTGCTCTTGACTGCAATTAGCGTAAACTAATTTCTTCCCCATCCAGATCAGCACATAAATGCTGCTTCCACTCTTCTGTGAGCTCTTTATTAGTGCCTTAGTGCCTGGGTAAACCATAGCTTCAGCCTGCAGCCTCATCTCACACTCACAGGTGCCACACACATACACACACACACACACACACACACACACACACACACACACACACACACACACGAATACAAAGAGCTTCTCATGGCAATAGAGAGGCAGTTGGCGAAAACAAAACACACATTTGCATGGCTTCTTCATCTCCTAAAGCTCTAAGAAGCACTGGTTTAAAGGAACACTTCTTAGTATAATGTAAAGATGGATTTGCTTTTGTTTGTGAATCAATTTTGTCAGAATCTCAATCAATAATAATCAGTAATTGTGTGTGTGTGTGTGTGTGTGTGTGTGTGTGTGTGTGTGTGTGTGTGTGTGTGTGTGTGTGTGTGTGTGTGTGTGTGTGTGTGTGTGTGTGTGTGTGAATTTTGAGAGAGAGAGAGAGAGAGAGAGAGTTTTACATGAATCACCTGAAAAACACCACACACAAACATGATGAGATGAAGAAAAATGATAATTTAAAAAGTCTAATAAATTGTTAATAGTGGCTTATACTATACAGTACCAAATGTGCATCAGTAAATGTTAAGTACCAGTCAAACTTGAAGACAATCTAACATTGACTGCAAGGTTCTGGGCATTAAGCAGTTTAACATCTGTTCATACAGTGGATTTGTGGATTTGGTTCTCACATCTGGACACCTGAAACTATAGTCCAAAGACAACCATTTGAAGGATTTATGTAAATTTATGAAGTATTTCACATAACTTGAACCTTCTATAATATCTTTTTTTTAAATTATTATTTTAAAATTTGATTTAGCTTTGCTTTTCTTACCAGGAAATAAAAAAATCTCATTAACAGGAGAGACCTGGCCAGAATAGCAGCTGTACAGACTCAGAACATATTTAAAATACAACATGACATAAATAATGTGATAAATCATATTTTATGATGCACTTAAAATTTTCAATAGATACAAGTGTATTTAGTTTGAAATCTTTTTGCAATTTATTGCATGTCCAGGGTGCATAATAAAAATAAATAAAATGTAAAAAAAAAAAAAAAAAAAAAGGGTTACATTCAAAAGTAGACACTTAGAAGAGCATAGTTGGTAAATCCTCGAACTAAAACAAAGAAGTGTACACAGGAAAGATGAGTTTGAAAAAGGCGCTGAATAAATGTAACAATAATAATAATAATAATAATAATAATAATAATAATAATAATGCAGTTTTCCCAGAATCACTTTATAAATGAAAATACCAACAAACAAAAAGTATCGGCACAAGCTATACTGAGTCAAGTCTCAGTAAAATTGAGGAGGCTGCATGCATATACAGTATATCACCATAATCACAAATAAAAACTGCTTTATCTGCAAGTTTATCTGAGATTCAAAGATCTTAGCCAAGATTGAAAGGAAATCGGACGATGGTTGTTCAACTCTGAAGGGACTCAACCTTTGAACAAGGGGAAATGTAGCAGCTTTGCAAGTTTTAGGTATGGAGTCCTTAGCCCTTAATTGCTCAAATCAAAATCGGTCACAAGTCGATTTGGACTAAAGCATCAGATTAATGCCATACATATAAATGTTGGTTTGCAGTTGGGAACATCTCCAATACCCCCAACCATGTCTATACAAAAACGAAACATATGTAGTCAGTTACAATAAATAAGCATAACTTTTACTGTAAATAATTATACAATTTTACAGCTTTATGGTGGTGCTCATATTGTTATAATTTCTTTGTTTGTTTATTAGAAATTGTATTTTGGCCTATAAGACAGAGAGCCAATTTTACACTATGCTTTCTACATTTACTTTGAGCATTGACTTTGAGCTGAAGACCTCCTGAGTCTTTCCCCAACATCAGTACTGTGCTTCCAGGTCCCTCTCTGACCCACTCGCTGGGTCGTCCACGCGTCAGCACGGGCCGCATCACTGATACAGGAGCCTTTTTCTCTCACCACCCCCACTTTCATCACTCTGACCTCATGACTATAACCCATTCACCCCAGAACTCTCCATGACGTCTTTCAGGCTCCAGAATAAGAATGACTGATGATGTTTAGTCTGATCTCAAATCTTTGATGCTGAATGCATTCGTTAGTCCTGGGTAATGTTTTGTATAATCTAGACTCATTTTCTTCTTAACACTGTCCCAACTGCTGGTACTACATGAACAAGCAGTAGGTAAAACAAATAACCCTTTATGCATTTGGGTTCCCAACTCTCCTACTCTACTAAATTAGGAAATAAAGTCACTGGAAACATTAGCGATGCATTTCTAGTTCTTTGCCAAATCTCTTGCGCTGGTTTATGAGTAGTAAGGCTGTGACTGATGTTTGTTCAAACCTGTCTTCATACAGCCCATTAAAATGCTCCAGTGTGAAAATGGGCCAAATAGGTCATGAATAAAAGAACGAGGGGCTGTATTAAAGTCTGCAATCAGTAGCCATCATTCTCTCTCTCTCTGTCTGTGTCTCTCTCTCTTTCTCTCTTTCTCTCTCCCTGCTGCATTGCATGTCAGGCAAAATATCCTCTTTAACCTCGTAGATGCATCCATGAATAGATGAGGTTTCTTGTGCAGTAGTAGGCTGCTTAATGTGCCTTTTTCCATTGGTTTGACTGCTTACACCATAAAGAATTCAGGTTCTCATCCTTTACCTGGCAAATCCACGTTGTTCTCCTCTCAGAATGCATGTAGGATTTATGTGAGAGATGAGCGTACATATAAAAATAATTCACTTTGAAAGAGATTTCTTTTTCTCTCTTGGCTCCCTTCCTTCTCTGTTGGCCTGGTTGATCATAAAATTATATAATCTGATGTTTCACATGACCCTGTCCTGCAGCCAGGCATCATACGCCCATTGATGATTTACTGGAGGTTATGAAGGGCAAGGACATTTTCAATGGTTGTGCCCTGTACTACGTCAATACGATGCCACTTGAGAGCCACCATTTGAAGACTGTTCTGAGATCAGCTGTCGGGGATCTTAACCTCAGGTGGTTAGTAGGCCTAACTGTAGAGCAATCGGTGTTAAGTTGCTGCCACCCTCTGGATCAAATAAATAATACAGAGTTTCAGATGTAGAAAACTGACAGGTGGTGAAATTTTATGTCGTTTAGATTATTTTGGTTGCTTTTGAACAGATGGTGCTTTTCAGTTACTTTTCTTTGTTACTTTGTTGTCTGTGACATTATATTATCTTGATCCTTTAGAACTTGACTCTAACTGCTGTGTGAATCTCCAAGCTGCTGTAACTAGGCGTCTTTTTCATCTCCCTGTTTCTTATGTGCCTGTGGAGCGCACGCACACACACACTGATGGGCACTGAAGTCAGTTCAGGCTCAGGTTTATATTCAGGTTGAAGTGCTAAACATATTTAACTGGTAAATAATATATAGCAAAGTAAATAATATATAGTGGCAGTTATTTTTCCTTAAGGTCTCTCGCTTGCTTGTTTGCTCCTGCCCTTATGCATATGTGCGCGTGCATAAACACACACACACACACCTGTCATGCAAGGCCTGGGGCCTTCTGTAACCATAATCTGTCTGGGTGCAGTATTCAGCCTGGTGGTCTTCCTGTAGGCGTGGATTCTCATAGCAGCAGAAATGCTGAACTACTGCATTTGGAATGTACACGGTCATTTTGCTCTCACACTCACTCTATCCAAATGTCTCATCTGCAAACCCCTACATTTAATGGACTGTGTTTGCGTTTGTCTTTGTTGTCTGGCCATTTCACAAATCTTATGTGCATGCTCAACTCTGACTTGCGCTGATCTTCTTGTTTTGAAATCGACAGTCAGATAGGCATCACTACCTGCTTTGGCATCTGTGAATCATCTTAAAGTTGTGCAGGCACCTTTGTGGAAAAGCTGGGCGCTGCGGTAAATCCCCACAAGGAGAGCATCTCGGATTGTCTGTATTCTCAGTCATGCGTTCCGCGTGGCAGCAAAGCCGAGTGTGGATCATGTAAATGCGCAGACAGGCAAGGTGCCGGCCCGCTGTAATGCTCCGGCCTTATGCCTGGAGAGCGGCGGCAGATTAGCGGAGGCCCCAGTGCCCGAAGCCATGCGGCTGCTCCCCCCTTACCCCCCAGCTCAAATCCACCCATCCTGGCTCGGTGGGGGGTAGCTTTCCACCGGCTCGACAAGAGGCAATGAAGTATTACAGCAACCTCCACCTTCTGCCCTGGACCTCCAGCGCGCAGGCTTTAAACGAGCCCACCCAACATCACCCCAAATAGCGCGTCTCCTTCTTAACTGCGATGTCGAGCTCTAATCCCGAGCTGTGTTGCACGCATGCGTGCGTGCACACGTGCACACTCACACTCCGAGGATCAATAACTAGGTGCTACAATGCTATACTGCTCATGTGTCATCACGCCTCAGATCAGCGCAGACAGTAAATAAGGTTGACACACCGAGACGTGGCTATTGATGGGCTGACTGATTCCTGTCAGGGCTTGGTTACTAACACGATCTCTGGTCTGACACCCGCAGAATCACATCTGGCAGCACTTGGTACTTCATTGTAGAATGCTGTTCCTTGAAAGTGGTGACGAGCTTTGTACACATGGGGTCATTATGTCTTGTAGTGTGGTTCTGGGTATTACAATTTCCTGACATTACCCACAAATCAGTGGAGTTAATTCCATTATCCTTCCTGATTCCTAGCCCCCCAGGTCCCCTGTCTCCTAAAGGGCACTAAATGTTCTGTAATGAAGTAGTGTCAAAAGGGAAATATGGCATTCAGTCTAAAGGTGGTAGAATAGCAGCATTAGTAGTTGAGATGGCAGTCCACTCTGTGTTTGCTTGTCCATCACTTCAAATTCAGCTGACATTATGATGCATCATAAGTGCAGCTAGATTTAAACTAAGCTCTTTATTCAGGACTTGTGTTTCTGTGTTCGGTGTCATGTTCTAAACAAGGTTTCTCAATAATGTTGGTTTTACTTTTTGCAGAAAATTCTTCAACTTCTACCAGAGAAAATTAACAGTCGGTGGCAGTTTCACAGTATAGGTAAGTTACAGAGATTTATTTATTTATTTATTTATTTATTTATGCAAAAGTGCTTGGTTTTGCAGAATCATTTGAGAAAATGCCAGTATTGCCCATATTGTGTATACTTTGAAATGTTTTGGCTATTTGTATGAAAGGCTCCTTAAATGTAATCTGGTCTTCATCTAAATACTTTAATATTAATGAATAGTATTAATAAATAGACAGTCCTGTTTAACCAAAACCATAATCAATATTTACGCTGCAGTGTCTTAATGAACTTTATGGTTTAAACAGTCAAGGACTCTGAAGAAAAAAAACATACAAATCCTCATGTAGCAAACCTCCTCCTGTCATGGGAATAACCCAAATCAAATGCTTTTTGCACCTGCTTCTCACTGGCTTAAATGTGTTTTGGTGCATTCTTCTAATACAAAAAAAACGCAGTTCTTTGGAGTGCATTGCTTGAACAACCTGCTTCAGATGTGCGCACACACAACACACACACACATCATTTCAGTGGGATTGAGGTCAGGACTCTGACTTGGTCTTGATGAAATATGGAATTTCTTCAGCTTGAGGCCAGCTGCTGTGGGTTTACACCACTGTTTTTTTAATTGTCATGTTACATGACCCAGCGTTTTTCAGTTTGGGACCACAGACAGATGCCCTGACATACTGCTATACAACTTGGAATTAAATGTTTCTTCGGTGATTGCAAACTATCCAGGCCCTGGGGTAGGCAAGGCCCACACCATTCTACTTCCTCCACCAAGCTTCTCTGTTGCAGTGAGGCTGTGGGGATTTAATTAATTTTGAGATTTATGAGATTCAGCAGGTTTACCTCTGAGGGCCCCTAAAATCTGTTGATTTGTGTCATATTGCACAACAAAGGTGTGTTGTTAAGAGCAAGTACCCAAAAACGTCTTTATCTGTGCAGGCATGTCTGTGCATGCATGTGGGTGCGTGCCTTTGTGTGTGTTTGTGCGTGGGTACATTTTGTGCATGCATTTGTGTCCTTTTTATTATACAGCAGGGCAGGTCAAACCTGCACATGAATTGATTAGAACACCTGACCCCAATTACCCTGTTTTCAAGTTCACAGATTTTTTTTTTTTCTATCAAAGTCCTTGATCATTTTAAACCACTTGCTCAATAAAAATATGACTGTGAAATGAAACTGATTATTTTTATGATCTTAAAAGAATAAAAGATCACCTTAGTGCATGTTAAAATAATTAGGTAAGCTAAGACTACAAAATTTTTACTGTGCAACCTAGATACTCTGCTTTATTAGTTCTCATTTTTGCTATTTTAGTCATTTTAAAGCTTATATTTTAACCTATAAGTTATTAAAGCAAATGATAGCATGCATATGCATAATTCTGCTTAAGCTAAGCCCTTGGCAAAATGAAAATAGCAAATGGGGTGCGTCGTTTGAAATGCAAATGATTAACTGAATTATGCGCTGCTTGGTTTTTGCTTTGCTAGCAGGAGGACCCATGCGTAAGGGGATAACCTCGATTAGAAACCTCCGCCCAGTACTAGAGTCTATGCTGAAGCACTGAGGTGGGGATGGATGTAGCCATTTGCCCTGGGGGCTTAGTGTAGCTCATATTAATGGTGACCCTTCTATGCATATGCACGTGCGCGCGCGCGCGCGCACACACACACACACACACACTTGGTGGATGAAACACTCGTTTCAAGCAGCCTCTACAAGGCAAAGGAATATATGAAGGTCTACGTCAAAATGCAGCTTTATTGCGCAGCAAGTCCCACGTAGCACTAGATCTAGTGGCTGTTGTACTGTGTATATGCTGTACCTGCTGGTACAAACTGGCATTGATCATTTTGTTACCAAAAATGGGCATATCCTTGATTTGATCTAACTCATTTTCTTGCCTTCTCTTTCATCCAAACTCATAATCCACATATCTCCTTCCACATCCCTGGGTTTCCGTGCATCCACTGTTCATCGGCCTTTATTCAAGCAAACCCCTCTTTTGAGTTAATGAGTGCCAGTTGTTTTCTGGCTCATGTAGTACAAAGCGTAGATGTATGAGTTTCTCCTTTTGTTAACACTCACCTGACTGGCGTGAAGATGCCAGGCTGGGACTGATTTCAGAGAGGAAATGTGTCCATAAAGGAAATTTCACTCTAAATGTCTGTGCTTTTAATTGTACGTTTATTTTTATTGGACGGGGTTATTGTATGTTCTTTATCTCTCTAGGTTCTATCCTCAAAAAACTTTTGCACACTGGAAACTCTTTCAAGGTAAGCTGACATGTAAGTTTAATGAAAACATTTTCAAACGAAGATGAAATGAAGTATTAGATTTCTGAACCTTTGGTGCGCGTGTGTGCGCGTGCGTGTGCAGATCCGCTGTGAGGGTATGCGGCTCTTCCTGTTGTGGCTGCAGGCCCTGCAGACACACTGTGCGGAGGAACAGCTGCTCATCTTTGCTTGTCTGGTGCCCGGCTTTCCAGCGGTGCCCTCCTCCAGAGGCCCCTGTACACTCGACACCATCATCTACAACCCCTTCTCCAATCCTCCTGATGGTGAGAGAACACACATGTGCACACCACACACACACACGCACACGTGTGCCACGGTGGCCATGTCTAGATGTGGCCCCCTCCCCCACTGTATGTAGGGAGGAATGAGTTAAGCACGTTAATCCAACCACAGTAATATAGTGCTCCTTTGCTTTTAGGAACAGGTACTGGAATAAACCCAGTGGCACTGGGATTTTCTTGTGATACAACCAAACCACCAATCTTTGAGTAGTCTCTAGCCCGTGTCCTGTGCTAAAGTCCGCTCTTGTCGGATGTCGTCTCACATTTATATTAACCCCGTTTATTTATTCCTCTGAATGATGTCCATCTTCTCAGAGAGTAATCTTGTTTATAAAGGTACATCTTGTCTGTTGTATTATGGGCACAAGCTTTTCTTTTTTCCCCCACAGATAAATGCTGAATGGTAATCCTTTGCCCAGATGTCACTTCTCAGACTGTCTTTGTGTCCTTGAACTGTCCATACAGCATAAATCTCTCGCTGTCCTTGTGTCCGGTGTCTTTTATGCCTTCAAATCGGAATGGACATAATAACTGAAAGGACGTGGTAAAAAAAAGGTCCATTCAGATGGACTTTCCTTTGATTTTCAAATGACTATTTCAGTGGTGAGCGGAACTTTTCTAATAAACGAATAAAAGAACAGATGAAAGCGCAGACCCGCTATAGATGTATGTCTGAAACTATATATTTCACCTCTTGAGCCGTCCCTGGGCACACGCTGCTGTGAAGTGAATAACTTCTATTTCTCTGCCAGTCGCCTTCGACCAGTTACCGACTCGTGGCTTCTTCCTTCTTTGTGCTGGTGCAGCCAAGATCGTGCCCGAGGAAATCACCCCGCTTGTGCCGGCCATTCCCGGGGAGAAGATATCAGACGACCAGACCTGCTACATTCTCCAAACTGTGCTGAAGTTCATGGTCGTCCAGGTAAGGTGGCAGTCCTGAAATGAAGATCTTTCTGTGCGTTTCAGCTTAATTCTATAGACACTGTGCTCATCTTACTCCAAGTGGCGTATAGAGACCCATTTCTAATCCAAAGTAATTAAGGGAAAAAAATAAAAATAAAAATCTCCCAGTGGCCTTTGTCACACATTCTGTTTACCTAGTATCCTTTGTCCTACTGAATACATATAGTCTTCCAGTGGCATTAGCATATCTGCGATTATGTTCGTCATCTTCCTCTTTGTAGGCATCCAGCCTGGAATGGCACAAGAAAGACAACCAGGACTCTGGCTTCAGGTTTCTGTTCTCCCTCTTTAAGAAGTACTACCTGCCCCACCTCTTTCCCTCCTTCACCAAGCTCACTAACCTCTACAAGCCATTGCTAGGTGAGCTTCCACTTTGTAAAAGGGCAGCGGAGATGACCATCCAGGATCTTTGGCCTAATTCACGTCTGTTCATGTAAACAATTATTTATTGTGTATATGCAGTTTTAACAGAGTGTAGAATGCCAAGGTACCAACATTTACCTAAAAAAATAAATAAATTCAGTGTGAAAGGAGCTGGTTGAACTGTTCTGGGCTCACGAGGGTCACACCACTCTTAGAGCTGTGTGGAGGACCATGGCTGGTCTCTCCCACCCACAAGTTCCTTATAGCCATCAGTGTAATAACACAGCAGCTTCTGGGATGAATGGCAGTCCTCCATGCCCATAGAAGTTAACTGTCAATTACCTCCGAACCCCTTGCATGAACGTGGGCTTTTTGAACTGAACATTGAATTCCCATTTAATGTGGAAAGCTGTTCTGTGAGACGTATTTAAAATGAGCTACTTTAAAAATGATTTCATCGACAGTGAGAACCAGAATTTGAGAGTCTGCTATGAAAAGACTGCAAGAAAAAAGCGATTTCTGTGATTTAAGTGTCTCTTCACCCTTCGCCTTGAGATCTTCAGTCTTCTGTACCTGTCTTTCATTTCTGGATCTTCATCGCCACGCTCCGCCTGCTACGGCATTCCTTCACAGACCTCCCCCACCACAGACCAAAGCCGCTGTACGTGCAAGTGTCGCGCAACAACGAGAGCACGTTCTGCACGCGGGACCAGTACCTGGCACCCCGCGTGGCCTTCATCACCTGGCTGGTCAACTTCTTCCTGGAGAAGAAGTACATGAGCACATCTGCGAGCAACGCGAAGAACGGGGGAGACGTCCTTCCTAAGCTCATCCAGGTAGGCCCGCAGCCCCACGGCCTTCTGTTGACTGGCTTTATTGTAATATTACTGTTTGTGGTGGAAAAATCATGTAATGCTTGTTTCATTTTTATGAAAGTGATTTAAAATGACTGAATTATGGGTTTTTGCGGTGTGGTAGAGGGATTGTGACCAGCGTACGTGTCTGTGCGTTCGTGTGCACGTCTGTGCGTGTGCGTGTGTCAGACTGTAACTGCAGGCAGTAGCAGTCAGGAGAAGAGCAGCGAGCCGGAGCCCAACGGGCCGGCGGAGCAGGAGAAGAGCCACTCGAACAGCAGCACGCTGTCGGACCGGCACGCCAGCAACTCCAGCCTGTGCAGCGTGGAGGAGGAGCACCGCAGCGTCTACGACATGGTGCACTGCATCCTGCTCTCCACGCCAGACAACGTCAACTTCGTCAACGAGGTCTTCCACCAGGTCAGAAAGTGCCAGCTGCGGCCGCTGGGCTTGACCAACAGCCTTTTCCAAAATGCATTTCTGCACAGTCGTCAGGTTTTTGCCACTGTGCTGCCATCTTGTGGGCAGATTCTGTTGATGCAGTCTGTGCTTTAAATATGAGTAATGTGTACTGTTTGTTTCTGTGCAAAAAAACGTCCTTAACTACTAACATTATTTTTTACTTTAGCTGAAAATGCAGTCTGCCCCTATGTAATTTTACAGTTTTGAGGGGAAAATACATATGAATACCTTTTAGAATTTATAATATTTAGACCAAAATATTTACCAAAAAGAAAATGTAGAAGTGTTTACTTTCTTTCCTCTTTGAGAGCATGTTTTGAGAGCAGGCTTCATAACAGGGTGCTACACAGCTTGCAGAGATTCCTTCATCTGACAGTCAGTCCGCTTCCTTTTTAAGTGTAATGGAAGGTGACATCTGAAGGCATACGCTCATTCATGAGTGTCATGGTGTGTAACACAGCAACTGCAGAGCGGGTCACTGTTCTGTAGGATGACAGCTGTGTGGTGCCTTCTCCCAGGCCTTTCTGCTGCCGTCCTGCGAGGCCTCGGCCACCCGGAAGGTCATTAAAGTGTACAGGAAATGGATCCTGCAGGACAGGCCTGCCTTTATGAGCGAGCCAGACAAGACGGGTCAGGATGAGGAGGACACAGGGGATGACCATCAGACCACCGAGGCTGACAGCACACACGCACAGGTGCCGTGCATGCACACGCCCAGAGAAGACCATCACGTGCGCAGAACGATCCAAAAAATCATTTTTGCACAAAAGACTGCATTCACCACATTTGTGTTGGTGTTCATATAAAGCAAATATGAAGCGTGTCGGTAGAAAAGTAATAGTTTCACTATAAAGCATGTGAAAAGGTTTTTAGTGCGAGTGAGCGACATGTCTGCAACATCACAGCAGAATGAAAGTTCATGAGACTCATGATGGTTGTACACGACCCGGTTCAGCATCTGACCTTCAAGACCGAACACAACACCGTGTCAGACTGGAAATGTTAAAAACACTTAGGAAGGAGAAACTTGGATACCGTTGAGGTTGAACATAGTTACAGTTTCAAATGTGGCGCAAAGCCACCTTTTGTGACCTAGGGTGACCCCTCTCAGTGGAGTTCCCATGGTTATGTAACGGAAGCACCTTCGTGCCGCTGTCCTGCATGTGTCTCCCCAGGTACTGCAGAGTCATGGGCACAAGCGCACATCCAGCTGGGGCCGCACGTACTCCTTCAGCAGTGCCATCAGCAGAGGCTGCCTGACCGAGGAGCAGAGATGCGACGTGAAGGCTGGCATGCAGGCCACTCTGCAGGTGCGCGGGAGAGGGTTCGCTCAGAGCTCGTACCCAAGATGCTGCTCCTCCCAAGGCTTAGTGGTCTTCTGAAGGACTGACCGGATGACTGATTTTAGTTATGACAGGATTTGTATAGATTGTATAAAATACCGTTGCAGTGGCCATTCATTATGTACACGCAATATTTGCTTCTTTGTTTGCCTCCAGGTCTTTTTGACAAACTCGGCTAATGTTTTCCTGTTGGAGCCATGTCAGGATGTGCCCAAGCTGCTGGAGAACCAGGTGGAGGTGTGCAGAGCCGTGCTCAGCATCTACCGCCGCATGATCATGGAGCAGACCATGAACAGACAGACCTGGTAAGTCTGTGTGCGCGCACACGCACACACAGACACACGCACACACACAAAATGACATAACTATGTAACATGGCAGTTTGTATTTAAAATATTAACAACGTGATGAAGTCACATAATCTTGTACTCTTGGTTTTTGATTAATGTTCAGATTAATGACACACTGTTAAATGCTGTCTGCTCTGGCGCCCTCTACCAGCTTTATATGTGTATTGCAGGGAGCAGATGCTACAGGTGCTGCTGAGGATCACTGAGGCGGTGATGAAGAGGCCACAGGACGACCATAGAAAGGATGCCTTCGCCCAGAGCCTGGCCAGTGTCCTCTTCCGGGTGAGTCCAAGTCCTGCTCCATACCACAGTGCCTGGGCGACTCCGGAGACCCAGGTCAAGGACACCGTGACTGCTTCACTGGGATCTGAGCCACGAAGCTGTGCTTTATCTTGCAGACCATCATTGTGGCATGGGTGCGGGCCAACCTGAGCGTGTTCATCTCCCGGGAGCTGTGGGACGAGCTGTTGGCAGTGCTGTCCTCTCTCAGCCACTGGGAGGAGCTGGTGCACGAGTGGGCTAACATCATGGACTCGCTGACCATGGTGCTCGCCCGCTGCGTCTACGGCCTGGACCTCAATAACCTTCCCCTCGACAAACTCTCTGAGCAGAAGGAGAAGAAGCAGCGTGGGCGAGGTGTGTGTTCACTCGCTCGTTTCTTTGACGTAGTACGTCCACATCAACCAGTCAGCATAATGCATTCTACATCTTAACTATTTCTAAGTTGATTTATAAGTGATTAAATTAAATACAGCTTTTTAAAGTCATTTTTTTAATTATCTACAACTTTGTACCTCATTTTGGACACACTTTTGTGTACATCAGAATTCATTTTAAACTTGCATAGTTTCATCTTGCAGGTTGCATAGTGCTAGCATCATCTTAGAAAATGTTTATGTAATTGTGCAACAAAAACAGATTTTATATTTTTGAGAACATTGCTTGCTGGCTGTTGAGTGTTGTTTCCAAACTTGTGAATGGTTAGCTGTGTGTGTGTGTGCGCGTGTGCGTACTTTGTGGTTCACGCCACTGCAGGCGTGATGCAGGACTCCCAGAAGGCCGCGGCGGTGGCACGCTCATTCTCGCTGAGCTGGAGGAACGCGGGCGAGCAGGCCGCAGCCCAGGAGCCCATGCGCTTCCGCAGCGCCACCACCACGGGGGCGCCGGCCGTGGAGAAGGCCCGCAACAACGTCAGGCAGAAGGCCTCCGGTCAGAGCACCACCTTTACACTGGAACACACGCTACTTTCTTCCTCTCTCTGTCTTTCCATCTGCCTTACTGCCTTGCTTGTCTGACTTTCTGCTTGGTGTTCTGTCAGACTTTCTGGCCATTTTTGCGTTTGGACCAAATTTGACTGAATTTCCGTCTTTTCACCAACACACTCTTCCGTCTGTGTGCTTGCCGCTGGCTCTGTCCTTTCCTTTTACTGCGTAAGGGGAGATAGCATCTCCTTGTGCTGGAGAGCTTCTTGAGTCTGGAGCAGATGCATTTGAGGCTGAAGGACTCTTACAAACCTCCCACAGATATGTGCACTAGCGTGCATGGCCGAACACGCCCCACAGAGCACTGCAACTCTGAATTCCTCATTTGATTTTGCCTAATTGGATTTCTCCCATATTCATCTTCAAACAGGCTGGCATTCTCCTCTCTTTAAAACAGTCGCCACACCAATTGCTGGGCTGTTTTTGATAGTTTCATTAAGACCATAATTAATGCTCATTAATATGCATAAATCGGTAACGCAGTGAAAGTGATGCTATCTAGAGAGCAAAGGCGGTAATTAAAGTACACTGCAGAGGAAAGGAGAGAGCCCTTCTCTTTCAAAAGCTCTCCACCAGACATGACATGAAGTGGCATCTGAGTGCAAAACCAATATTTCATCTCATTATCACTAGTAGAGAAAATTTTAAACTATATGTTTTCTTTCAAGACATTGAAGTTTCAAAGGATGCACTGAACAAACTAACTTTTAAGTTATTTATTTAATTAGCAAATCACCTGTTGTATGTTTCAGGCTATCACCCTTAAATCATACCTTTTAAGTTATGGAGGTCTGTAATATGATTTTGGAACATGCTATACTTTTAGACTCAGTATATTGTTAGTCTAGGTTCTTTGCACGTTGTGAATGGTCATCGTTTATACCACAAATTTAATAGTCTGTTAATAATAAGCTTCTAATATTATCCTACATATATAGATATCCTATATATAAATAACTTAAAATGGGTTCAAAAAATTAAAAAATGACTATAAATGCATATATAGCAGTTGAAACATTTGGAGAATAATGTGTTTATTAACTGTTCGTCTGAAGTATTTTATATCACTGAATTTCCTCCCCTCCCATTCCTGCAAGGAAAAGTCCTTGGCATGCGGTATTTTTCGCTGGCATTGGTTGTGGTTGACTTTGCTTTCTCTCTCTCTCTCTCTCTCTCTCTCTCTCTCTTTCTCCCCCTCTCTTTCTGCTGGCCTTCTGTCCTCGCTCCATGGGTAGCTAAGCGGAGCCAGTCTATCAGCAACTGTGTGCATCTGTGCGAAGCTTTGCCGGCCACTAAGAGTGTGCCCGTGCTGCTGCACACTGTCAGCTCTTTCTTACCTGGTATCTCTCACAACTCCCACTGCTCTCACAGACTCTCAGGTAATTTGGTCTCTGTCACTCTGGTTTCCTTTCTGAATATTCCTCCTTTTTTCTTTTCTTTTTTTTTTGGTCTCTTGGTCTCTTGGTCTTGGTCCCCATCCTCATGTACAATTCGATCATTGACTTCTTATTTTTTCCTAACAGAAATGTCACGTTTCCTGACGCAGTTTTTTCCTTTTTTATTTCATAGTTGTAGAACCTTTTCATAACTTTTTTTTTTTTGTGTCATTTCTTTACTTCATATGTGATACATTCCTGTATGTTGTTGTTGTTCTCACAAGGTGGCATAATTCCATTCCTAATTTCACGTAGCAGCTAATTTAAAACATGTAAAGTTCAGCACCATGAAAGCTTGGGCTGCATGAGGGTCGTCTTGCCTTGCCACCTGGGAGCCTCACGGCATCGCTCTTCTCCGTATGTCAGATGTAGATGAGGGTCAGCTGTCTGAGTGTGGCGGAGAGGGGGAGATGGGAGATGGGGACAGTCCCCTCCCACGCAGCAGCAGCACCTCAGATATTACCCAGCAGCTCACTGACTCCTTCCCAGGTACACATGCGCACGCACGCACGCACACAAAAGTGCTTTGCTTTTCACATACTCCTTTCTTGGGATTGTGTGGGTCTGTGTGTGTGCGCCTGTCAGAAACCATAGGAGAGAGGAAGGGGGACTCTCCGAATGCCGGCAGCTCCGATGGCAGAGTCTGCATCTCTGAGCACGGCTCGTCTGGGAAGAGGGAGAGTGAGGCTCCTACGGTCAGTGCTTCGGCATATATCCGTCCCCCTCCTCTTCGTCAGTGCTGTGCCTGTTTCATCCCAGTGATTACGTGTGTCTGCTTGGACCTCCTTAGAAGATTGTGTTTAAAATCTGCTTTGATCTTGAAGATGAAGTCTCTTGATCATCCTCAGATCATGATTTGCCGCAGCAGCAGTCCAGCAGATCTGGACTGCCCAGGAGAGGGGGCACCCGCAAGCACGAGGGCCACGTTTCGAGAGAAAAGTGAGCTGTTGCTTGTCTGGATTGTTGTTTGTTTTTTAGATTTTATTGTTGCATATCTGATAACGTGTTCAAAAAAGTATGCTCATCCATGTTTTAAAGAAAAGGATATAGTCCAATGACCTTTCACTGGTGTTTAAAGTTAGCCAAAGTGTTTACAGTTTGAGTGAAAATGAAAACGCACACTCAAAACAAGGGAACAAGGAGAAATAGAGAGATGTACATTTCACACATGTAATTTTATTCATAAACCTTGATATAGAGAGCAGTCCATCTTGTTCTGCATCATGTACCCAATCCAGTTATAAGATTTTTCAGCCTGCAGGTTTAAAATGCACATAAGTATCTCCGTATCATGGTTTTAACCACGTGACAAAAGTCTTTAGTCTCACCTGTTTTTCCACACCCCGCAGCCATCAGTAACATTACAAGGTCAGTATAGCCAAGATGACCAGCGTGACCTGTGCAGTGAAGCCACCTGCAGTGACATTTTATCACACGGAAGCTTTTAATTCGCTTCTTACAGTAGAGTAATACTAAACTACAGAAGTGAAGAAAAAGTGAAGTGTAAACAGGTTTATGACGGGTGTCGCAGACAGTATGTTGGCGCCAGTTTCAAGGGCACTAACTGAGTAGGCCTCATTCCTGTAACGGCCAGCATCTGTGCGGTTCCGCCCTGTTTGCAGGCGAGAGCGTGAGCAGCGAGACCTCGAACAGCTACCTCAACGATGCCGAAGTCAACCTGCTGGCGTGGCAGGCCGTGGAGGAGGAACGCAACTCGCCCTCCCCCACCGGGGCGAACGGCGGCGGCGGCCGCACGGGCCCGCCGGATGACGCCGAGAGCCAGCGGAGTCTGCTGCTCAGCCACACGGAGGCGCTGGCAGGTACGGCTGCCCTGCTGTGCCGGAGGGCCACCTGTCCTGCCTCCCTCTTATTCTGATGGCACCAAACGGCAGAGCTCCCAGACACGGAGGTCGCACGTTCGTGTGCATTATAGCCCCAGCCCCAGCCCCTCCTTAACCCCTCCTCTGTTTACCTTGATCCGGCGTCCTGGTGATCAAGTGTGCTGTCTGTGACCACTCCCCTTTTCCCTCATATTCCAAATGTGAACCCATTGGTTTGCATGGTGGTGTGATGTCACGTGGTGTTTTATAATGTCTCATATCCCTCTGCTGTTTGTGTAGAAATGTCCTCCTCTGTAATTGTGAACATTAATCCAGTGTCCTGTAGGAGTGAATCCCTCTTCTCAATAACAAGTTCTTTTTTCTTTTGGATGATATCCAAAGCACCATATGATCAAATGTTAAGTCTTCTTACATTTGGTAATGCTTTTGATGTAAGTCGTCTACGGCTCTTATGATCAAAGCACTATGTGTGTTTTCTGTTGTGGTTGATTGTGTCTGTGGTTGTCCACCTTGTGCTTCCATTACTCTGTCTGTCTCTGTCTGTGTGTGTGTGTGTGTGTGTGTGTGTGTGTGTGTGTGTGTGTAGGTTCTGAGTGTGCCCACCCGCTCCACTCTGCCCCCCTGTCCCCCTGCCCCCCCATCTCTCCCATCCTGCTCCTGCCCCAGGGCTACAGCGACTGCCCTCAGCTGCTGGAGGACGCCATGCACATGCCTCCTGATCTGGGTACTGCACCAGTTTGCTGCTCCACCCGCCCTACCTCACATCCAGGGCCCTGCTTGCCCACAGCCTCTTTAATAGAACACAATTGAACTGTGACTTCTGTCTTGTATTACATGCTGGGTTTCTTTACCGTCTGTTTACCTCCTCACATTATTTCTCTTGTTTAATAAACTGTAGCATTAACACAGCTTCTGTGTTTCCACTTGAAGGGGTGGAGCCACAAAAGCCTGCTATGTGCCTTAATTTGAAAATTTAAATGTGACACTGAAAATTTAATACAATTGCTGTGAAAGGCATTATCATCTGATCCTGATATTTGTTTGCTAACACCTAAGTTATTATTCTCTCTTGCCCTCTCTCCCTCATTCTTTCTCTCTCTCTGTCTCTCTCTGTCTCTACCTCTCTCTTCTCCATCTCTCCATGCTTTGATTTGCTTTCTCTTTCCTGTTTCCCTCACAGACAGTAGCGAATTTCTGGCTGATGATATCAGCATCATCGCAGGTGGTTGTTTGACGGGCTGGCACGCCGACTCCGCCTTTGTGCTCTGGAGGAGGATTCTGGGAATTCTAGGAGATGTGAACAACATCCGCTGCCCTCGTATCCATGCCAAGGTCTTCAGTTACCTGTATGAGCTCTGGCACAGGCTGGCAAAGGTAATGCATCTTGGTTTTGAAAGAAACTGGCATTTCTACATCCCATCTAGGCAACAGTGTCTGTTCTTCTAGAACCCATAGGAGCAAACACCATTGGAGCCAAACATTTGACATTCAAGTTTTATAGGTTTCAGCATTAGTTAATTGAAATTAACCAAACAAATCTGTATTTTTCTGCCGAAATGTCATTTTCATGTTGCCTAATTTGAACTGCAGATAAGAGATAACTTGGGGATCAACATTGACAACCAGTCAGCTCTGCCCAGCGCTCTCTTCATTCCGCCTCTCCGAATGCTGGCCTCTTGGCTATTCAAAGTGAGTCACTGATCTATAAACCGCACACTTATGCTCCCTTAGCGAGGAGCTAATTGGGTGCAGAAGACGAATGTTGATCCGGAAGGCAGTGCTTCTCAGTGATACGCCGTTATCCCCCCCCCCATGTTTCATTCGTACTTCTTTGGGGTCTCTTTCTTTCCCTCTTTGTTCTGTGGCTGCAGGCCACCATGCTGCCTGCAGACTTTAAGATGGGCAAGCTGCAGGCCTACAGACTCATCTGTGAGATGATGACCAAGCACCAGGATGTGCTGCCCAACACTGACTTCCTGGTACATCTCTACCATGTCATGCGCAAGGGCTTCACCAGTGATGACCAGGTATCAGGCGACCTGCATAGTTTTTAATGGGTCTCAACAAGAATTCAATCATCTTGGTTCAACGAATATTCATTTATTCATTTTCAGTTTGCAGTTGTTTGTTTGGTTTTTTTTTTACCTTTCATGATGTGACCACCAGGTGGTGCTAGTGGTTTGTGCTGCTGAACTTTGTATGTATTAGTGTATGTAGCAACTTGCTGTTTGGACATGTTCCACTGTTTTGGTGCCTTCACATTGACCATAAAGTGCCAGGGCACCATAAAAAGAGTTCCAGCATGCAAGGTAGAAGTGTGAGGTAATAATGTAGTTTCATTCATCTGACATACATAAATAATCATGAGAGTGAAAACAAGGTTTAAACTTAAACCACCATTAGACATCTAGTCACTCAGTATAAATGGAATTATAGTCAGTGTAATGATTATTTCCAAGATCATTTAATTCATTAGGCATAACTGCCAAAAATTCTTGTTGGCTTGCTTGCTTGTTTGTTTATACATGTACAGCAGCTAATTTGATGAAAAATGTTTATTTGCATATTCATTTAAAAGTGTTTATTTATATATATATATATATATATATATATATATATATATATATATATATATATATATATATATATATATAAACACACAAGCTATGTATGTGGATGGATGGATGGATAAGTGTATTCCACTTTTTTTCTTCAAGATTTTCCATTTCTGAAAAACTAAATGTATATGTTGTATACATAAAAAATTAAGAGAAACATGGAAAGGAATTGATTAAAATTCATTTTTATATGTGTTTATATGTGTAGGCCTGTGTATCTGCCCATCTGTGAGTGCGAGTGTGAGTGCATGCCCATGCCTGGGAACAAACTATAGGCTTTTTTGCTCTGGCCGAGAGACAAGCTCATTATAATGTTTTCCGTGTCATTAAATAATGCTGGCGCTCCTCCGGCGTGTGTGGGATTAATTAAAAATGGCCAGTTGCAGCATGTGGAGGGAGGCGTGCTGGCGTAGCTCTGAGCCCACTCACGGCTGCCGTGCTACTTGCCCTGCTTTGCCTGCTCCACACACAATATGGAGGCATGTGCCAAACAGAGAAGGAGAGACTCTGAGAGAGTCCAGCTTTCACGCCACGGTGGCTCCACTGCTGCAGTCTTGGAGACGGATACATGTCAGCCTCCAGTGCCTTCAGAGCATTCGTATCGGCGGTAGACGGGCCCGGTCTTTTCCAGGCAGCGACTTGCCTCGTTTGACCCGTAATTGCCTGTACACCTGCGTGAAGGTGTGAACGCAGCCTTCAGTAAGCTCCGCATCTCCCTGCAAGTGGCCCGAGTAAAGACTACTGCTGGCGTATTAGCAGATGATTACTAGTATACGTTCCTTTGTGCATAAACTACAGAGCAGACCCTAAATCTTCCTTATGAAATGCATTTATGGCTGCCCTGTTTAAATAAAGACTTTGGTTAATGTTTGATGCCTATTATTGCATATGACTGAAGGAAAAGATAAGTCACCAAATCAAACCACTGCCAACAGGTGTTGTGTGGATTAACATATAAACCCTGCCTTAGTGATCAAGAGCACAGTAATTTCACCACAGTGAAATTAAGTCACTTTAATATTGTGTATTAATTCAGATAGATGGAGGCATTTGTCCAAAAATTAGAATTCATTTAGCACATGCTTCGAACCTCCAAACCACAGCCGTCTCCTGATTCCCAGCCAAAAGGAGAGTTTGTGAGCTCTTTCTCAAATGTACAGCGCACCGCCTGCTTCCCTGGCTTTCTCAGACCATTGTAAGCAGTACAGCCCCTGCCTCTGCCCTCAGGCCTGCATGGGCTTTTTCTCCACAAACTCTGTTTTGATTGGGCTTCGCTCTATTTAAAGCTGCATAATGGAGCTGCTTTAGCAGAAGTGCTGCTTCCACCAAGGCAGTCATTTTGAGTAATCACGCCGCAGTTTTATGGCAGCTAATTACTACTACTTGCTCGGCATCGCAAAGGTCAATTATTGCCAAATGACTGTAAAACGTCCACGCAAACTTGGCGCTTCCACCAATTTCACATCTTCATCCCAGCAGGTCTCTGTCTCGTCTCTCTGCCCTGGTTTATTACGCGCCGTTGTTCCTTTTTCTGTTGTCTGTGCCTCCTTGCCTACCTTTCTTTACAAAGGATTCAATTAAGTGAGATGAATGTAGCAGTTAGGACGAGGCTGTACGTGTTGGCTCCGCTGGGTGCCTGTGCTCATGCACACGCGCGTGTTTGAGGTTGTGCTTACTGTCTTAAAAGATTTGACTTTGAGGCATGCATTCAGACATGTGGCAGACAGACTGTTGGGTTTTGTTTTGGGGTTTTTTTTGTATCTAAGCCATCTTATTATTTCCCCCTTCCTCTATCTGTCTCTCCCTCCTTTCTGTCTATATCACACTCACTCACTCTCTCTCTCTCTCTCTCTCTCTCTCTCTCTCTCTCAGGATGTGTTGAACACGATGATCAGGTGCTGCTCGCCACGGTTCTTTTTCCTGGGTCTGCCCGGCTTCACCATGCTGGTGGGTGACTTCATCTCCGCTGCTGCCCGTGTCCTGAGTGCTGACTCCTTTGAGGTACCAGGACCCTGTCAGCCATGTGCATCCTCACACACAGCTCCTCTCTGCACCTTCAAACACAGGAGAGAATAGCAGCAAACTCCTTCTTGGTTAAAGTGTCAGACTGATCAGAGACCTGTTCGACAGAATATAGGGGGGTAGAGAATGCATTATGCATCTTGAGGTTTATAACCAGAATATGCATATATCATTTATACCTCCTGTGACCTAAAAAATATTGTGGCAAAATCAATAGTGACCTGATGAATAGAAGTGTAAAAAAACACACAAACTTTAAAAAGAGCAGTATGGCCACAGAAATGAGCGTGATTTTCTTCGCGCACACTAAAGCCATCTGCCAGCTCTGGCAGATACAGCTTAGTTATTCTGTAGCAGTTGAATGGTGAGAAAGAGCTTTGCCTCCTGGACAAGTGCAACTCTTCACCTAAAGTCTAATTGTGGTAGATAATGAGTGAAATGTTTATCTGTGTGGTAAAATGATAAAATGAATGGTGTGTGTAATTTCAAATTTTATAGTTTTACCTTAGGTGGGTAGCATAAATAAACTTGTTAAGAAAAGGGATGTTTGTCCTTTCTAAAATTTGTTGCTCTGCAACTCTTTATCATATATGCATACAGAAATGAATAGTAAATGTGCTCCTTTTTAATAAGTTTTAAACCTGTAACAAAGCTGTATTCTGGCCTTGGTTTACAGGCTCCGCGGATCGAAGCCCAAACGTTGTTGGGGTCTCTAGTGTGCTTTCCCAACCTGTACCAGCAGATCCCCTCACTGCAGGCCATCCCAGGAATAGACATAAAGGTATGCTTCTTGGTGCCTTGGCTCAGGAGCGGGAGACGCTGGACCCACGTAGCCCAGCTACCTAACTGCTGTGCTTACTGTGTCTCACTCTCTCTCACACACACACACACACACACAGTAGAACAGAGGTACAGAATACCACTGCTGACTGCCACCCCATCAACGTCAGTGATTGGTGCGGGCTAGGATACTGCCAGGCAGCCCAAAGCTAGACAGGAGCAACTGAGGGTTAAGGACCTTGCTTAGGGACCCAACAGCAGCAACTCAGCAGTGGTGGGGCTCAAACCAGCAACCTCCCAATCACAAGTCAAGTACCCCAACCACTGAGCCACCACCACCCCCGCTGTGTAAATGTCATGGTGTCTGTCTGCAGGAGTACCTGGTGAACAATCTACTGAGGACGGCACGCAATGAGCCTTGTGAAGAGGCCAGGTAACGTGCAGCCGCTTCTACGATACTTGTCCTATTTAGAGCCTCTAATGTATTTATGTTGGAAGTTGATTAAAAAAAAAAAGAAGTTTTTTTTAAAACTCATCTCCCAAGATGGCTACTGACTTGAGTTGTATTTGTCCTTGTATTTGTTCCAGGCGTGTACCCAATTAGCAGTTGGCCGAATGCCTTTGACACTAGGTGTTGCGACAGTTGTGGGCATGTGGCGGTGTAATGTGAGCCTTGTCTCTGCTGCAGGTGTGTTGCTATCTGCAGTCTGGGCCTGTGGGTGTGTGAGGAGCTTGGCCAGCAGAGGGTCCACCACCAGGTGAAGGATGCCATCAATGTGCTGGGTGTCACTTTAAAGGTGAGTGGTGCTTTCTGTAGTTTGCTCCAGTGCAAGCTACACATGTGTCACTTCCATATGGTTGTATACTGCAGGGCTCAGCCTACAGCATCTATGATCTCTCTGCTTTGTGTGTGTGTGTGTGTGTGTGTGTGTGTGTGTGTGTGTGTGTGCGTGCGTGCATGTGTGTGTGTTTACACATGATTAGTGGCATACCTGGAGAGGACAATGGAGCACTCTGCTGTTCCTCTTCCTCTCTGAGTTTTTGAGGGCTCTGAAAAGTGCCAGGGACACGGTGGAATCGTTTCTAAGCCACTTACTCTAAAATGATGCATTCCAATTTGAGCTTTCTCATACCCTGCCCTCTCCCACCCCGAAAATGGACGAGTAATCACTTCTGTGCACAACTTGACATGGAGTGAGCTTGCCTGAAAAAGAAAAAGCCCGAGAGGCTTGGGAACAGGAGCACTCATCTAAAAGCAGGCAGTGAACTACTGGGGCTTCTGCTTCCTTTTTCTTTGGCTATTTTTCCTCTATTACACTTCCTGTCATAGTCGGAGAGCCAGCCAGGCTAAACTAGAGAATTTTCACACTGCCTTAAACTCAAAATGACCAAGTCCCAGAGCAGGAAATTGTTTGCTTTGCTGTCATCAGAAATCCATGTATCTTGTTAAAATATTGTTTCTGTTGTGCACGATGTTACCCACTTATTAGTGAAATAAATAATAAAAGTTTTCCAGATTTTAGGTCCCAGCCTTTGATAGCGTTTGTGTTTATGCCATGTGATGGTTCCTGAGGAGAAGCTTTGTACCGCTCTCTGCCAATTGCTGACAGCTCGTCGTAAATTTCAGTTTGGGAACAAGTCGGTGTCCCACGTGGCCTGCGACGTCTTCCAGCTTCTGATCTGCCACTGGCGCAAACTCCAGAACGTGGAGCGCTCCCTCCCCAAAAGGATCATCGAGGTGCGCGCACCTGCACCCCCCCAACACGGCAAACACGTGGCCACGATTTAGCTCCCTCTGGCCGTGCTCGGCGGCCCGGGCAAGAGCGTGCTTTGATGTGGAGGACCTCTTTTGTTCCCTTCTTTTGTAGATCTTTGTAGCGACTATAGCGTTTCTGCTGCCCAGCGCTGAGCACTCCATGGTGGAGGCAGATAAAAAGGTAAGTCCAGAAAGTCCCCAAGGACGCGTCCTTGACGCGAAAGCTTGCTTCCCAATAGTTTATTTACTGATGAATGTGAAGCTTTGCCTCCTTTCACGCTCTCCAAAATGTAGTGCGTCGCGTGCTAATTTATCTATGATTGCGAGAAGCTTGGGATTTTTACAAAATTATTATTTCCTATTTTTTGCTTCCAAGACTGCTGAACTGAGTAACCAAACGGATTGTTCTTTCACCCCTGTGTTCTGTAGTTAATGGTGTCTCTGCTGCTGTGCCTGCTGGACTGGTGCATGTCTGTGCCTTTGTCTATCCTGCTGGAGCCCATCACGATGCCTGTGCTGGATGACCCTGCCTCTCAGAAAGCACCTCTGCTGGACTACATCTACAGGGTAGTGTAGCATCCACTTCCCCCAATGAACAAAAAGGCCATTGGGTTAGAGACTGACCCTTTTCCTTTATGCCTCCTAGCGCCACTGAAGCATATGTTTGCTATGGTATATATGGTACATTCCCAGTTGATCCCAAACGAAGATTCATAGTGTTGCAAATCCACTCATCGGCTAGCGGAGGAAAGCTTGTATTTAGTCATCGGACACCGACGAGAGGACAGGGCAGGGCACAGAGGGAATGAGATATTAGTCCCTTGCTGTTGAGCAGATGCGGTCGGCCACAGACCTTTGTGCAGATGTCATGCTCTGAAGGAAAAAATGGCCAAATTATTTAAATGTCCTATTGTTCAATTGATAAGCCTGCCAATGAATGCTGAACTTGAGAATTCAGTTCATCATCATATGAGAGAAACTGCACCTGGTGCAAAGACAAAAAGGACAGAATAAATGTCATTAGTTTTCCTCTTTACTCGTATGACTGTTAATCATTTTCAGCTGGTCATTATATGCACAGTGGGTTTACGTTATTTTTCCATTTATCAGTGCTAGTCATGGTGTACGCCAAGCACACATAATTCATGCTTTAATTTGCCATTTGCCATTGCCTCTATCATTTGCCATTCCCGTTTGTCAAGTTAGCAGAGGAAAACATATTTGTTCTGAACAAATATGGCTCAGTTTAGTTTAATGCATGGAAGTTAGCAAAGAAGGAATGCCTTCTTCCCATGAGCCATGTTTGTTCTTAATGATGTCTTCTGAGACCTGGGCCAGCAAAACTGCTGAGTGCCGTCATTCGTACAGTTCACCTCGCTCAGGGACCAGAATTTGTCAGTCTCAGAGCATCTTTTAAGGTTCTTTTTTTCTGCTGTAGATTTTCATGCAACATTTAATTCCAAGTTGCAGCAGCCAGTCATGGGTGTGTGTAATTAGGCGTGTAAAAGCCTCCACTCTGATCTGATCTGATCTGTTTGCACACTTTCCCCTTCTCTTGTCCGTGGGCTTGTTGCTATGCAAGGTGACCCACTCTGTCACCAAGCAGTTGGCTAGAGGAGGCACATAGGAGCTGTGCAGGGTTCACATTCTTAACTCTCTATCCTAAACATGTGGCCTTTCCTCTTATGTTAGGAGGTGAATCAGTGCTCCAGCAGTACATGCATGCAATCAGAGCATGCATTGTGCATCACAAAGACATGGTCATATGTGCTGTGGTGGGTTTGTCAGACAGAAGATTCCTTAATTACGCGTTTTCTCCAGTAGCACACATTAGGGGTTTACGTGAGTCCGCATGCAATAATTTCCTCTTTGAAAAGATACTATATTTATGTCCTCTTAATACTGAAATAATACAGTAAACCGGCAAAGATTTTGTAATATAGATTTAGGTTGCATGTGACTGGGTTTGTTTTGCTTTGGAGTGTATTGTTTGTGTGAGCTATGTTTGAGACCGAGCCAAGGGATAAAGTCTTAATTAAATCAAACAGAGAACGGCTGCTGAGGCACTGTGATGAACTGTGCAGGACTGCTTCTTATCTCGCCCAGCCAACGGTGGCACGGCCATCTGTTTAAGCACCTCCATACACTGCCATACTGCATAAGAACTGAATTATTAGCCTGCAATAACCCCTCTCGTAGGGTTTTTCTGGCTTAGCCTTTTGAAATAATGCGTCACCTCCATATGGTGGTTTGCTGTAGAGCTCGGCTAAACTAATCTGTGTGTGGCAACAGTTGCACATAATGTTTCAATTTAAACTGTCCGCTTGGGCACCGTCTCTGGTCTTCTTTCTTTTTTTTTCTTTTTTTTTAACAGGAAGTCTGTCATCAGGAGCTAAAATGCCCATACAGAGTGTGCGTGTAGTTGCATTGCTCTTTCCTTTGTTCAGGTGCTGCACTGTTGCGTGTCTGGCTCCAACCTGCACACGCAGCAAAGCCACTACCTCCTCAGCCTGTCAGACCTGTCCACTGACTATGACCCCTTCCTGCCGCTCAGCCAAGTCAAGAGCTCAGAGCCGGCACCCTCGCCTGGCGCCGCCGGCGACTTCGGCAACCTCCTCACCGTGGCTGAGGGTAAGCGCGGCTTTGTTCACGCCACCTGGCTCTACAGGGTCACAAAGCTATTTTTTTTGTTATTGTTTTTGTTTGTCCTACAGTGTTTCTGCATGTGTGTTTTTATCTATCTGTGCCTACTGTGAATGCGTGTGTATATTTCTATGATGAGAGCTAGTGTATATGAAGACTTAAAGTCCCATTTTGCTTTGCAGCAATGCAGAAGAGCAGTGGCATTTTCTCTGTGAGTTTAGTCAGAGCTTTTTTTAAAAAAATATTTGACAAAATGTAGCACAGTCTGAGCTGAAACGTTTAGAGTCCTGCATTAGTCGTCCACTTAAAGGGCCCATTTATGTCAGTTATTTAGGAAATCAGATTTCTGACCTTGCCATATCCATTAGGTAATATTTTCAGACTTTTTATGTCATTGTAGTGGGTTTTAAAAAAAATTTTATTTGAGACTCTCCCTTTTTCAGCAGCTACGTGTTTTATGATAGTCCTCATACAGCTTTAGGGAAGGTGAAATAAAGCACTGACATTTCCAGTGCTAAAATCTGTCTGTTGATCTTTTCTACTTCCACACACAATACAGCAGCCCCTGCCAAAGAGCAACTTAAGAGCAACATTCTTGTGCCCAACCTCGTATTGATTAGTTCACCTCAAAGCTCTGCGCATCTCTAATTGCAGTGCAGTGGTTTTCCCCAAGAGTCTTTCCTACTTTGATGCACATGTCACTGATGGCACTGTCATAATGTGCATATCTCCTTTTCTCATCTTAATTTGTGCTAATCACAACACTAGATTTCTCTTTTCAGCCATCCTTATAGATTCACATAGATATGATTCAGAGAGCACTATAGAAACCTGTTCCCTCGCTGTAAAAAGTGTGATGCTCATTAGGACAGATCTTTTAGTTTTTTCCCCCACCACTTCATTGTGGTGAGTGCATGGATCTTTGAAGGAAATCATCTTTGATTAAAAAAACAAAAAAAAAAAAACCTGTGAAACCCGAAAAACAGACTCTTTGTAATTAGTGTTAAAAGCGAGTATTGTTATTGTAAGAGCTGAAGGAGAGCTCTTTACATTACTACAGGGAACCTGAGAAGCATGAGCAGAACTGGTTTAGGGAATATAAATTCACTCAGATTATACTGGTCTTATAATCATACTGAGATGCTGAACTTGTTTTTCGGAAAGCTCACATAAAACCTCTTGGTCTTGGTCTCGGTGCTGCAGAGAAGAAACGAAGGAACATGGAGTTGATTCCTTTGACTGCCAGGATGATCATGACTCATCTTGTGAACCACCTGGGTCACCATCCCCTAAGTGGTGGCCCTGCCCTGCTGCACAGCCTGGTGAACGAGAACCACGACAACCCCTACGTGGAGTCCTCTGAACTCTCCTCCGAGGTTTTCAAAAGCCCCAATCTGCAGCTCTTCGTCTTCAATGACAGCACCCTCGTGTCCTATCTGCAGATCCCCACAGAGGGCCCCCCCACGGCCTTGTCTGGCCTGAGCCCCAGGGAGCACTCCTCCGAGGTTCGCGTCATCGTACGGGACATCTCTGGAAAGTACTCGTGGGACTGTAGTGTTCTCTATAAGACTCTGGAAGGGACATCTGTGCACTGTAGCAGCTGCAGAGAGGAGTCTTTACACCAGTATGCCTACCAGTCCTCCACCCCCTCTAAGCCGGGCTCGTCCCACGCCAGCAGGTGCTCCTCCGTGGTGGAGGTGGAGGATGGCATTGATGTGCTGGACCAGCTGCTGGAGAACCTGGGCATCAGCAGCCCAGAGTGCCTGCCTGAGCCTCAGCTGAGGCTCACCCAGCCTGCCCCACCACCCATGGGCATGAACCATGAGACAGAGGGGGCTATCATGGAGACCATCCAAAGACAGGCCCAGCAGGAGGGCGAGGAGCTGGCCAGGAGGCGTAGCGAAGATCCCAGCATCAGAGCAGCAGGCCAGAGAGAGCCCACCCATCAGGAACCCAAAGCACCATTCTATTTCTGCAGACTTCTCCTCAATGAGTTAGGCATGAACTCGTGGGACCGAAGGTATGTTTTTTTCTAGGTGTGACTTATGATCAGAACTAAGAATTTATTCAGTGAAGTCTATTTTTGTTCACCAGTGTGCCAGTATTCATGTATTTTTCTCACCTGAGGGATGTTTCCTTCCTCTGTTGGTGGGAAATCACAGGCCTTTTTCTGTCATTAGTTGTATTATTTTTTGTTGAACCTTTTACTTGTCATCACATTCGTGATAGAAATTCCTGGAGGAGTCTAGTAAACCCATGGTATTTTTCTGAATCCTGCAGCGCCATTGTACGACATGCCCCACTGTTTCCATTTATGCTCTCTTTAGTGAGAAGAGTACACCTTTTAGAATTGAGTGGTTACCTGTAGATAAATGAATGTTCTTGTTTCCATAGATACTAGAAACTGTCCAAGCCTGTGCATGTAGTCAGTAGTTTTAGTACTTTCAAAAGTGAAGTTTGTGGGCTTTATGTATAAAAGCACATTGATCACTGGTCTTGAGGACATGCAACAATAATCTAGATTTATGAAACGGGTTAATGCAATGTATACAATAAGGGTGTACATGGCTAACCAGTGGACCTACTTTAACTGTATTTCTTTATTATACAATAGAAAAAGCTTTCATCTCCTGAAGAAGAACTCAAAGCTCTTGAGAGAACTCAAGAATTTGGATTCGAGGCAGTGGTGAGTTTTAGATGTCCTCATGCTTCCCTTTAAGTACTGCAATAAGTTTGTAATAGCATGTATGCTTTTATCTCTAATTGCCAACTCTCTGTGAACTCAGTCTAGCTACCTAGTCATGTACACTTTTACCAGAAATGAAAAACCATGCACAGGGATTCTAAAGCAGTGAGATTAAACTACTTTATTAATCTCCTGGTTCAAGCAACTGAAATCTGTTGTGAAGCAATAACTTTCATCATGTAACACTGGCCCATGCTGCTCATTCCAACCCATCATTTTAGCATTCATTTAGGGTGGAAAAACATCTAATGCAATGCCCAGTGTGACTGCAGAGAGCAGGCTAAATCCTTTAAGAGCACTATTAGTGAGACATGTCTTAAGACCACTCTTAGCTACTCCTCTCTTTCAACCCCCGCTAGTTTAATCCTCCCCATCTCTGGCAGAACACAGCTCAGCACTCCTCAGACCACAGCGATCAATAGGCACTCAGAGTGGCTAATTACAGGGGCTTATTAAAGAATACCCCCAGGATCGGCCCCCACTTTCTGCCTGCGTCCATACCTGCCCTGCTCATAGCAACCACTGTCTGAGCATGCTAAACATCACAGAGTAAGGGCACGGTGCCTCCGTAGCAACGCCGCTCAAAGACTTCCACCAAAGGATGCAGACAGAAGAACACACAAAATAACGGCAGAATACACATACACTATATCATATGACATTTGTTTACTATAAATGCATGGCTCAATGTAGACTTCTGATTTATCCTATTTTTCTATTTATTTTTAAGCTGCCAGACAGCTTTACCTTTCTATGTCAAGTTCCATAAACATAAAAACCAGAACAACTCATACTAGCTACGAAAGATAGCTAACCTTTTTTGGTCTGAACACTAACATTTGGTGCACGTGTTTAATATCACATGCTTCTCATCAGTTCTCATCATCGAACTTGAGGTATTGCATTATATATGGTGATAATTACAATGTCTGAGTAAATTTACATTCTGAAATAATTATCACGTGAAAATATTAGACCCTGACCCAAACGTTGGACTGTGTCTTCTGCATGGATCCTGGCAATGTTGAGTGTTTGAGGGTTTTTTGTTTTGTTTTGTTTTTTTAGAAATACATTTGTTGAAAGATATGTCACTAATCCATTTGTATTTAATTTGAGTGAATTGGCAGAATTGTTTACTAAGACGAGATCTATACTTGTATGTGTGCCCATGTGTTTCAGTCGAGAGACCCACAAGATTGCTGTGTTTTATATTGGTGAGGGCCAGGAGGATAAGTGCTCCATATTGTCCAATACCGAGGGAAGTCAGGCTTATGAGGAGTTTGTCTCTGGACTAGGGTGGGAGGTACAAAGCTATCATACAGACACACTCTTTGTCACTCTCGCTCTCTCACTCTCACTCATGCTCACTCTTTCTGCCTGTCAAATGTACACTTACATAGACACACAAAAATACTCGCATTGAATTACATACAGTATTTCCAAGTCCTGAATTAGTCAAATAACATATGTTCGTTTGTGTGCTCTCTCTCTCTCTCTCTCTCTCTCTCTCTCTCTCTCTCTCTCTCTCTCTCTCTCTCTCAGGTGGACCTGGCAACACATTGTGGGTTTATGGGTGGGCTGCAGAGAAATGGCAGCACTGGAACCACTGCTCCATACTACTCTACCTCAAACGTGGAGGTCATCTTTCACGTGTCCACCCGTATGCCCTCCGACTCTGACGACTCCGTCACTAAGAAGGTAGGTCACATTTTTATTCATTTCTGTAACATGGGTCATAAAAAGACGTAAGCACCATAGAGCTGGGGTTTAGACAAACCTAATGTATTTTTGTATACCTTTCATGCCTGAGAATTCTGAATTGACCTAAATATACCTACATATTCATACAGCACAGAATGTCTGTCATATCTGGAGAGAGCAGCTTTGAGCTGGCATGCCATGCTGGTAGTAAATCAGCATCACAAAGCATGTGACAGACGTGTATAAGGCGTGACCATGTGGCTGTTCGGGTGGTTAGCTGGGCCCTCTCTCGCTGCCGCACTGTAGAGGCGAAGAGAGCAGTAGTCATCTCCTGCCTCGGTAATGGCCCCAACTCTCTTGACTCCAGCGTGTGCTGTGACCTGGACCTCGATCAGCCCATTAACTCCCTCCGCCAGGGCCAGGGGCCTGCCGGATGCCAGCGGGGCCTCGCTATCGAATTCCGCCCGCGTCAGCAGGGTAGCGATCGACAGGCGTTAGCTCGTTAGCGCAGGCGAAATGAGCCACTGCGCTCCTGTCCTGGCAGGCGCGGACAAATCTGATCATGCGCTCACCCGCCGAGAGGAAATTCACGAGAGGGATCGACGGGCGAACCCGTCCACTGCTAGCACTCGAATTAGCCCCGTGTCGACCGTGTTCGATCACCTCCACCTGCAGCCGTGCTCGGAGCATGGGTCCCCAAGGCTTGGTCCACTGGCGCGTAAATGTGTGCGTGCGTGAGAGCTTGCACTGGGAAGGTGTGTGCTGTGATCCGCGGTCGATTCCTTTGGGCTGGGGGCGCCCCATAATTGCTCTGCTCCTTCTGCAGTGGTAACCGGGGGGTGAGTGAAGGGAGGGTGAAAGGGCTGCTTTATCAGCAGTGGCCAGACAGGAAGTTACCCCTCTAATTTACAAATGCAACTTTCAGCAAAGGGAGTGAGGGGAGGGGGTCTGGTGTGGGAGAAAAAGGAGAAAAGAGGGGAATTCCTGAATCCAATTGAGTGCTGGGCAGAGCAGCTGGCTGAGCTCGTAATGCAGTTATCTGAAGGGCTTGGCCATCCAAAGCCTCTGTCTCAGGAGGAAGCAGGTCACCCTGACACCCATGCATGCATGTATGTATGTATACATACATACATACATACATACATACATACACGCGCACGTCGCACATAGCCAGCAGGCAAACCGAACAGAAGCTGATGTATTTGAAAGGCACCTCTTGGGGCTTGAGACATGTTGTGTGCAGATACATTTGCATTATGTGTGTGTTTTTGTAGCTCACTATCACTAATGAGGCTAGGTGAGGGTTAAATGAGGCTAATAATGTTGGAATCATTCATAGTAGCAGAGGTATCTTGCTCCACTAGCCTTCTGCTCTCCATCATCCAAATCATGCATTATTACAATGTTGTCTTTAACAGCTGGTGCATTTCAGCTTGGGTGGCATCCATAATATGTGTACAACATGTTATCTGTTTCCCCTCTTTTCCCTGACCTATTTACGTGCTACCGATTCTTCTGCTGTCTCTGTAATGGATCAGTATGCATTGGCCCAATCAGCTTGTTGTGAATTTGTTTAATTCTGGACCATTAGCATAATTAAGGGCTTATGGGGAAGTGTGGTAATTGCATTTTTGGTGGAGAGGGCATGTTTTGTTAATGGCTCATTATAGACGTTAGTACACTGGCAGATAGTCAATCAAGGGAATCCTACCTTGGCTTCCAGTTACTGTTGTATAATTCTGATAAAATAAGTTAAAAATAAGATAAAATAATTAAAAATATCTGTTTTGAACTAGCTTTTTAGGTTTTGTATGTAAACATGTGTTTAAGTATTCTGCAGTTTAATTCTTTGCATAACATGCTTACAATGTTTTTTTTATTATTTTAATCATGAATTTGGTTGACTTGATGGCATTGAACACCTGTCTTCTACTAGCTCTATGCATAATAAAGGAATCATTATATTCATGATCACATTTTCTTTGGGAACAGATGAAGTATTCCTTAATTCCTTAATTATTCGTCAATTTAAAAAAAGAGAAGGAAAAAAAACTTAGTTTGTTATTGTTTTATTCAGAGTTAAAGATTGAGGTGCATGGAAGTGGACTATTGGCAAATGCATACATTCAGTAAAATTTGAGCACCTTTCCTTTGTTCTCTTGCCTAGAGCGTAAACCTGAAGAAAATATCAAATCAAATTTCCTTGAAATGCATTTCTCAGTTTAATATAAAATGAAAATGTTAGCAATTTGACAGGCAAAGCAGTCAATTTAATCCAATGATTGACTCATAATAATCCAATTTCTGAAACTCATTTCACTCTGCAATTGAAAGCGCTGTTACAAGATGCGGGGCCATTATATACTGAAATATATGTGCAAAAGTTTTTGGGTTTTTTTTTTGTTTTGTTTTTTTTATCCTAAAATTACCGCTCTCCTCAAAACAAATTTTCATGATTAAGCCTTATTAGAGTGTTTTCTAGCTGTCAGTGTCTAGTGGAATTGAAATGATTACCCAGTTCTTTAAAACAGGCCAAAGTGCTCTTAAAGAAATATCTGCCTGTTCAAGAGTTGTAAGGCTGCATAGGTTTTACACCTAAGGCTTAAATGACTCACGTTCCACTGTTTTACAGTGTTTTATTTTGTTAGTTAAGAAAAAAATGTTTGCTTTAAGCTTTATTCACATCAGTTATTATATTATATGGCATTTATTCACATTCAGACTGAGCATTTATCCTTTGTTTGATTGCAGCTTCGTCATCTGGGAAACGATGAAGTCCATATTGTGTGGTCCGAACACACCCGGGACTATCGGAGGGGCATCATCCCCACTGACTTCGGAGACGTGCTCATTATCATCTACCCAATGAAGAACCACACCTTCTTCATTCAGATTATGAAGAAAGCACAGGTATGTTTACTGTGTACCGTGGCCTGGGAGTAAATATCACCGCTGCACAGCAAAAAAAAAACAAAAAAACATAGTTTGAAGCATTTCATTTATCATATGGACTGTTGTTTTACAAAGACCAACACACTTGACTCTTCTTCATGTGACAAGGTTCCAAACTGAAGCCAAGCTAAAGAGCTTTTCACCATTACCAAAACATCTGTGCAGTGTTTAACATAAAAAGTAATAAAATAAGATTTCAGAATTGGTGGAATGTGTTCTGTTTTGTTTGGAGACACTAATGGACCACAGTGAATTGCTGCTGAAGAGGAAAGTAGGCTCTTTGCTATGAAAGACTCATATCGAGGGCATGAATAAATTGGATACACGGGTCTGTAATGCTTCTGAGAAGCAGGTTTACTCTGTCACATATCACTCATCTTTCACTCAGCCCTTCCTGGAAATATTCATATGTATTTATTGTATTTATATGTATTTATGTTTTCATAGTGTGCTTAAAAAAATCAGCTATAAAACCATTTTGCATAGAACTGTTGACTTGAAGTTATAGAGTAGTAATAGAAGGGTTTCGAACTGCACATTTGAAGTAGTTATATACATTTTTTTTTTTTTTTTTCGAATTCCCAGAATTCTAACCAGGTCAGTGGGGAGGTTGGTGGGTTTGAGTAGGTGCTGTGTTAGCTGGTCTCCTGTGCATGCCTTCCTCTAAACTCAAGAGTGCATAAACCCTCCCCCTTCCTGAATCCATTACTGCACCGTCGGCATGCTGCTCTCATCACTGCCAGACAAGCTTTCATCTTCACCATTCACTCATGCTGCGCGCACACGAGCACACACACACACACACAGCTTGCCTGGACTTCAGACAGGTCAAAAGCACCTTGAGTGACCAATGCAGGGCTACAGGTCATTTTTCATAACAGCATATCTACAAATCTAATGGAAATACATAGGAACATATTGAATCATCATTAGATTAGGTCTTTTATACACTATTGATTGTCAAATGTGAACCTTTGGGGTGTGGGGTTTTTTTAAGTAAAAAAAAACAAAAAACAAGACACATCTGAAAACAGAATGGCATGGAGCACTTGGAGAAGCTCCCTTGACACTGTACGTGCCTAAAACTGTACGTGCCTATAACTCCTGTGTTCAGTGAGTATGAACCTGGGAAAAGGCTTATTCTCACCGAGCCTTTCCCAAGACTACGGACTGGAGCTATGGTCCGGCCTGTCATACTTATTGATTTTCTGTGGGATATTAGTGTGTGCGTGAGTCATGAAATGGAGGGATCACTCCATGAGATAATCAAAGACTTTTTTTGGTGGAAACATGGTCATCACTCTGTTCCGTTAATAAAGGTTTTTTTTTATGCTCTCCCTGATCCGTCTTCTTCCCTGCTGTCTTAGGTCCCGTTCTTTGGACCTCTGTTTGATGGAGCCATTGTCACCGGGGTGCTCTTGCCGAGCCTCGTGCGGGCCACCTGCATTAACGCCAGCAGGGCGGTGAAGTCGCGACTCACGCTTTACCAGAGCTTGTATCCTTTCCAAGCTCCTGCTGCCTGAACAACAGTCAGAGAGGCAATGTAGGATCCAAGGGGAATGTTCTGGAGGCCTTGTTGGTGGTGATTCCTGTTTGGTCCACACAGCTTAATCGTGAGTTTTATATTGGAACCACTGTTCTGAGCCAGTTTGACACACTTTAGTTTAAAGGGGCTAAGAAAATAGATGAGAATGCAAGTTAAACACATTCCTACCTTTCCCTGAATTCTGTTCTGAGTCCCTTTCTCTTTCAGTAGAAAGAGAAATCTCTTCATTCAGTGCATTCTACGCTGGTCTCATTCTTTTGAAAAGAAACCGAGAGGCTAAAAAGATGCTCGGTTTCGCAGCTGCATACAAAGGCTTGATCTGTTCTAATGAATAATTAATTAGTCTTTGACTCACAGGTTTGCACCATTGTCTCTTCTGTTAGACACAGGGACATCTGTGATACAGTACCGCTCCTGCACACATACCAACATAGATTTAAACTTCAGCCCTCCCACTCACAGTTTCCTCCTACTTGTTCTGCTCTTACCCAGTCAGGCTTTCTGCCACTTCTTCATGCTCTCATTTTTTTTTTTTTTATATACTTCTGTGCTTTGTTTACTGCCCCCGTTCAGAACAGTGTTCTCATCGCCGTAGTCGAAAGGCGTCTGCTTTTGCGTGGAGATGAGATCTTCTCTGGAGTTTCCCGGCACACAATGGTCAGGGTCCCAGCAATCAGCAGCGTTGTTGTTCGACCGTGCTCCAAGGTAATTAGTTGAATTCGCCTTCAAAGGCAGTGGCGGCGCTCGGGCTGCAGGCTGATAAAAGCAGGTGGTGCTCTGTGGCAGTGCCGCGCGAGCTGGAGAGGCCTCCAGCAGCCCACCCCCATCACTCAGCTTTAATTGGATGGGCTGTGGAGAAATGGCCACCAGTGTTTGGCCAGGTGCATCCCAGTCCACCTCCTCGCTACCCAAGTCCGTGCTTGTGTGTGTGTGTGTGTGTGTGTGTGTGTGTGTGTGTGTGTGTGTGTGTGTGTGTGTGTGTGTGTGTGTGTGTGTGTGTGTGTGTGTGTGTGTGCTGGCAAGCAGCTCCACGCCAGCATGGGCATCTCCACGGCCCTGGTCCCATGTGCACGGTGCCGCCATTCTCAGGTTGCTGCGGCTGATGGAGCGATGTTGTTCCAGTGGGCCTGGCGGGAACTCTCTGGACAGACAGGCCTCTCTCCTGCTGACACTGTATTACACAGTCCTTTCAAATCTCACATAATGTGTCATCTATTATTGATTCGGTTCAATTGAAAGAAAGGGGAAAAACAGCTGCTGTGAGTTTGAAGTCTGGCATGCTGGAGCCTTTTTCATGCAGGAATGGACAGGGCTGGTGAGCTTAAAATCTCCTGGGAGGAGGAAGATTTGGAATAAACTGTACAAGAAACTGCATACTCTAAATTAGGACTTTTTGTAGGTTTAAATGGATATGGGTGTATATATAAGGTGTATATATTATTCGGTATGTGTATTTATATATTTATTTATATGCACTATATAGTATGTGTTTTTTATTATACCTTGAAAGAAATATACACACACACACACGTATGTGAAGGTTTTGCTTGTTTGTTTGAATGTTTATGCTTCTGTGCTGTGTCTGGCTGGCTCTGTCTCTGAGGACTGTCTCTTTGCTGTCACTCAGCAGAAGAGCACTGGGGAAATTGTGCAGGGGCTCTGTGCGGGCGTTCTGATACCCAGGCTGGGGGGTGTGGGGGGGGTTTAAGAGGCAGGAGATTCACCGACCTTCAGTCTGCCTCACTGCCTCCCCTGCTGACGGGAATCGATGGAGTTGGCATGCTTTCCCCCCTCCTTTCCTCTCATTCGCTCCTTCCCTCCTCCTCCTCCCTCTCTCTTCCTCTCCTCTTCAGTAAGATCCATCTCTAGGCACCAATCAATAGCCATAATCTGTTCCTGCCCGCCGCCAGTCATGCGAGCCCCAGCTTTTAGCCCTCATGAGGAGGAGGAGGAGGACAGTTGCCAAATGGCAGTCACTATCTTTCCTGTTTGCGATGTTGTCTGTATCATTGTGCTTACTCCTTGGTCAGCTTCAGTCTGTCCATCTCCATCTCTTTGTGCAAGTGTTCTTTTTATTACTATAATGGTTTTTCATGGCACATTCTTATATTGTGAATATTGTGAAGCTCGTTTGATCCTATCATTTTCCATTATTGTCTGTGTTGACCTATGAGTTCTTAAAACTCCTGAAATAAATGACAAATAAGCAACGTGCCATCCTTGAATCAGGATTTATGTTTATGAAGCCTATTTTACCTGTTTTGCCATTTAAGCAGGTGTTTAGTATGGTGGTGGTTAACTAAATAGTTGAACATTCCTCCTAAGTGCACTACATGAGATCCTCTGCATTTTGTTGTGCCTTGCTCTCGTTCTGCAGAGCTTGGCTAGAGTGCCTGCAGTCAGTGTGTGCTCTAAGGCCAGGCCTTTGAGAGGAGAAGCTCCAGTGCCCCCCACCCAATCAGAGTGTGGTGACTCTAATCCCATTTTCACTCCAGCACTCTGGCTTCTCTCCCCTCGCCTCCCCCTCCTGCTTGCCTTCCAGTTCCTCCCAGCTCACCAGCTGTTCCCAGGGGCTCCGTACAATATCGAATGTGTTCAGAGCCCCTCACCCCTGCATAGCAGCCCCAGCGCTCCCTGTCTCGCCCTCTTTCCAACTCTCTCTGTTTTCCACTTACTTTCAACAACAACAACAACAACAACAACAACAACAATAAAAAAAAAACTCCAAAAAAATCAGTATCTACGTGCCCCAAGAAAAAAAAATTATTTGCTCCCTGTCAAGACTGGTGACTTGGTTGTCTGCTTCAGACACACACACAAACGCACACGCGCACACAGGCATGCTCTCAGCATCCGGCGGTAGGGGGCTAGGCCCGCTCATCCCCAGACCTGTCAAGCCCAACCCTGACTGGAGAGTCAGTCAGTCCCATATGGCATATGGCGTATAGCTGCTGCTTCATGTGAAATGCACAAGTATTCTCCCTTCTCTCTTTCCTCTAATGCAGAATGACTCATAGCATTACTGCTCCCCCCACCCCCCCTTACCTCTGCCCTTCTGCTCATGATGCCTGGAACAAAGGCAGTGCGCACGCACACAAACGCAAACCCCCCTGGGGCGACGCTTTCTTGTGGGTAACACCAGCTTAAACACAGGTAGAGGGCGAGTTTGTAAACAACTCAGTGACAGCAGAAAGAGCTGGCAAAAAAAAAAAAAAAAAAAAAAAAACAGGTGGTAGATACAATAGAGGTGTGTGTGTGTGTGTGTGTGTGTGTGTGTGTATTCTCCTTCATGTTTATTTATTTTTTCCTCGGCGTATGCATCTACTGTGTGGGTCCAATTCTCCAATACATTGACCCTGAAAACCTGAAGACACTTTTTTTGTCGACTCACTGTAATGCAAAATATTGCCTGTCTTTTCCTGTTCTTCCACATTTCAGCCTCCAGTAGCAATTACTGGTGCTGCTTTTTTAATTTTTACGTTTGTTTTAATCATCACTGGCATGTTATTGCCACTGGTTCTGAACTAAATTGGAGATTTGGAAATGTAGAATTAGCATGGTGTAACATTAGAAGACATCTTTTCATAAAAGGATTATCAGTATAACTGCAGTTGCATTGATAAACCAAAGGACTAGATGTATGATTCTACATCTAGAGTCTACATTCTACATCTAAATGTTTTTTCTCAGAACAATTCTCTGGCAGGTCTCTACAGTTTACTAACTGCACCTTTAAACCTGAACCCCACCCACTCTTCATGTCCCTCCCTCAAAAACAGTAGACTCCGTTAGGCATTCATGCCTGACAGCTGTCTGTGTTCTGGCGGCATTGTGAATGGGTGAGCCGTTGCCAGATCTGGGCGGAATCCCCCCCTGTATTGGGAGTGGGGTGGGGTTCTGTAGACGTGGGGAGGGGTAGAGTTACCCTGAGCTCACTCCATTATTATGGCTCCCTCAGGAGTGACGCGGAGACGAGCTGGGAAAACGTTACTTAATCACCTCTTAAGCATGAAGGATGTGCCTGTTAATTCACACTTGCCTCTGCTGCTGCTGTAATTTGCTGCTGTTATGCTTTAAAGTAAATAGTGCACATAAGGCAAAGAGAAACTAAACAAAGAGAGAAATTACTTGTAGTAAGATGTCTTGCCTGTAAGGAGTGACCCTAATAGAAGGGTGTCAGAGGGCCGCAGTTAATTCAGCTCATTCAGCAACATCATGGATGTTGGCTGACACCACAAATAGCCATTATCAGACACTGGTCATCAGAAGTGCTGAGAGCATTCGACGTTGTCTTCATTGAATGTTGAATGCCACAACCCTCAAGGTTTCAGACATGTGTGTATGGGTAGTAGGAGCCGTTTTACAGTGTGCGCGCACACACACACACACATACATATATTAGACACAGCGAGAGTGCGCGCATAAGTCAGAGTTCCACCAAACACATGTAGAATGCCTGAACTTCCTGCTCTCTCTGCCTGCTCTGAGCTGAGTGACCCAGGTGAACATTTTGTAGTCGTGCTAATTATGATTGATGGTGAAGCAGTCATGGACGAGGGTGAGACCTGCTTGTCTTCTCTGTGTAATTAGCGTGCAGCTAGTCGTCCATCTGTCTGCCCAAGCCCTTGTTTAATTAATGAACTTTTTTTTTTTCTCTACGTTTGCCAGACTGCTAACACTGGGGAAAGCTGTTAGCCTTCTCAGGTTATCCAAAAGGATGTTCTCCCTGTCTTTCTCCCACAGACACAATGGAGGTGTTCTCATTGATTAGTTCTGTATGGTTTCCCTCTCTGTCTGTCTGTCTCTCTCTCTCTCTCTCTCTCTCTCTCTCTCTCTCTCTCTCTCTCTCTCACACTCACTCACTCACTCTATCCTTCTCACTCTCTTTTTGAGTGTGGCTACTTAAAAGAAGTGATAATGAGTAGTCCTGGCAAGCTTCAGCATTTTACTGTAGGCATGTTTGAATGAGTGAGAGAATGTTTTTGTGTGTGAATGCAGTCGTGGAGCGAAGGATTGCGGCACTGTTGCGTTGTTTTGTTGGATTTTGTTTCCTTCTCAGTATAAAATTGCCTAAAACACTGGAGGTATTCTCTACCTGACCGTCACTCCCAACTGTTTATTACAGAAACCTGTAGTGTCTTTGTGTGTGTGTGTGTGTGTGTGTGTGTGTGTGTGTGTGTGTGTGTGTGTGTGTGTGTGTGTGTGTGTGTGTGTGTGTGTGTGTGTGCGTGTGCACTCTCCCATACATCTCTGATTTTTTCCTCTTGCTAATGGCCTGGTCCTTCGCAACCAGCTTGTGTTTAAGCACATTTCCCCTTTGCTGGATTCCTTTGTCTGAGGCCTGTGCTGATAAGAATCCTGCCTCTAGGGCTCTTGTGATATTGAAATTCTCGAATGGTGAGAAAGAGCCTTCAATCATTCATTATCAGTACTGCACTGATTACCATTCAGGCTGCTTGGCCTGGCAGGCGTCGGCTCTGTCCCATCAGCCTGGACCTGAATAGAGCAGCGCCATCCTCACTTATCCTCTTATATCCTACACATATCCAGTTCTACTCCTAAATGTCACAAAATGTCACCTGCCATGTAGCCCACTGGTATTATGCTCTGTAATATTTTTTTACTTAATAGCATTGTTAATAATAATAATGTTAATGTTAATGTTATTGTTGTTATTATTATTATTATTATTATTATTATTATTATTATTATTAGATATAAGACATGATTTTTTTAAGGTGCTTCTGAGAATCTGCCAGTGAGCACATTTTGTTTTACTGGTCCATTCATTATGAAATATTCACACATTCACACTGTCATTTTCAAGTGCATTAAAGAAAAAAAAAGACATTTTACAAAGGGGTATTAGGACAGTGGCAATTTGTACAAATTTTTACAGTCTTTGTGAATTTGTAGCAGTCGCAGAATCCTGTCAGAGATTTGAGTGGTGTTGCAGAGTTCACGTCCTCCTAGTCTGTTCACTGTAGATGAATTGTAGATTAAATTGCCATGTATTCCGGTGAATTTGTTTGTCGTGTTTCTGTTGTCTTAGGGTCTTGGGGCACTGAAGCAATGCTTCAGTGTGCTTCTCTGATTTTTTTTTTTTTTTTTTTTTGTGGTCCCCCCTCCCTGAACTGACAGCTTGGACTGAACAGTGAGAAGCAGATGATTTGTTTGTGGGCTTAGGTCAGTGAGGGCTGTTTGTTTAAAGACCGTGGCTCTGTGTTTCCTGCAGCCCATTATGGACCATCTTAAAACAGGAATTAGTTGATTATTTATAAGTTCTGCATTAATGCCACTTTAAAGAGTTCAAAGGCAGCGTTGGCTCCTCCACAAGCTGGACGTTATTGTACTGTGCTAAAGGATGCCCTTGTGTTCGCCATTTGCATCTTTGCACAAAATAGAGTCCTCCGCATTGAAGGATAAACAAAACAACAACAGAAAACATCAACACAACATAAAAGTCTGCATCATGCTTTTGTCCAGCCCTCCTCCACACCAGAGGTGGCCTTTGATGTGGAAATGGAGGTTCTTTACATTCTGAAGTAGAAGACTGCAGTTTGGTTGCATAAGGGCAGCATGGAGGACTAGACCGCAGTGCATCACTGGTTTCTTTGGTGTTTTGGCAGGTTTCTGAAGATGTTCAACTTCCTCCCAGGTCCCTGTGTAGAGGCATGAATACAAGCACAGTCACGGCCCTCGTAGTCATGCTGTAGTTTGTGTAAGAAACAGGTACATTCATGACAGTCTGAATGATATTCAGGGATATCTACCCTATTGAGATTTTGTTAAGTTTCCTTAACAGAATTCCTTACTGGACACATAAATTAACATAAGTTTGAAACCATACCTTAATGCAACTTTTAAGTAACCTCTTGTGTATCTGTGGTAAAGGCTTCCTTTCAGTTACCTCTTTGGACAGCCAGACGCCCAATTTGTTGCTGAAATAAAAGCACTTAGCATCTCATTTCAATGCACACGCCTTTGCTACAAACAGCGCATATAGCCCCTAATTAGTATTGAGAGCTTCTACAAATCTATAGCTATTGTTATTCAGATCACGTTATTCATGCTGTGTGCTCAGCGCTTCGAGCCGAGAATGCCATAGGCTTTGTGAGAATTTTCAGAAGAGTGTACAAAGCAACAACCCTTCTTAGTTGTGTGGGGGTTTTTTTTGTTTTTTGTTTTTTTTCTTGAACCTCAAAATCACTTCAGGACAGACAGAATCTTTCCTCTTTCTCTATCTCTGTTTACCCCTTCCATATCCTCCTTGTGCTTTGTCTCTTCGTAAAAGGCTCTATTATCTGAAGAACTCAAAACGGTGCTGACAAACAGATTTAATCAACCAACGAGCATCCCAGCTGAGCCAAAACTTCCCTAAAACGGCTGTTATTACGGCGACTGCTTTAACCGACAACAGTATGCCGCATAAAGTTGTCAAGCCAACAGAAAGGAGTCAAGCTAATGTGGGTCGCTCAGAGGCAAGGTGCTATAGGAGTCATGCCGAATTTATCCTTTGTTCGGCAAACTTGGCCGCACTCCGCAGACGTGCCGAGAAGCATTCTGAAATCATCAGCTGTCTTTTCAGCTCTCTACATATGCAGTTGGAAAAGTTCGTTGTCTGCTAGGCCCATTTAGGGAGCCGGTGTTTGCGGCTGGCTGAATGCGTCCCACGCAGATGGACCGGGCCCGGATAGGTCCTTGATGAACCCTGGAGTGACTGGAATGAGTAGCTAATGTCATTGAAGGAGGACCACCTGGTGGGGGTGGGGGGCCGAGGGATGGGGTGGGACGAAGCTTGTACAGTCAGCTGCTGCCGAAAACGCCTGAATGCCTCGGACCAGGTGCCGGCTTCCACAGCCTGGCTAATTGTTGCCGCGTAATAGTGCGCTTGACTGCACAGAGCGCCTCAAGGCGAGGATTAAGAAAGAAAAGAAGATGAAGGGGAAGAAAAGGCTGTTGCCAAACCAGAAGTCCATACTCTGTTGCCCCCCCCCCCGATTTCTCACTTGTAATATATTCTTGCATTTCCCCCCACTTCTAATCTGTTCAGGTAGGACTGGCCCTCACTGTTTTGACACTAAGCCAAGTCCTTTCATCCACAAACTGGAGGATTAGTTGATTATCTATCATGGCTTTGCATTTTTTGGGCAGCTTAGGCTAGAGGCTGTGTTCATATTTGGGTGTGTGTCCCAGATATATGATCTGCCTGTGAGCTGCCTCCAGTGGGAGCTGCGCTGTGTATGCATCAGAGGAGCTGTCCCCAGCAACCCGGACTGCTACCTACTCTAGCACTTTCCTGGGGAGGAAGTGGTGTTTGTGCAACACCGAATGGCCTGCCTTGGGTACTCTTTTACCCCACCCCACCCCCCCTCCCCTTCACACCATTTGAAACTGTAAAGACTATTGAGACGTGTGTTAAGCTCCGCCATTCAGTATTCAGAGCAGGCAGTGACTCATGTATTAATCTCATTGTCTTAATGAAGAGTGTGTTGTGAATGATGAAGCTTTTCATCCCGAGGAGTCTGATGTCTCTGTAAAAGGGCTCTTCAGCGATCTACACTGCCCACCCCGCCTTGATGGATTCATCTTGTCATAACTTCCTCCTAACACGGTGGTCATCAGCGAAGGTCTTTTTATAGAGACGCTTCGGCACATCCAGGACCTTGCTTTGCCCTCGTCAGCGCATGGTTCCTGTAAAAGGGCAGTGAGGTGGTTCTGTAGAACATCGGAAAACACGAGACAGTGGTCGGCTTCATGAAACTTATCAAAGAAGGAGGTGCTGATGTAGGATATGTTTCTGTCAGTACAGCCATAGTTAATAAGAGCTGAATCCGGATCCTTAATCAGCACTCATACTATGAGAGGTTTCCTGATTATGGGCCCGTGTCCTTATTGGATAGAATTCCTGTGCCAGTAAACTGAAGTTCTCAGAATTTAGTCAATGAAGTGGGTCTTCTGAGGGCTTTATAAAAGTTGTATTTCTAAGTTTTGTTTGTTGGCTTAATGCTTTACGTTGCCTGTTAAACCCTGCATAGTTTTCACTCAACTTGCTTGAATAATGACTTAATGTTTTGTAGGACGTATGAGACTAGTTTGCAAGTATTAGAAATCAGTGTCACTTGAGTAAGGGTTGCCTAGTCACCGCGCTCTCCTCTTTTATCTTCCACTACCCTGGGATGCAGTATATTAGAGCTCTCCATGTGCTTTCAATGGCCCTATCGGTGCTGTGCAACCCGCTGACCTTTTCCATTCGGAGTCTGCTCTGACAAGCCCTTTCCTGCGCTCCCCAGATCAGATCAATAGTCGCCGCTCTGTTAAGGGGGCTAATGTTACGTGTACACTGCACAACGTGGCAGACGTTTGATTTAGTAATGCTGTAAATCAGTGTTAGTGCCAAGCCCAGTCTGTCGGGTCTTTGTGGGAATCTGTGTTGGCAGTGATGTCATGCTCATAATTCCATTTCTATGCGTCTGGTTCTCAGATGGATGCTGCTGAGGTGAGATGCAAAGGACATCCCATGGAGTGAGCATCCCCCTGGAGGTTCAATTAACCTGTCCTTACCCTCACACCCCTCCCCTCCCCCTCCCCAGGGCCTCCCACCCCTTAGCACTGGGCTTAATTAGTGTATGTGTCTGTGTGTGTGAGAGCGAGAGCTTGTAAAGACATGATTGACTATAAGCCAAATTCTGTTGACTCCATCCTTGCTTGTACTATGCTTTCTTTTTTTGTTTCTTTTTCATTTTCTTATTTCACTTTGATTCTTGTTTCTCTTTCTTTTTTGTTTCTGTATTTTATTATTCTGTTGCTCTCTCTGTCTCCCCCTATCCTATAATCATCTCACACCTCCTCTTGTTTTTTCCGCTGGGACGAGCTTCACGCCTCAGTCCAGTGGCGTGACAACAGGTACCCTTGCAGCAGTGGCCCAGAAATTCACCAATCAACACGTGCTGTCCCATGGGCTTACGTAGCTGATAGAAACTGGCATATAGTCCAACGTTGAGGGCATAATGTCTGTCTGTCTCTGTCTGTCTCTCTCTCTCTCTCCATCCATCTATCTATCTATCTATCTATCTATCTATCTATCTATCTATCTATCTATCTATCTATCTATCTATCTATCTATCTATCTATCTATCTATCTATCTTCAGAGCTAATAGTCCACTTTCTCTGATTGAATCCCCTGAATATGTTATCATTTTTGGAGTTCTGTTAAGGACTTTGAGCACAGCATATAGTACATTTCATCTTAAACACAAGGACCTCTGTTGTGGCTTGCCAGTAGTATACGAACTATGTCCCACTCTGTGCAGTTGCTTCTGACTCTTCAAATGCTAAGTGTAACCTGGATGTGGCATCTGTTTCACTGATGTGCAGCTGAAATTTACTGCGTGATTGCACTCTTGGTACCATGCAGCTCTGAGCCATTGTCAACATTTGTCTGTTTGAATTCACCCTCTGTATTACCAGCTCATTAGAAGAGAAAGTGCTGGGGAAATGTGCATGGCATCCTTAATCACTATCCAGAATATTCTATTCAGAAACAGAGAGCATGTGTGGTATGCCCGCCAAGCCAGTATCCTAAAAGCACTTTTTTTTTTTTTTTTCCTCCACCATCTCTCTAAACTGGCCAATTATCCTCTTCCATGGCCGGATGGCAAGGTCATTGTGATTGGCTGAGGTTAATGGCCGGTACTTGGCTGGAGTGGAGGTCGAGCATGCACGGCCACTCTCCCCTTCTTCTTCAACTTCTCACTCTTCACCACGAGAGCCCATTCACTCACAGCCTGAGAGAAGGAAAAGGAAATATGTTGTTAACCTTGGCTTTGCTCATTGTGAAGGATTTTCCTTGTCTTTGTCATTTACTTGGAAAATGCCCAGTGTGGAGGTGTAACTATTGGGTTGAATCAAAGTTAATAATTCCTGATTGTTAAAATACCTATAGTGGTTTGAATTACAGTCTCATCAGAATTAACATTTCATATTTTCCAAAATAAAATGTTTTACAAAGATAGATCTCACAGTAGGGGTTGCAGCTTCTTGCTTGGTTACCAATAAGCTATGTTTTGTATTTCAGGCACAGGTGTGCCATTTGAGCTTTTTAATCACTGTGATTGACAAGGTATTACTCACCTACGTGCACACTCTGTGTGTGTGTGCGCGTGTGTGAGTGCGAGTGCATGTGTGTGTTAAGGCGAAAGGCTTTTGCAAATGGCACACTGCTTTCAAATGGAAGCGTGTCAAATATGAAATATAATTGGATGTCTAATTGTATATTGGATGTTCATAGTGTTGTTGTTGTTTGGCGTTTTTCTAGCATTTCATGTTGAATATTGAGTAAAGTACTGCATTATAGCTTAATAGAAGGCAAAATAAAAATTATGTTGAATCACAGCCTCTACTAGCACCAAAAACCTCTCAGCCGCTCTAGGTTGTTGTTGTTTTTTTTAGCTTTTTACGCAGATTTCTTTTGCCTGTGTGTCCTGAACTCCCTGAGTTTCCAGCTTTTGGAGGTTGATCTCATCATATCTGTTAATTCCTCTGGGTGTCTGTACTGGATATCTCCATCAAATTCTGAAAAACAGAGAATTTTTGGTATAGCCTAAGCAAGATTTCCCCAGAATTTCCACAACAGACAAGTCATCTATATTCAATAACTGTTTATTAATGTTTTAATGACTTTTAAATGTGCTAATTTCAGAGTTGAATTCGTCTTCAGTTATAAGGCTAAAGTTTTATGCTTTTATTGTTTGACTTGTTGGCTATAGTCCTCCTTTTTATGCATACATCTTAATGACAGATTTATGTGCACTTACTAGCTCTCATTGTGACCCAGTGTCAGTGGAGTTGTGTGCCTGGCCTGGTCTCTAGTGGGGTAAGCCCTATTGTTGAAGGCTTCTAGTGCGGGGGTGTTCAGAAGTCTGTCCCAGGGGTCTGGGACCTGAGCGGACTGCTAATGAGAGGCCATCTGAGCACCCCCTCCAGTTCCCTTGGACTCCCCACGCACCTTGAACATGGCCACCAATGCCACCTGACCTTGGCTTTGATCCGCCAAACTGATTGACCTCTCTATTCCCCACTGGCCACCCCTAACCATCTGGACAACACCACACACTCAAGCTCACAATCTTACAATCCCACACGGACGCGAACCCACACCAAAACAAACCAAAATAAATGGCCTCACACCTCACCAACCCGTAACAGCACAGCTTGGTAACATTATGTTTATTAAATGGTTTCCCTCCTTATCAATACATTACTGCTGCTTTTTAAGTGATTCTGTCATTCTGAGGTTCCGAGTTGGTTACAAATCCGTTGCAAATTGTAAGGCATGCTAGGATCCTGCTGTACCCTGTGCTGGTTCATTTAAACAGATGTATCTGAGTTTGTTTGTGCCCATCTCTGCCTACGGGATGAGTCAGACCTGTTCCCCAGGCTCCTGCTTTATCTGATGCTTAATGCCCTTACTGCCTTTGTCACCTGGCGCACCGCAGGGTGGCAAAGGGCCCACCAAGAGCAGGAAAAGAGCATTATCTGTTAAAGCCCTTCTGCAAAATGCTTAGAGGACGTTTTTCCCCATTAAGTGGATTTAAGCTGTGTGTTTTTCTCTCCCTACTATAACAGTTCCATTGTGTTTCCTTTCTGTTCCCCCCCTCCTTCCTTGGTTTCCCATCTCCTCTCAGGCTGACCTGTATGTGAGTGAGGTCATCACATTATTTTACATGGCAGGGTGGTCTTAAATCTGTGCTCCTGTCGCCACGCCTGCTTTTTTTTTTTTTTTTTTTTTTTTTATGCCCCATGCGAGGGCACTCGGTTTGCACCAGCAGATTGCTCCATTTAGACGCTGTGTAGTTGTGTGGATGCATTTGGAAATTCCCTGCTCACACCTTGCTTAGTTACCAGCTGAAGTGTAGAATGAGTTTCTCCAATCCAGCTGCTCCAGGGATGACTTGGATTACAGTGCAGTGGGAAATCCCAAACCTTCTGTTGTCATTTTAAGTCATGCAGAACCTATATTAGCTGTTAGTAGCCACAAGTCACTCCCATCTCCCCGAGTTTATAGTTGAAAGTTCGATGTGAATGCGGTACGCCGGGCCACATGTTTTAGTGCATGTCGCGCGCTGCCAGGATCCACTGCTGGTTTGAGAGCCTCTGGAGTCTACCGGCGTGGATAGCATCAGATGCAGGCTGGCTTACTGACTGCTGCTTTCTAGCCTGCGTGCAGCCGGTGTGCTCCTCCTGTCAACTCAACACATGTATTCAACAGTACGGGCTGCACTCAGCATGGGAGAGACCGCGAGGGAGGGAAGGGGTGTATGTAATGCGATGTCCAGCGATGTCTGAGACAACATCAAAGAGTCGTCTCCCCTGCGAGCCCTTCGTCGCTCTGGGGCTGGGGCACGCAGGCTGGTGCAAGCAGGCTGGACCACATGGGCTGGGGCGCGCACGCTGCGGCGTGCACACTGGGACAGCCAGCTCGCAGGCTGTGGTCGGCTCGAGTCAATATTTGTTTTAGGAATCTGAATAGCAGAGCCACGCTCAAGTCATCTGCGTGGTCCCATAATGGAGAGCCATATGGCTGTGTTGACCTAGTGAGAACAGGGTTATTATCCCGCTCCCTCACTCACGGGCCCATTCTGCACTTTCTTTCCTTTTTTTTTGCTTCTCTTTCACTCATTCTTTGGCTCATTGCGTTCACTCTTGCTTGCACAATGGTTTTCTCTTTTTGTTTTATCCTCTGTATACCGTGAGGTTTTCCAACTCAAGCTTAGAGTTAGTTCTGTCTTCTCCAGCTAGTCCATCTTTTTTTCATCTTTCTTATCATCCCTTGTAAACTGAAGTGGCCCATTACTGTAATATGACCCAAAGTTGCCATAGCAGCTAAGCCAACCCTAGCTCAGAAGTCCTTGTAAAGAACAGCCGAAATGATAAGTTCATCCTGAAAGTCAGATATAAAACCGTTTTCATTCAAAAGCTCCGCTGGTCTTGACCATGCTGCTTATCTTATTCAAAGATAATAATGTATGTGATCTTTTCTCTGACCATTTTTTTTTCACAGTCTGTGCACCCCCCCTTTTCTCGTTTTCTTTCTTTCTTTATTTCTCTCTCTCTCTCTCTCTCTCTCTCTCTGAGCGTGGTGATGGAGGGATGAAGCGCAAAAGAGAGCAGGAGTGGAGCAGATTGCTCTCTCCCTGTGTCCAGCCCTCAGGCTCAGGTGCCTGTCAGTGCTGGGTTCAGACGGACCTTTTCAACAATTTGTCACGGCTCCCTCAGCCCCTGCTGCGCCGGCACGTGGCACAGACGCACACACAGACACACACTCGAACGGGTGTGTGACGGGCAGCATGGTCATGATGGAGAGCAGGGGCCTTGGCAACAGCCTAGCTCCTGGCGACATAAGCAGCTTCCCTAATGAGTTGGGAATGGCATCAGTGGGGCCTTTCAGAAATTCAGCAGGCAGGCGTATGGACAGCCCCAGCCTCCACTCCAGCAACATGGTCATTAGAGTACAGAGTCATCAGCAGGACCCAGCCAAGGCCACTGAGTAATATACACACACGAATGCATGTGTATGTGTGCACGACGCAAACTCACAGACGCAGTGTACTTTTTATTGTTATTCTAACTTTTTCTTTTTCCAGCCCTCTCCAGACATTTCAGCTATGACCCATGAACATACACATTTTGATGCAGGGGTGGTGTAAGGCATCACTCGATGCCGTTGTAGCACAGCTCCCCCTTCGAGGGAAGGGGGTGTGGGCCAGAGGAGGTGCAAGCACGGCAGCAGTGCACGCAGACGCCAGCAGAAACACCTGCTCCTCCATTTGTTTGGACGGTTAACTGTCTCTTGCTGTAAATGTAGTCACTGGCCTCGTGGTCTGGAATGACTCAGAGAGCAGTGGCTTTGAGGGCATGATTACATTTCATTAACCGAGGACAAGATTCTCTCTCGTGCTCTCATTTGCTCTTCCTATCTCCTGATTCTTTTGTTTCCTGCTCAGACCCCACTGTTCCAGTACAAATAGAAAATAATGCTTAAAAAACTATTAGAATAATGCATAAGTCATGCCTAAAAGAACTTGCAGTTGTGTGTGATGGAGCTAGGGCTTTTTACATTTAAAAAAAAAATGTTGTTTAGGATGAGGTTTTAACTCTGATTTTAGGATGGGATGCTTTTTCTTTTTTTTTCCTTTTTCAACACGGCTGGACATGGGCTAGCTTCCAGTAGACCAACGTTAGGTCAGCGCGCACGCAGTTTAGAATGGAGGAGAAAAGAGGAGGAGAGAATGGTTATAGGTTTATATGCATGTGCCATAGACACAAGCTGAGCCTGGTGCATCTAAAAGCGTTTGTAGTACAGAAAAGAGATTTTTAAAAAATTTTTAATTGAAATTATAATTTAAACAGATGAGTCTTTAATTTGAGGCCACCAATCCCTACTGTGCAAGTTTCCCCTTGATGAACTCACTCTCAGCTATGAGGAGCGGGCTCTGTATCTGGAGGCCATCATTCTGAACCACAAGGAAAACATGACGTTTGAGGACTTTGCCGCCCAAGTCTTCTCACCCTCTCAAAGCTACTACCCAACGAGTGGTACAGGTAAGAGGCCGCCGTGTCTGTCTCGCCGTAGTCCTGCGGCGACTCCTCCATCCTGGCTGCGTCCGGCTCCTCTCGGCTGCTTTCCTGTCATGCTCTTTGTCCTTTTTCTCTCCGTATCAAGGCCAGTGTGGGCCTGGAGCACAGCTGCCCCCTTTTAAAGGGACCGTTCCCGCCCTAACGTAACACTTCAGCCAGACAGCTCCGACGCAGCTAGCACTGAATGAGCCCCACTGCGAATGGTTAGCGCGGCGTCATGCTAATCAACTCCGTTAACGCTCACTCATCCTTAGTTCTGTTCCCTTCCATTAGCGTATTGTTCAGCTGTCCCTTTCAACTGAATGGTGGCAGTTTTGTATATGATGTTGTCTTTGGCCCTTTACCTGACAGTAAAACACAGGATGTCGTGTTTGTTAACCACACTTAGAAATGCCTTTAAATAGTCCTCAGCATTTTTTGACTAACGTGATTCGCCAAGGTCAAGAATGAAACCATTGTTCGAGGCCGGAAAATTACCAGGCGAACAGCTTGGCAAAACAAAAACATCCTAATCTGCATGCAAACTAAAAGAAGCTTTTTCACCTAAAAGAATGAACTAGACATAAGCCTGTTTCTGTTTCCATAGTTCAGCTAAGATATGTTTGAAATAAAAGGCAGCGCTCTGTCAAATACTCCTCCATGTTCTCTGAGCAATGAAAGGCAGTCATTAAACCAGTAAATTCAGGGTCATTCAACCATCTTTGCTTGCTTGACACAAGCAAACTAAATAACTGCTAGAATATGAGGAGAGCCATCTCTTGTTTATCTGACTGCATCTGACCATCTGTGGTTGTACTTTATCTGAGCACACCTTCGAAATGCCTTTGTATGTATCACACTTCAGGATTAACATGTTACACGTTGAGACATACGGCACAAGCTGCATCATGCTTTGGCTCCTGGCATGTTCATAAACTAGAAAGGTAAATCCAGTCCTGCACCTTGCGTACACCTTGCGTACACCTCGCTATGTTGGGTTTGAAGGCCACAGACTTTCAAAAGGGCTGAACTTTAAGCATCCGAGATCCTGGCCAAATCCTGAAAGTGACTGGGCAAGAGCGATAAGCACTGTCCCGCCCCTGCAAGCTCATGTCTCCCTGTGAAAGGGGGGCTTTCGAGGGCCGTGAAACGTGTCGGCCTGAGCAGAAATGGTGCAGCCGAAACATCAAAACCATTTTATTGCAGCTAGGGAACCACAGATATGCAAGACCAATTGTGCTTAGGAGACAGTCGTAGGACAAGGGTTGCCGATCGCTGCTGCAGTAGTTAGTAGCAGGAGCTGTGGCCAAAGCCCAGTGTTTAAGATTGTTCACAGCGTATCACGCTTGTGTGTGTGTGCAGCAGACATGCATGAGAATGGAGTGTCAGACAGTATTGAAGGTGGATTATGCTGCTAGGATACAGCAAGGCTGGATTAAGTCTGTACTCTGGATGAGGTGAAAGGGACCTTGTTCCTGCCCTGCTGCCGTGGTCCAGCCACTTGCTTTAGAGCAACCAGCATAAAATCAAAATAGCACCTGATTCTTATTTATTTAAAGTAGAGGTGAAGTCAAAGTGTGTCAGGAAAAGTCTGTTAAAAGCTATGACAATTTCTATCTCTGACAGCAAAGAAATACTAACAAGAGATGTAATCTGTTTTGTCAGTGCTCTCTTGAAGGGATTTAGATATTTAGAAAGTACTCAGGCTTGTAGTTAGAAAGTTTGACATGATACAAAATGACACTTGGCAATGGTAACTTTCTATGCGAATAAAAGTTTTAATTAACATGCTATTTGTTATTTAACACATCATTTTTGTAAATTAGTGTTATTCCATAAATTGTCCTGTAAGTCCGCTACAGAAGGAGGGACTGATAAGCAGCCCAACAGAGGCAGGGCGTCACTGGGGTCTATTTCCATAGCGACGCCCCCTTTATTTCCTGGAGAGGCATTGAAAATCACCACAGTGACCTCCATTGACCTATCACAAAGCTGAATACTAAACAGCCCCAAGATACCCCTCCCACCCCCCTCCCGAATATGGGGGGCACTTCCACTCGTGTTTGAGTCTTGCTGCTGAAGGAGTCGTGCTCCGAGCTCTGGCCGAGAGAGACAGCTTACAGGGCCTCTTGATTTTACTCGCAGTGCATTCATCTGCCTTAGGGGGCCTCTGCTCAGACTGCATGCAACCATTGCCCCATTGTTAGCGCACAAGCTGAAGATATGTTGTACATAATGCAGCACCAGGGTTAAAAATGAAAATGTTCTGTGGCATAATCAAGGTTTAATGGAACTGGCTTTTCCGGAGGAAATTTGTTGTCAATTATGTTTGTGCAAATGATTTTGCTGTGGTCAGAAATATTTCTCTCAGTCTCTCTCTCTTACTCTCAATCTCTTTCTCCCTCCCTTCTCTCTTTCTCTCTCTCTCTCTCTTTCTCACTCACAAACACACACATTTTTCATTTTGAAATTATTCTGTAAAAACATTGCTTCAAAACTAGAAACATGTATGATCTACCACATTTTGGAAAAGATGCACATGGATGAATACCATTAAAACACATTTAGAAATACATTCACTTTTAACAATTTACAAATAGGAATGTACCAGCATCAAAACCACGGATGTACCCCCGCACTTTGCTGAATGCATATAAATGTGAAAGAAGTTTTAGCAGGGAAAATGATTCACTATTTATGGCTGATAATGTATAAAAAAAAAAGAGGAACATGTGGTTTAGGTTTTTCTATCTTTCAATGTCAGGGCTTTACACCACAGTTTCCCCAGCAGCAATCTTTTTTTCTAAAACTGCAATTAATATCAGTCTACACAAGCATAGAACACGTGCGCGCGTGTGTGCACGTGTGTTTGTGTGTGTGTCTGGCTGGTTGATCCATTCTTCACTAACATCTCATCCACAACAACAGGCAGGCGTTGGCCAGGCATGGTTTGGAACATGGAGTACTCTTGGGCTAAACTGGAGTGTAAGATTATTTGTTTGTTTGGTTGGTTTTTATATTTCATTTCCTCATTTAGGCATGTCACCCTGAACCCTCTTATAACACACTCCTCACCTGACCTCCTCTCCCTTTCAGGTATTCTCCCGTTTGGTTGATCCTGCATGTTCTCCTAAACACTATGACACTATGAACATAGCACATGCATAACTGCATAACTCACGGTCACGGTAGTTAAGAAGAGTTCAGAGTTCAAATAAGCTCTCTGTGATTGCTTTTGAAGCAGTAAACTGTATTCTATGTTTTATATGTTCTCCCTGCCTTGACGTTTAGATAACTCCAATGTCTTAGTTCATAAGACAAACACCTGTGAATGTTTTCTCTATTCCTGCAGATCCAGTATTTCACTTTAAGACTGTGGTCTTTTAATATTAGTTCATCATACTAAAAGAACAGAACTGTTCTGGGCCTCCTCTGGGCACAAAAATGTTTAAATCATCCAGCGAATCACAGCCGTGTAGGCTGTGGTGCCTCAAATGCAGATTAGCATGCTGTTACCAGACTTCTCACCTAACCAAAGAGGAGGAGTTTTGTATAGGAGAATGGGCGGAGTAACTGAGGTTGTTATGGTAACTGCGTCTTACTCTGCAGAACTCAAGTATTGCAGTTGAGCCTTGTGCAGCATATCCAGAGAGTGTGGCTCCTGTAAGCAGGACTGGAATGGGCAGTGATTTGGACTGCTAGTTCTGCACAATTGCAGACTCATATATGATCCCCACAAACGTCACGGTCACTGTGGACCTTCAGCTAACCAAGGTTAACCCTGCTCAGACCCTCGGGATTACGATTCTGATTTTGGCTTGACTGGAGAGACATGCTCTCTGACTCTGTTGTCTCATTACGTTTTGAATCTGTTTCTGTGCAACTCACAGGCAAAAGTGGCCGTCTCCTTCAGTTCGCCCGCACTGTCCATTTTGAATGTCCTGTTGTTTGTTTTTTCCTGTAATGCTGAGCTCAGGACTGAACTGTAGTCCGAAATGACTACACAGGAAAGCCTCTTCTTTCTCCGCTGCTTAAGAACCTGCAGCCTTTCTTAGCCCGATTGCTTTTTTTTTTTTTTTTTTTTTTTTTTTTGTCTATGGATGTGCTTCATTTTGTCATGTCCCACTTCCATTCACAGGAGAAGCCACTAACACTCTGCCGTGACCTGCAGGCTTGTTCAGTGTCTACACACCACCCTCAGCATCCTTCTCTCTGCCTCTCTGTCTTCCTCCTCTCCACATTTCCCTTCAGTCTGCCTCCTTTAAAATACACACACGCGCGCACACACACACACACCATTCCCCTTATCCCTGTGACCCTGTAACGGTGTGCGTCTTACCTGTTGCTCTATTGTCTTCTCTCCCTTTATAGATTAGAAATGTTACAGGTGTCAGTTCAGTAAATGAAGGTAAGATTCCCCTTAATTGGAACCTTGTGTACTGTCACAGAACCCCTGCCCCCCCTTCCTTTTTTGTGGAGTGGGGAGGGGGGGTCTGGTTTACTCATCTTTCACTCTTTATTTCACTAATGAGCTGCATTTACCCAGAGCTTTAAACTCAATGCAGAGGCAGGACTGTTTGGGCGGCTGGCTGTTCTGAGGTTGGTCAGCGCATTGAGAGGCGTGCACGGTCAGAGCAGTTGTAACCCAGTAGCAGCATGTATGGTTTTGGTGCGCTTATTGCCTTTCTTTCTCTCCTCCTCTCCAGCATGTCTACTTTAACTCCCCCCCACCCCCCTGTTTTTTGTCCTTTGGCGTGTGCCTGTTTGCCTGGGGCCACATCTGACACTAACACCTGCCCTACTGGAAAATGTCTTTGTCACTTATGCTTTGTTTGGATTGCTGCTGGGAGCCAATAAGGATGAAGCCCATTTTACTTTAGTTCTCTCTCTCTCTCTCTCTCTCTCTCTCTCTCTCTGTGTGTATGTCTGTCTGTATGTCTGTCTGTCTGTCTGTTTTTGTGTATTTTTATATGCAACAGTGTCCTCCTAGTCTCAGGATTGTTATATTTGTTTTTTTTCTGTTTTTGCCTTTGGAATTGGGGATTAGTTGTTTGTTCTTCTTGTTGAAAATAACTAAAGTAATATTTAATAACCATGAAAGACTATCAACTAAATCGCCATTGCCCTGGCTTCAGGAATCCCCTTTCACTCTGTCATATCTTGGTCCTGCGCAGGTCTTGCAGAGCAAACTGTAGCATTGATGCGAAATCCCAGTGGTGAGTTCTGAAAACAAAGCATAGCAACCACCAGGACGGTGAATAACTTCTCCCCGAGTGTCAGTTCGGAGCAGGCATCACACATGCCACAGGAGAACCCAGTGGATTAGCCTCCACTCTGTCCTCACTGCTGGCATCCTGGGAACCAGGCCGCTCGACTGCGGCCTGGGTGTGTGCACGCCTGGAAGGGGTGCCTCCCCTTCCTTGCTCCCCCCACCCTCCGCTCAGACGCTGAGGGACGGTTGCTGTCGCCCTCCTCCTCCTCCTCTCTGTGAGGAGCCCTATAGAGGAGGGCAGGGAGGCTGCAGCCCTCTCCACTGAGTGCATGTTCCCCACACCATCTGCTCCCGGGAACTTGAGATGCCCATGAAAAAAAGAGAGCGAGAGAGAGAAAATGCCAGAAAGAAAGACAGAAATGAAATAGCCAAACAGATGCTAGCTTTACAAAACAGAAAGCTTTTTTATCTCAAGTCTTTGTCAAGATGGATGGCAGAGTCCACTATTTAGTGTTGTACTGTGGTTAGTTTTCTCATTTTGGGCATTTGATTTTTGTCTCATTGCACAACAAGCAACACTTTTGCTTAGATTTTGAGGCATTAGAGAAACTAATTAAAAGTTGGAATGGCTTAGAGTGAATTCTTAAAATAACCTGCCATATCAGCCTATCCAATCTATTCTCACAAAGTGAGCCAATTTTCTAATTTTTCAATTTTTTTATGCTTATATTATTAAGCTTCTTTTATTTATTTATTTTTGCCTATTAGTCGTAAGTTCCCAAGGCCTACACCTTAATGTAATTAAACAAGTAAGCCTAATCAGGACTTTGCTGTGTTGTGATTGAGTTCTAGTTCTCGCCCAGGCCACTGGTGACGTGCCATCCCGCGTCCACAGCCCTGAGCAGGTGTGCTGCCCAGCTCCTCACGTCCTGTCCAGGGGCTCATGCTTGTCCTCTCACTTGCCCTTCCTCAGGCTCCCTCAGCGGCAGCACAAGTGCTGAGCTGAGCGCTACTGTCACAACCAGCGAGTCCACTGAGCAGGTCTCACCCACCATGCCGCGCGCCTCCAAGAACCGGGTTTCTGGAAAGCTCCGCCGCTCAGCCAGCGCCATCAGCAAGTCCTCCAACTGAGCTCCGTCTGCCAATAAGCACTTCACCAAGCCCCTTCAGCCTGCAGCGTGTTTAAACTCTACTGTGTGTATGTCTGCGAGCGTGTGTATGTAAGAGTGTGTTTTTTTGTTTGTGTGGGGATTTTTGTCACTGGAAATTTGTTCTTTTGCTTTAAGGATGCAATTGTTGATTTCTGCTGCCATGTTTGGTTGAGTTTTGGTGGCAACGGGAGATGAAACTGCTGTCACAGTAATGAGGTGCTTCGCTACAGCTGAGTGACCTCAACTGCTGCGGCACTGTCAGAGAGCTCAGTATGCTCTGCTAGTAGCTTTAAAGTGTTTGCTGGTGGAAAACTACAAGACAAACTAAATGCCAACCAAACTGACATCTCTGAACGTTCATTGTAAAGAGCTGCAATATAACAGCAGCAGTTTGTCACAGGATTAGCCTGAAGCACCTAATGTGCTGGACATAATATTGAAACAGACATTTATAATAATTCCACACTTTTCCTTCTCTGACTAAGTGAGGGTTAAAGGGAGTTCATTGGGAACACAGGAAACAACTTCTGGAAACAACAAGGTTTAATCCCAGTGCCAGATGTCCCCCTCTGTTCGTTATTTACCATCAGCTGTCCAGACTTTCTCTTAATGCAGGCAACAAGGCCGACTCTTCTCAATGCTCTTGTGACATTTTCTTAGACAAAATGCTATGTGAGTACCTTTTACCCTAAAGCTCCTGCTGTCATTAACACTGAAAAGTTGACAAACGTCATGACCATTTAGAGGAACATGCTGACCGTTTCTGTCTTTTTTTTTGGTCCTTCTAAAGCTCTTTGAGAGAGCATTCATAAGCACTGTATTTCAAGTTCATAAGAATTTCAGAGATGTTTTAAGGAATTGGAAAGTGACTTGCACACCCCATGGGCAAAGCATAGCACCAAGAGGATTACAATGTGGTCATCATACTAACATGCTTAATGGCATGGAACACATGTTAGTAAGCCTAGAAATGTGTTGAGATGTGGGTCTCATTCTTCTCAGAATAGAGCCTGCTTTGGTGTGAACGTCCACGTCTCAAGGGACAATCTGTCTGGTCTTTCTCACAAATATGATTCAATGAAACTTGTTTTTATGCTGACTGGAGTAATTGTTTTTGACGTTTGATTTATGCAACTATGCTGGAATGAAACGACTGCATTCATCTGTAACTGTATTGTGTTGTATTATGTCAATGTGTTGGATGGATACTTGTTCATATTCTGTGAACTGAATAAGTCCTGTTTTTGTCTTGTAATTCTACTATGACATTCTGATGTTTCATACAGTGATGTGATTGCACTCACTGGTGGTGATAGTTTAGAGCGATTTGCTGTTTCTCTTCTTTAATTCTTGGATGTATATTGCTTTAAGTTTTATTGGATTTTTTGGGGTTTTTTTGTTGTTATTTTATATACTGCCTAATACCTGCCATCTTAATAAGACATATGCGACAACCTACTAAATGAAATGGCCACCAGAGCCTCAGGTGAATCTTAACTCCATGCACTGGTGTGGGTGTGTGTGTGTGCGTGTGTGTCTGACTGTGAGGAGGCTTTTGACAGCTAACATGGCGCCTCTGTAATACCTGTCCATATTTTCCACTGTGCTGACTGCAGTTCTTTCCTTTTTTCTGCCCTCGTCTGTCCTTATTCCTTTCGTCCTACTTGGGAGAAAAAGGATGTGCGCTTGTCCCCGTGACTGCAGAGCACAGGGCTTTTGGGATCCTTCCGTACATTTCAGTGCTTTGTAAGAGCTGCTTCTCTCTGATTGGATCCTGGATGGCAGTCCTCCTCTACCTGGTCCTCTTCATTCTCCTTTGCCACTCTGATTGCCCTCTACCATACCAGCAGGGAAATGGGCACATGCCAGCATTCTCGCTCATGCACACACTTCTTTCCTTCTTTTTGTCATCTTTCTTTATTCTTTTTTACTCTCACCCCCTTTTTTCCCCTCTCTCTCTCTTTCTCTCTGTCTTGCTTTAAAGCAACCAGCAGCCTGGTGCTGCCAAGCCCCTAACACCCCCTCTCAGTTCCCCTAGTGACCCAGCCTAGTTGCCATGGAGGCCAGGTGTTACACAGTCTGTAAGCACCGCCCAGGCTGCAGCAGGACACATGTTGCACTACTTTGCCTTACCTGTACACCTTTTGGGTTTTTTTGTTTGTTTGTTTGTTTTTGTTTTATTTTTTCCTATTGTTCTGCTGGGTTTTTTTAATGATCTTTTTTTCTGTTTTCAGTCTTTTTGTTTCTCTAAGCACTGATAAGGAACATAGGAGGCGTAATCTTTAGCTTTGCTTTGACTGAAGAATATTGAGGAATGTATACGAGCTGTACCCTGAATCAAAGCCCCGATTGCACCTGGCCATTTGTAGCTTCTATGAACTGTGACCAGCCTCAGCTGTGAAGACTGCGTGTCTTGTCCAGTAAATTTGGGATGGGTTTTTTTTAAGGTGCTGATTTGGTCCTCACCAGGGATTTGTCTTACTGCAACTGGTCTAACTGATTGCTGTGGTCATTCTACATTTAGTTCGCATCCTTGTGCATTGTGTCCTTTTCGAGGGCTCCAAATCCTGAAGGATATAAATATATTAATGCCTGTAATATAATCTTTGTAAAGAAGTGGGGGACATGAAGATTTCATCATGACTTGTTAACATATCAGACTGTTTTTAATGGAAAAGTAATTATTCTATCTTTACTAGAAATGTGGAAATCAGAACATTTCATTAAATCAATTTGAGATTCACATTTAAGTGTATTTATTTGATGTTTTTGCTGAATGTTTTCTTAAAAAACCTAATCTTTAAATTTGTTGTATAAATATGTACTTACATACTAATATACTTCATTTACTGTTTAATTAAATATGCATGTTAGCAATGCTAAAATGTGTAATGTATTATTATTGAGTATAACACATTATGTTTACAGTTACTAGTTTGTAATTAGTAATTAATTTGATTATTCGGGCACTTAGCTACAAAACACTTAGAGCCAGATTTTTATCATAGTTTCAGATTTTATTCAATAATGGCTTTCGTACTTTTGCTCAAAGGAAATAAATCTGTTGGCAGTAAAATCATTAGTAAATAATGAAAAATTCTTATATATGTAGAATCTTGTTCCATATTTACTCTTAAGAAGGTTGTGATCCAGTGCAAAAGGGTAATTTCTGCATGCATGCTGACTTTATTGCTGGGTTTGTCTGGCAGGTTGGCTGGGTGTGGGAGGGGCTGGGAGTGGTGCCAGGGGTTAGAGGTTGCCCTGCTCTTTAGCTGCTGTGTGGGGAGCAGCAAGGGTAACCTGACCCCCCCTCCCATCTGTCCCCTCTGTGTTGTCCAGCAGGCTACACCCGCCCTACGGCTCCCGCGCGCTACAGGTGGACCCATTCCAACACCTAGGTCCGCCAGAGGAAGACTGATGAACACATCTAACGCTTAGCTAGTAGTCACAGTGGTTTGTTAAAGGACCAGCCTTGCATCCTTTATTTGAACTTTGTCTATAGATATATTACATATAAAATGTTACGCAGACGGGATTTTGTAAATTGGTTGTGTGTTTCTAAATATCAGCAAAAATGTGGTTTTAAGTGCAACTGCTGAATATCAAAATTAATAATATGAAAAATATTTGATCTACATCTAATTTTATGTACAGCTTTTCTATCAGTATTTATGGATTGTTTTGTAGGTATATGCTGGTTATAAATACTATGACTTGCAATTGTGCATGATGCAAAGAAGGACAGTAGATTTACTGAAAAATGCCAGAGAAGACATCCAGTAGGTACCTGAAACAGGTGAGCTGGCACTATATACACACATGGGAGCAAAGCTATGTTATGCAAAACTCATTATGCCACAAAAAATGATAAAATTATCATCTTAGTGTGAAATATTAAAAAGATGCCATTTGCTGCTTTTCATTTTGAAAATATTTTATTTCAGTGGACAACACAACATGGACAGCGCTAGTAGCAAACATTTAGGAAAATAGCCTGTTTATAAAAAAGGATTGCATCTATAAGAGCTTCACGTTTACAAGAGCTGAGAAGATTGTAAGACCACTCAAAACACAGGCCTACGTAACTCAATATCGACAAAATCATTTGGCTACAAAATGTGACAGAGACCCACGAATTAAATCACTCAGAACACAATAATTTACATGAAACTTGTGAATAAATAAATACATAAATAAATAAAATATTACGATTAAACATATTACAATAATTTTACACAATGATAGCAAACTGTAAATATGTGCCGACATTCAAAATCAAAACAATCATTACACCGAGATCTTAAGGCAGTTGTACAGCAAGTGTTTGACGTATTTCTCTAAAGGCATTTCTGGCTATACTAAAGGGAAACTTTCTGAGAAGAAAACAACCTGCAATTCACATCCTGCAATTCACATACTAGATTAAAGCTACACATGAGAGAAATGTACAGCATGTGAATTCAAGGCTTTCACAGAGGTTCACCAAGGATCTTAGGTCTATAAGCTATTACATTACTACTGTGTGCGTCGGTCCTAGAAAAATACCATTTCACAACCAAACTAATACTTTCCTTTAGACTACTTGGCGTGCGAAATCTGAAAAATATAGACCTTTGAAATAGAGAGTCGTGCCAATTTTGCTAGGTGATTGGGAGCGCTTCCGTGTCGTGTTCATTCAGGCTCCTGCTTCGCTGTTCTTCAGCACGCGGGACGCACAGGCATTTGAAGTAGGATGACCTGCCGGTTTTCCGTGGGGTGACATTTGTTGATGTGTCTGGTCAGACCCGGGGAACTGTAGAAAGTGGCAGGGCAGTGCTTGCACGGAAAAACCTGAGACGCGTGTATTAAGCGTACGTGTCGCTCCAGGCTTGCCCTGTTGGGCAGGTTCTCTCCGCAAATCGGACAGAGAAGGCAGTCAGCGGGGCTTAAGTTCAGTGGACTCGGACTTTGGCTGTCTTCGGTAGAGGATGATGCAATATCTGGGCTTTCCACTCGCTCTGCGTTTTGAAACGCATCGCCGAGGATTTGATTTTGCGGAGAGTTATGTCCTAGAATATGTTTTCTAAGGTACGCCTGGCGCTTAAACCTTTTCCCGCACTGCTGACAGTCATACAAACCATCCTCAGATCCGGACTCCGACAAACCTGGGCTGGGAGAGTCTCTCTCACTCGGAAACTCCGCTCTCACGTCTCTGACTTCTTCGGGGAACGGTCTAACTGCGGGTGGTGTCTTGGAGTTGTCGCTCTTGGCTGCCTGTGAAGTTGACGTTCCGGGTGCGCTCTGGGCGCGCGGTTTGTGCCAACGCCTATGAGAGGCCAGGTTCGCCGGACAGCTAAAAACTTTATCACATTCTGGACACCTGTACTCGACTCGAACTATTCTCGAACACTTGTGCTGCGCTAAGGAGAACGGGTCCGCGTATTCTTCTTTACAAAGTTGGCAAATGAATTCTCTCAAGGGCTTGCCGCCTCCGGCTGATAATGGTCGCGGTTTCACATCGAGAGGTCCCTCCTTGATTTTAAGGCCAAGTACTGGAGATGTCGTCACCTCGTCCTCGAAGTTGAGCTTTCGTATCGCTTTGGTTTTCTTGGATACGCTTTTGCTTTTCCGCTCGTTGTCGGAGGAAGGCCTTTTGGTGCTGCTCCTGGCTGCCGGTATCGGTGCGTTACTGTTGGTTCCGCTCCGACTGCTGTTGCTGGTTCCGATTTTCAAGTCTACTGGTGCAAATAATAGGTGATCCAAGCTGGTGAGCGAGGTAGGAGTTGGAAATGATTCGGCGGATATCGGTGAGCCCAGGTTAAAACTTCTCTCGAAATATTTCCTTTCATGATCCTTGCTGATGGGACGGGTGGGACTATATAGGGATTGGTAGACTGCCTCTGGGTTCCCAAATTGCACTGGTTTTGCGCCATGAACGTGAACCGGCGTGTCTGCTACATCGGACGGCGAGGAATCGGCGACGTCCGGACTGGAGATGCCGGACACAGGCGGCGATGCGTCACTTAGACTCTGACAGTCTGGAGTGGCTTCACGCCCATCCTCGCTGCAGCGAATCCGATAAGAAACGTGCGCCGCTTTCTTGTTTCTTTTCACCAGGAAACCTTTGGGCATGTCGGAGGATGGATGAACAAGGCACTTTGAAAGGAAACGTCACGGAATGATCCAGGGCTGTGGACTCGACTAGAGACACGCGCGGGTCCTTTTGGTTAGGGCGTGACTACCTCCCTCCCTGTAATGTTTTTGCTCTCAGTACATAGCTGCACTCTTTTTAAGGAGGGATGATGCTATTGTTCTCGCCCCTTGTCGCTTCGTCCTCATCCAATCAGGCGCTGCGAGGATCTCTGTGGAATTGCCTGTGGGAGGGTTGAAACACTTGGACTGTGGGCTGTAGAGGGAAAGCTGCCGATTTGCTGAGCAGATGTACCTGCGCCTGATTAATTCGCACTCGGAGCCCCTCCCTTAAGAGAACGCACGCCAGGACCTTTCTCCGTTTACGCGTTGATGGCTTTCTATTGACAAAAACACGTGCCGTGGCTATGTGGGGCGCCTTCAGGGGCCACTGAACTGCCTGAAGGAAATGTCCTTCGCAACAGCAACAATAGTAATAATAATCATAATCATAATCATAATCATAATTTTAAATGGAATTAGGAAAGATCATTGGGGTAACACAAATATTTTGCGTCGTGTTGGGAGTCTTTATTCGCTACTGTTAATAGGACTTTGTCGTACTAAATACTGTTAGTAACCACAGCATAAGGGCTATATTTCCGTTTCTGGTTTGTTGCTATGGTTTTCCTTTCTTCGCTTTACTTTTCTTTTCTTTGTGTTTCTTTTCTATGTAGACTACGTTTGGACGATACGACAGAATTTGAAATTCCGACGGGACATTTCTTTTTAAAAGACTGCCTTCCACTTACTAGCTTCTATAGCCTCTACTCTGTCATCTCAGTCGAGATACTCAAACCAACCCAATATTACCGGGGCACGTGTCCGTCTGGCTAGTTTAACTCGACTTATAAATCAGCTGGCTAGCGCATACATAAGTAATAAGAAGGGCTCTCATCTTTTAACACAATGGCCGCGTCTGCCCAGCCGTCATAGCCTTTTTGCGTTTGAAAAGCAAATTGACCTCTCCACTGTGAAATAGGACACACAGACAATCTGGCCAAAAGATAGGCGCGTGCTGGGAGAAATCAGTGCGCGCAGCAAAGATGAGCGTCGCCCTGGAGGTCAGTCCACTGGTTACTCATCATTACATTTTCCAAACCTCCCGGATTAACATCGCCTCAAATTATTTTTAGAAAGCGCATTTTGCCAAAATGCGAGTTTTTTTTTTTCAATATTTTATTTCTGCCTAAATCTGGCTAAATGCTTGATATAATGAAAGCATTTCTAACTTCTGCTTCGTCTCTTGATCGCATTTAATTCAGCCTAAAATAGGCCTGTTTGAATTCGAACGTGATTTGTTTATCTTTTTTGTTGTTGTTGTTGTTGTTTATGTATATTTTGTCCCCTACTGTGGTTATTGTGGGATTTTTTTGCTGACTGCAGTAGAGTGAAGAAAGTGAAATTCTTACAATATCTTAAGATGGCGAAATTTTTGTTTACATCTAGTATACTTGAATGAAATACGTATACATCATCATACTGATATATATATCTTTACATATCAGTAAACAAACAATTACCATGTTTAGGTGTAACTTCATTAAACATTTGAAGTTGGAAATTAATATGTAATGTGTCTATCCTACGTTATGATATAGTTTAACTCATATCCCAATAAAACAAAGCTTGTTAGTCAAGCCCCATAACATGCAACATTTTATAAGTCTGTAAGCTTGAAAAATACTTGTGTATTTTGTAAAAATATGTTTAATTCCGTTGCGACTCTTTTTAATATATTTGATGGATGTAGGCTTCTGCCAGGACGTACGATTTAGTCTTTGGGGAAGCCCGATTTGAATTAATCTCCAGGCATCATCGCGTATTGTTCCCCTCATTAGCATAAAGCTGCTGTATGACCGTCAAATAATTACACAAGCAGTCGTTGAGATATAGGCCTCTGCCTTCTTTAGGCTCCTCCTGCTCCATGCCTCACAAGATTGAACATCGCAATGTTTTTTTTTAAATCGCTAATTAAAAGGGAATATGATTTTACACCATTGCCTTAAATGGCTGGACTGTAAACTGTACTATACTGTGCCAACGTTATTACGTGGTGTTCAACAATTCAGAAGCCTACCCCCTTTTATACCCCAATAAACCTCCCATTTACACTATGTGTTTTACTCTCCTTTGACTGCTTTGCTGCTAATATTCTCTGAGTCGTTCTGTTCGTCGCGCTTTGGATTCGCCTATTTGATGGCATTCTAAAGAGTGCGCGCGGTACGCACACCCGTTGCTCCAGCACCGGCAGCATGCGCGCTCGCTCGGTGGCGCGTGCTTGTCCGCGCGGGGATACAGACTGCTTGGCCTCCGATTTGCATACAGCTGCTGGCTCACCCCGGACTCCTCGGTAGGGTTTCACAGAGCTCGATTCGCTAGTATGTGCGATTAAATGTTTAATTAAATATCTTCATTGCCAAAGCGTACAGTTAAATTTTGTTCCGTTGTCTAATTCAAGATATCTAGCCTACATGGGTTTTGTCGTGAATTCCAGTATAGTTTGATTTTGTGAAATGGCTGTGTCGATACACGTTACGGGTGTTGAACACATAGCATGCATGTGTTACAGTATAGATAGATTTTGTATATTAGTTAGCGTTTACATTTTATGTGAACGTGTGACAGGTTCTCGACAACATGAATAGAGCGCATGCCGTGAAGTACAGCAAATGAGTTTATGAGCTCATTTTAATGCACCACCTACAGGAAGAACTAAGGGACTGGACACATCGTCTTTTATTTTGCTTTCTATGACCTAACATGCCAGCTCACATAAAGACGTTCATAACTAATTTCTTTTGAATGTCCAACGGATGTCAGTTGATTATTGTAAATGACGACTCATCTGCTCCATTCAATCATGTATATGATTGAGGAAAAATGAATTAGTTTGTGTAATAAAGCAAATTAAGAAGTCACTTTCACATGTCAGAAGTAAGGGAATATGTCCTGCCTGCTGAAGTCTCAGGCGTTCTATACATTTTGTAGGGGGCAAAGTTTCACTCAAGCAGAAATAACTTTTTCTTTCAGGAGTATTTTGGGTGACCTTGGAGGTTATTAGGTTTTGTAGATTCCTATGAATGCTTAGCCATAACATGAGAAATGAAAGAGGTGGAAAAGAAAGAAAAACAGAAGCTTGTTCTATTGATTTATCTGGGGATGGTTTCTTGGAGGAAGACCAGTGAGAAAACTGATCTATCTGACTAGAAAGTTAATTGTCTTTATGGGTCTTTATCTTATTATGGATTGTTTATTATGGATATCTGAAAAGCTTTACAGTCATATTAAACTAAACAAATAAGGGGCAAATATACACACATAAGAATAATTTGAAACATGTATCACTGACATAAATTAATATGAATGTGACTGATTATATGCATGTAACGTGCATATTATAAGCATAAAACTATTTTCTACACAAGACGATCTCTTGTAGCATAATTTCTAAAAATGCTCTAAAAGAAAACAACTACCTAGACCCTGAGCTCAAATAACTTAAATTACATTAACCCATTTTATTCCAGAGACCAATGGTGCTTCAGCACCTTTTAAATATGAGCAACTTGGTGGCTGCTGTCCATGGTCCTGAAAGCATTCAGTGATTTCTCCACTTCACCAGTGGTGTGCTTCAGTCCACAGGCACAACATGGCATGAGCTGCAGCAAGGATATCAAGAGCTTGTGCACACACTTTTATGCTCCTTGCAATTATGCATGCACACACATGTACACACAACTGAATAAATGACCCTCTGTTGAGAATGCTGAACATCACATTTTCCAAACAAAGCATTTCCTAAATTGACATGCAGCTCGTTAGCTTGCATAATTTGCATTCCCCCATAATTGTGCAGCTTCCTTGATTTTTATATGATCTTCCTTATTAGCCCATATAATGGGGTTAATCAGAGCCTGCTCATCACACTCATCATTTCTCCTCCGAGAGGAGGGAAAAACAGAGCCAGGACTTAATTAATTGTATCAGTCTTTTCATCTGCAGGAGTAGTGTTCCCACACGAACATTAATATGATTCTGTAAATGGAGGGAAGAGGCACAGCCCGGTCCTGAGACATGAAAGATTGGACTCAAATTAATTTAGGCCTAATTAGAGGGTGGGCGTCAGGGAGTGGTTTGCATAATAAGAGCCAGCAAATGAGATCAGACCGTGTGCTTCAGGCAATGCCTTTACATCTCCCTCATGGACTCATCCGACACACACTCCAGAACGGGAGGCAGGGAAAGACTACTGGAGCTATGGCTTTGGATCCACAGATCACAGTGACACCAAACATTAGCACAGGGAATTTGCACTAACAGCCTATAACAACACAGGTGAACACAGGGCTGTTGCAGCCTTAGAAGTGTGACTACAGCTCTGTCACTATCCAGAGTTATTTAGGTTGCCTGTTGCACGTTCATCTTAATTGTCAGTTTTTCCTTACAAAAACAGCCATATTCACAGTAACGCAATGCCTGAAGAGACTTGAGGCTTGATTCCCCAGGGGTTGCTCAGTGAGCTCTGGCATGGCAGTTGTGTTGAAATAAGCTCCTCATCATCATCACTGCATTAATCACACCCATTCTCTGTGCAGTGCTAGAGATTCTGCAAGCTGATTTCTTCCAGGCCTCAGCCACTCACGTGATCAGCCATGATGAACTGGAATGGCAGCATTTCAAAGAGCTGATGGGAAGTACAAAGAGTGTGATTAGGTAATCAAAGCAGTACTCTTCTTTTGTTTATCTTATTCCATTGTGTGTTTCTTCATTTTATTTTGAAATAACACATTTCACTCAGCGAGGTAATAATTTGCATATGCCCACTGTTATGCACAATATAGATAGATAGATAGATAGATAGATAGCTAGATAGATAGATAGATAGATAGATAGATAGATAGATAGATAGATAGATAGATAGATAGATAGACAGATAGATAGACAGATACATACAAACATGTATACATACAATAGAAGACTATATAGATACCATAGAATTGTGTATGCCAACTGTATGTCCAATATTGCAGCTTGAAAATAGCTTTTTACATTTTTTAATGTCTGCTTGAAATGCTTCCATGCATGCATACATACATGTTACAGGGTATATTCGTTCCTACGGCATTAATCCCATGCAGTGAGATGTGCATGAAACAGCTATCTCAGTGTGGCTCCCTTGTATCTCATCGCACATTGTGATAACTAAATTGTGATCATGTTCATTACTTTCTGGTTTGATCTGGCCTCCGGACTACACGGCAACACAAAGGGGAGCGGGAGAGGATCGCAAATGTCATGTGGAAATGTCATGTGTGCAGTGCTCTGGTATCTCAGCCTGGCAGGTGGCTCTAATCTGCGGCTGCATTCCTCCAGCACTGGGCGCAGCAGGCCAGCCAGGCTCGCAGATGTTGGGTGAGATGAGACCAGGCGAGGCGCTCCAGACGCATCCCAACGGTGGTTGGCTTTCTTGTCCCTGCTGTGCTGCTGCATAAAAAGCCTTTGTGGCTCAGGGACACTGGAACAGAAGATACAGGAGAGGTCACATCTTATGCTGCTCACCAGTGTGGTTTGGGTTTTTACTTTACTTTTTTTCTTTTTTTCTTTTTTTTTTACATGTTTTCACATTTTCACCATCTACCAAGTGTATGTGTTGTCTTTTTTTGTTTTGTTTTGTTTGTTTGTTTGTTTTTTATTTTCTTGGTTGGATGCAGGATCTGTATAAACCAGGGGTTTTGTGTTCATCTATGTTTGGACATTTTTTTTTTTTTTGTTTAATCAAATACCAGTAAGCAACTAGTCCACTGGACTTCCATCCCTTCTGCAGCTGTTTTTCCCAGCAGTGAAGCTGGACACATATTGCTCTGTCAAACCTTTCCTGTCATCATGCCAATCCAATAAAGTGAGACGCGTCCATCTGAAAGTTCTGCGCCAATGGCCCTGGTGCATGATGTGATGGATGTGACGAGTATGATGGTGGCCCCATGTGGAACCCTCAAACTTGACCTGATCTCTCTGCTGTTGACACCCCACATTATTAGCCCCTGACAGATGCCCATTGTGACAGAAGCCGGAGAAAGGGTTCCAGGTCAGAGGGGATCCCATCCATCTCTGTCCTAGGGGGTCAGTGGAGGGGGGCACATAGTTGATTCTGTTGGAAAGAGGAGCTGTCCTCATGAGTGATGGCAGGGGACCTCGCTGGGTCTCAGCACATGACCAGAATGAACAGGCCACGATCAGGGGTCAGAAGCAGCTGGTAAGACCAAAAAAAGGCACATTGTGCATGTGTTCTTATATGTTTGTTATGATTATATGATGGCTGTATCATTTAAGTTTCAAAATGATACTATATGCTGAATAAATTAATTCACTCAGTCCACAATAATATAAGCTCCTGTCGTACGATTATTCTATTCTTGTGGTAGCAGGAGAAATACATAGATGAAGAGAAAGAGATTTCATAGATCTATTAAATAAATTCAAATAAATTGGCTGGTTTCCAAGACACGGATTAATTTTAGCCTCAGACTAAACTGCAGTGACAGTATTAAATCATGATCTTAGACTTAGTCTTGGTCTGGGAAATTTCATTTGCTTCAAGTCATACCTTTAAAATACTCATAAACAAATAGTCAGTACCAGTTTGCCGATACTGAGTATTAAATGTTTACTACTGTCATAATATCAAAGGATGCATAGGTTTCTCTCTATTAAAGAATCTTCAAAAAACTGACACTTCTGTTTACACATACAGTATCACAATATCATGAATTAAAACTGGAAGATGAGGATGATTGAACATGTTCAAATATGTTTTCATAATTCACAATCAATAATCACAACAAAGAAAACCTTAATTTCAGCTCCAGTGTATAAACATAACAGTCACAGTAAAACACTGTACCTCAATTCTGGGTAAAACTATTTCACATGCGTGGGATCTGCCCTCCACATCTGCTATAAGCCCTTTGTCCTGGGAGTAGACCTGAACCATGCCGGTATAGTGCTCCGCATTACAGTAAACACAGCCACGAAAATCACTAAGCAGAAGACGGCGAGGCAGGGCAATCTGAGGCATGGTGTGTTATGGACTGGGCGTTAGGTTTAATTACAGGAAATTGTAATGTCACCCTTTGTGGTGCTCTGTGGGGCCGACTGCCTGACCCGCCATGTACACAATCATCTGATCCTATGCTGACAGAAGGAGCCAGGTGTTCATATATTTACACAAAAGCGCATATATTTGACAAGACCTTTAAAGGAAACGAAAAGACATAAATACTATGCTTCCTACAACACACTAATGCAGTATAACTGTACAGCCATTTCAAAATTTCAACAAAAAGTGCTTTTATGTTTCATATTATGTTTATTTTTGGAAGGTACTGCATGTCCAATAACCGCAGCCTGAAAGTAGCAGTTTATATCTTTTAATGCCTGGGCCCTAACGACAAAAGTTTACAAAACACAAAATGACAGTGGTTTTGGTTTACCGGGCAGACCACAGTGTCTGACAAAAATGACCTCCGCAGTCCTTAAAACCTTTTATTATGCTTGTGAACTGAAGTCACAATCCAGGCTGAGTTTCTTTATGACATACTTCACTGACTCCACTCGATCTAGCAGGGTCTCTTTGATCTCCCGCCACACTCAGCTTTAAATAATTATGCATATCTGAAATGTTCCTGCTTCCTCCTCCTGTGCTACTATCACCCCTACAATTACCTTTGCCCAATAAAGCTTTACGGGCAGAGACATGGCATCTGCCACTCTGCCCCCAGTGCGTGGTGTTTGATATTTTCACCTGTTCTGCACACATACACTGCTGAGAGGTAAACATGCCTCGGTCCCCACTTGTTCAAGGGCCCATCTGGTGCCTAGCATTAAAAGGGCCTATTTAAACAACAGGCCTGAGGAACAGAAAAGGGCAGATTGTGCTGGAGTTTCTAATAAAGGCAAGCGGTGCATGACATTTACCTCACCACACACTCTAGGGCCGAGCCTCATGCAGGGTGCTGCTTGTCACCGGCTGCTGCCAATAAAAAAGGCAATCTCAGGAGACGTTGTCCGGCTCGTAAAAATGCCCTCTTCTTGCTTATTATGTTGTTGTCAGAGACGACAGCGAAGATGCACCACAATGAAGGAAAGTTGACATATGGATTTACCATAAACTGCAGATATAGCACAACAAGTGCTAGCTTACTTTCTAAAGCAGTGTGTTCTTTGTGCCGTAGATTAGACTACTTGGATGGTTTTGGAAGACTCAGGACTGGATTTTCAGTAGAATGTCAGTCTTTGGGGTTTGGCGCCCTCGTGTGGTAAACAATAGGAACTACGAGCTTGAACAGTCGGGAGAGGGCTGAAAGTGGGCTGTTCTAACCTCTTTGTGCAGGACCACAAAGGGAAGACTAATGAGTGAATGTAGCGAGAGTGTCAGGGTGAGGGCTCAGCTTGGCTGCTTTCCGAAAACAAGGTTTTCTTAGTCTAGCTATGAACTGACTACAGCTGCCAGCACTAATGAAGCTAATTAGCTGAGTAATTACATTACTGTCTCTATGGGAATGGAAAGAGGAAACAAGAGAATGGATATGAAAAGCTTGGGGTTTTTTTTTTTTCTCCCTTTGGAAGGATTCCTCTTTCGTGAGGTGACTCTTTGAGAGTTAATCACGGGCGAGCTTCAGTCAGCCGCATTCGGATTCCTCGGGCTAATTTGGTTAGAGCACACGTTGACATGCTCTCTGCTGTGTCCTCATTTTCTCTGCAGACCTCTCCTTTTTTTTTTTTTTAACACTTTGCTGTAATTCTGACCAAGCCGCACAATCACTTTATCTGACTCAAATTTGCTCAAGATAATTAACATAGGAGGAGGCCGCTACACCAGTCTGAAGTTAAAGTATACCTAACTGACACCAGAAGACAGAGAGAGAGAGAGAGAGAGAGAGAGAGAGAGAGAGAGAGAGAGAGAGAGAGAGAGAGAGAGAGACTAATCTCTAATCAGTATTGGGCAGAGCACGTGTAGCCGAGAAGTCTCATGTAGCTAAAGTGAGTGACTGTTCCTCGTGAGGAGCAGGAGAGGATTAACAGGCACTCAGGAAGGATTGGGTACAGGATCCCCACGTCCCTGGAGATGCCTTCATCCTGCTGAAAGCGCTACTCACATCCCCTGCTTCCCACTTCTCACTTCGCTCAGCCTAGCATGGCACACATGCTGGGATTTACTAAAGCAGAGAGAGCCAGAGGAAACCAGAGATATGTTGTTTAAAGTCATTATTTCATCCGGATTCAAAGTCGTACCATGCCCTAGTTAATGTAGAGAACCTACTTTCAAGGGCGTTAAGGAATAGCGTGGATAGTTTTGCGTTGAGGGCAGACTGGGTTTCACGTGCTCTGTTATGTATCTGATAATTCAAATATTTTTGTGTAATTTATGTATATATATCATCTTGCCTTTTCTTAAATCTGATATATGTCCATGATCTTTCAGGATGTAATTCAGCTGATATTGGTAAACCCTAATAATGTTGCCCTCCTCTGGTGGTTGTGGAGTATTACATATTTCCGTATTCGCTATAAGGACAGGACTGTTTTTCCGGTTGTTTCGTGTGAGATTTTGTGGCAAAGGGAAAAGAATATGTAAAACTTGGCGATTCCATATTCTGGCGTGTTATTGCAGCTATCGATTCCATGACGTGGAAATTCAAGTAAACACAATTACAGTGAAATACAGTGAAAGCAAGAAGAATAACAAGGACCTGTGTTGCAATGCTTATACCAGTCAATAATCGACCAGTAATGCTATACTCACAATCAGCAGAGAGCATCCAATTTCAGAGGCCAGTGTCACCACCAGTCTACAGCTCAATTCCTTTCCTTTAAAGTTTTTTTTGTTGTTGTTGTTGTTTGTTTGATTTATTTTCTTTTTCTTTTATTACTTTTAGACATGTTTTATTTTCTGGTTTAAGGATTGCTTCCACTATCTGTTATGTATTAATAATGCACTGCATCAACAGCTGGCCTACAGCTGCAGTTCTAGTGGTTGTGAACATCTGAGGTTGCTGTTCTGTGCAGTCATAGTGAACGATTGTTGTCCTGTCTTGATGTCCCATGGAGCCTTTTGGAGGTACAGTCTCCTGCAGCAGATGGCTTTCCCATCATTCTGATTTACGGCAGGCTGTTGGTTGATTCTTTTCAGGAATGTCCATGATTTTTGAAGGGTCAAACTAGTGGTCTACCATAAGTTGCTCTCACCAAAGTCCTCTCAATCCTTTTTTTCCCCAATCTATTTTTTTTAACATCTTATAGCAGAAGGTATCTCATGTCACTAGGTAACTACAGGCCAGACAGTAAGCAGTTCTTTGCCTGGACCTTTTCTCTGGAGCTGGCCTCGAGTGAGCACAGCTGAAGAGTTCCAGAGCACGTACTGCTGGGTACTGTGTAAGTGTTCACATGGAGTTTATGGGCATCAGTGTCATCCATCTTCACTATTATACACCACGATGTTTCTACACTGCTTTGAAGTATTCTGTGTGTATTTACAGTGAAATAATTCTTCCACATCAGGTGGCTCATGCTTTCTTTCCATCTGTGCTGTTATGGTACGACCGAAACATTTGTCTTTTACAGTGTTGGCTGTTGTCTCATTGTGCTATACTGAGTAACCCTTGACATAGGACCTGTTGAATAAGTTTCTGGGAACCAGATTTCCCACAGCCTTTTCTCGGTCTCCGACAGAGAAAAATCTCAGAATACAGAATCCGGAGACTGAAATTTTTTTTGTTCGCACTACCTAGCTGTAGTGCCTGCAGTAACTGTGGCTGAGTGGGTTTGGCAGGCCTGCTGTCGCTGACCCTGGACTTTCCGGAGGTTTCTTCTGTGGCAGCTCAGCTTCAGATAGTGGTGGTTGTGATAAACATTCAGCAGCTGTAGTGTGCTTGGTCATTTTTTTCTGGGCACCTCCTTCCTGTTTGTGAGAAGCCGTGTGTCAGTTCATATCCAGGATGTGACCATTGCTGGACTCTAAACTGTGGTGAGAAGAACACAGCCAACATTACATTGAGTATTTGTCCAGCAGTAAAACCTCATACATATGCAACTCAGACAAAGCATCCAGCACAAAGCCATGGCAAATTGATACAATTTTAGTGTTAGACAAGAACATCACAGGTGGCAACTCTTTTCTCTTTTAATACAGATATTGACATCTTAAGCATCCTATAGTTGCTAGAATTAAGCTGTTTTGTCTCACACATGGTGTCAGTTTTGATTCCAATATGGTTGATTTTTTAGTGTATTTGAGGCCATCTGAGGAAACACACCTAGGGTAATGGAACAGAACCTGTATGTAATTGTAAAGGTTGTTAATGATAGTAGTTAGAGAGTTAAAGTCAGAGTCAGGGCTTCTTCACACCTTGTCGCCCACATGTGTTTTTCTCACAGTGTAGACAGAGCAACAAAACACAACGCAATGAACTGACAGAGATGTTAATTACTGAAGACTCCCCTGGCTGTGCAAAGTCATGGTCCATTTCAAAGGCTAGGTGCTGCAAATGTATGCATTACATCAATGGAAAGAACAGCTAGCAGACCGATCACTTCTGGCACATGGTCCCTCACACTGCTGTGATTTCTCAGGGCATTGTTCAAGGCAACTTGTCCAAATCAATGCGATTTTTTGGAAGGCAGTCCGGGCGGTATCACCAGCAACTGTAGGCATTAGTCCCAGGGCACTGACCTCTGGCAAATAAAGCGTGCGCTTCAGAATTGCAAATGCTGAAGAATTACGTGTGCCTTCGGCGGATGATGGATTATAGCGTTCAATATATATTGGCTTCTACATTTTATCCATGAGATTGTTTGCTTGTCCTGACCGGATCTTTTCTACCCAGGAGGAGGTCACTGAGATGCCTGCACTCAGCAAGCTGAGGAAGGGGTAAATATTTATTAATACCCACTCACTGAACATCCTGTGTACATCTATAAAATGTACATTAGCATCTTTAAAAACATGTGGCAGACATGCCAAATTCCTGACTGCAGCATTTCGATGTTTGTGTTTCAAAACATGGGTCCAAACCACAAAGTTAATTAAAATGCATGTGTGGAAATGGTTCCAGTGTCTCAGGCACTACATGCGACTAGAGTTAGAATTAAAAGCTTAGAGTGGAACTCTGGCTTTGGATGTCACACTTATTATAAATTCTCAGTTAATACAACCACAGAATTACACAGTATTACAGACAAAAATACCTCTGTCAGTATTCTTTATTTAATACTCTCATGCACTGACTATTCAAAACTTTCAGAATTCTCACGTTTTTGAGTAGCATCTTGAGGCAACAGAGAAAAACCAAAACCAAATGCTTCTCATGCCTTTGACCTCTTAAGACCGAAAAGGAGATGCATGGAGTGCAGAGTAGGAATTCTCTCTTGATTTATTTGTTTTACATTCAGCCTGAGTGTGCAGCTGAGTCAGAACTCAGTTAAATATGGCTGAACTCAGCGTGATCTAGGCCACTCCTCAGCGCCGCGAGCTCTGCGGAGCCTTGGAAGCCCTCGAGCTGCTGTGCTGCCACACTCACGGGCCAACAGCTCAGGCCAGCCAAGCCAAAAAAAAAAAACCCAAATATGAAAGTAAATATGATGACCATTTAAAGGTGTTTACATGCCTTCTCTGGTCACCTGGCCAGATATGTATATATAGAGATATGACTAGGATCATTTGCAGAGAACATTTACCTTTATCTCTGTACTGTAAAGGTACGTGCACCAGAGAAGAATATGCACAGCATCCCAGATTCGTGATTAAGGTACATCATCAGTCATGTTGCGAAAACAGCCTTCCCTCCTTCCTGTTAAAATAAATCTCTCAAATGTTATGGCAAAAGCCTCTATGCTGTTCTGAAGAATTTTTATCAGAACACAATGTGGCTTGGAGCTACTGATTCTCTTTAATGACAATATCCTTCCTTTCCATTTCAAAGACTTTTACTATCTTATTTGTTCTGTTGGGAAAGAAAATAAACATTGTGTTTACTGCTGACACAAAGCAGATGCGTAGGTGTGTTTATCACTCTCCACATTTCATTCCTCTTTGAGTAATTGACCGGTTGCCATGGTTGCTTTGATGGACTGTTTCTTCAGCTGGCCCTCGCTGTTCCGTAGCCGGGCTGCACACAAGGGAAGCTTCCTGACCTGAGCTGCTTCTAATTAGCCCCAGTGTGACTGCACTTTAATGCCGTCACAACAAGTCGAGCCGTTCCCAGCCATGCTGGATAACTGAGAGAAGAGGAATACAAAGTAATTCCTGTACAATAGATGGCCATGATCTCTGGAGCCTAAATCACACAGGCACTCTGCTGAACTCTCTTTAAAGTATTTGATTCATGCCTAAAGAATTCCAAGAAGTCTGGCTCAACATGGTAGCTCTGTGCCCATTGGCTACTTTATCGCTAAGACTCCCAAGCATGCTAGATGGGCTGCCCATCTCTAAATCTCTAAATATATTGCTTAACCATCCATTGAATAACCCTTTAGTGTGTCCCCATCTGCAACGCGACCCTATCTAGCACATTCAAAATATATGCGCACGTGATTGCTGTTGCGTCCAGGATGGCCTCCCTCCCCGCGGCCGGCCACGTGGTAATTAGACACCAGCTCCCATAAACACGTTGCTCTCTTAGCGTGAAGATCCTAAGCAAACGTAAACATTACCGTGGAAGCAGGGTGAATGTGAGCGTGCCTCAGCAAAGCCGCTTACAGGGAATGCCCCAACAAATGGTCACATTACGAGCAGATACAAAGGCGGCAAATGCCTGTTACAAATACTTATTACAGCACGCAACAGTGCCAGGCACCATTAACCGCATGGAGAGGTGTTCAGGTAGCAGCACAGTGCATGTGAGATAGGAAGTCAAGTGCGTTTCTAATATTCTGCTGAGCGGGAATAACCATAAGAAATGTATCCCAAATACATCTCTGGTGTTCTGTTTTGTTGTGTGTTTTTTTTTTTAAATTTGTACAGTATTTTCAGTGACAAAAGATAGAGTGTGACGTCAAGCTTGATCAAAACAAGACTCGCTCCACTTCATAACAGATCTGTTGAATATTGCATTGTTGAATATTGCATTGTGCACAGTGATGGTTAGCTGTAACAATTCTTTGTCACTAAAAGTGCAAACATATTCACCACTATTGGCTGTGCTACATCATTTTGTAGTGCTACATTCTTGTCTGGTCTGCAGTCATTTTACAGCATTAATAAGCATGCTTTGACAAATCACTGAACGAAAACATATTATCTAGTATATTGGTAACACTAGATGGCAGTCTAGAATATCCTCTCACCATCCTCTCGTCTTTGTAGTTGTAACTGGAGAGGAGAAACGCTGAGATACAATCAGACCCAGCAGGAAACTGCTGACATGAACATACATGAGTAATTACTAGAGTCTGATCACACGCATGCTGAAGTGATCACTAAATTGTTATGCTTGACAGACCAGTACACGACAGAAAATAGCAATTATTGGGTGAATGTTTTAAACAGCATTTAGGATAGAGATCAATCTGAATGATTATGGTGTTTGATTTACTTTATATTAGCCTGGATTTAAATTTACATTTTTTTTTCCTAATAATCTAAACAAGAATGAAAGAAAAAAAGATTTAATGCTGAGCTCTCAGGTTGGACAACCGAACTTCTTAACTTGTATACTTTTACATACATATTTTTATATACGTTTTATTTTTCATATATTTATTGTCTGTTTTGATGATGAGGCTCTTGTTCTGCTTGCTTCACTCATTTTAGGAGACAAAAGAGCTTTCTGCATTTCTATGGTCCGTATAGCACGTGTAACCTAATGGTTTAAACAATTGTTCTTACATTCAAGCAAACAAACAGTAAATAAATTATCCTCTGAACAGTAGCACCAATCCTGTACCTCTAAAAGGGTATACTGAGTCTAACCATTATCAGCTAGGCCTGATAATGGTTAGGCATTGCACCACTCCTATGCTTATGTTTGCCAAGGCATGCTAAAGTCATCAGGAATCCTCACGGAAAGTTTTTGCGGAGCTGCCTGTTTACATAGCCACGTCATTTTATAGCATCCATCAAGCAGACCTGCTGCAGCCCGAGGAGACGGTTCTGTGTTCATGTACATGGAGCAGCTGTAGCGTTTCAGCCCCGGACAGCATGGTTTCAGTTCCCCAGTCCCAGATCAGGAGCAAACCTGCATTAACTCCTTCACCTCTCATGGGTGAACTCTGTAGCCACATCAGTCACTTTAGCGGAAACCCCCGGCCCCTAACCCCTTCCCCATAGCTCATGGCTCCTGCTCTGAGTCCCCTGCTCTGCTTCGACCCACCCCTCCAGCCAACCCCGGATGTGTGAGTAATCTTACACCTCAGCAGTCTGGAGTGAATGAGTCTGCTTAGTCGATGAGTTATGTATGGCTGGATGCCTGAGTGTGGATATATGCAGAAAGAGATGATGTGATCTCAAACACCAGTCTGCTGGTTAGAAAGCGTTAGATAGTGCTAAGGGCCCCAAAAGCTCAACCAGCACCTTCTCTCCAGCATGTTAGCCAGTTACTTTACACACGTCATGGGTAAGGATCAGGGAAGGGTGAGCCCCGTCTAGAGCCACTAGCTTTTAAAGCAACAAGACTGATCAGACCTACTGCAATGAGACAAAGGCATGACAATGATTCATTTAGTCTCGAATACACACTTTACGAATCTGACTTACATGTTAAATAAATATTGCTTTAGCTGATTATTCCCTAGTGAGCTAAAAGTAAATACTTTACCTTTCTTAGGCAAACCTTAAAACCTTAATTGGCAGCTCTCAAAAAGGCAATTAGAGCTCAGGTATTTACTGTGTTAAACTGCCAAATTTAAATACATTATTCCTGACGTAAAGCAATGTAGAAAATAGGACTAGACTAAAGGTAATTTTTCATTTGGGCCACACAAATCAAAGATTTGTCCAGGTAGTGCTAAGAACTGTGCAGAATAGTTGTGATGGTTTCACACACCCAGCGATGCTGAGTCCTCAGACAGTGTCTGCTTTAATTCCACTGTGGATCGGAGTGAAATGGAACAAGAGTACCTGTGGTTTTAAAAAAGACTTTGAAACAGACTAAGGGCATGGGCTCCCTGATAAGAAAATGCTAAACTGTTTTCTGTGCCTCTTTACAGTTAAACACAATATTGTTGTACATTGACAGCTAAATGATTATATGCTTATGTGATTGAAGTGTAGAGTAGCTTGTGCCTGTTGATGACATTTTTAACTCACCGTGACATTACCCCTGACCACTGACTTACATGGATGTTATAAATGTGCAAAGAGCAAACTGGCACAAACAGTAATATCTATCACATTACTAAGCACAAACACAGCGCAAATGAATGAGAGTGGTTTCATTCAGTTTCTTCTTTAGATGATATATCAATTTCTCAAAGTTGTTCATTTCTCAGTAGGAATAACACAGAGGTTTTCGAGGGTTTTAGGTTACATTTCCCTCAATGCAAATATTTAAGTGCAAAATTCAGGAAGACGCCACACACTTCCCTTACCACAATGGCCAATTAGTTTAATCAGAACCAGGTGAGTCCCAGTAAGACCTTAACCCTCTCTGAGGCTGTGAATGCCATGTGGGACTGCATAGAGGTTACCAATGGAAAAACCGAGCCACTGGCCCACCGCTGCACAGCATGCTCTGTCAAGCTACTGCTGTTTGACAAGAATGGACAATATGGAGCGTTGGTGGTTTTGAGTAGACCCGTCAAGAAACACGTCCAAAAACATTAGGCCCAGCTGAGCAGTTCTGAAACGAGCCTGAAAACATACATATGCAGTAGCAGGGACCCAGAGAGTGATGAATGGCTGGGTTGTTAAAATAAACCTCCTCAATGTTATTACAATGACATGTGCGCTAGATGATAGTACGGAACCCCCGAAACTGACGAGGTTTTGGCGAGCGGGAAAAGCTGCATGAAAAAATGTTTATGACTTTTTTGTTGCTGTTATGACAGGCGTGCTGAGTGCAATATTCTAAAAAAATTTAAAGAATTAAACTTGTTTTTTTGACTTGGTATCCATTATTTCACTGATCTCTCTGATTTTATTTTAATGGAGGTGTCTAAATAGTTCTGCCTGCAAGGTCCTAATCAAGAAAAAAAACAAAAAACTTAAATTATTGTGTCCCCCACCTTTTTTTCTGGCACATATGTGAACCTGATTACTTCCCTGATAACATTTCACTGGAGAATAGCCAAAGCAATCTGTCTGAAAACTCCACTACTAGTTTTCTTTAAAACAGTCTTGTTAATGGTTTAAGCATTTGTTCAAATCTAGTTCATTTTCTGCAGTATGAGGACAGCAAGTATGCTGATCTGTGCCTCTGTTTCCAATTAAAAAAAAGATGTCGTTCCCATTTGAATAATGTTAAGAAATTGGCTTGTGGAGCCTCTTATTATAAAATAATACGTGATATTTTGTAAATGACTAGTTCCAAGCCAACAGTAGCCCCTTGAGAGTAAAGGGGGCGGATGGGATGTCAGGTATCACCAACCTAACAACCAAACCATACTGTCTTTCGGCCCCAGCTGAACAAACCTTTGATCCACATGCAATACATTTCTATATCGTCAGCTGTGAGCACCTCAGCAGATGCTTAAGCAGGAAATGACGAGAGAAACGGACACTGAAATATGTCATGTGCACACTACCATATTGTTGATTTATGAATTGTTGTGATGTGTTCACGTCATGAACTGTGCATGTGCTGAGATGCCTTTAGATGTGAATATAGATGAATCATCTCGAGGTTCTCACTGCTGAAAGCTAGGAAATGTATGTTCAGATCTGGCCAGTAATCATACACAGCACATGATTTAGGGATGAACTCAGGCTCTTCTGAAACATGCCGTAAACGTTTCCCTTTCCTGATGTCCTCCTTCACTCATGCCTCTCTTTGCAGTATATAATATAGCATGCAGAGTGGCTTTGCTTTTAGTTTAGTGGGGGGGGAAACCATTTTCTGCTCTCTGATGAGCTACCATGCAGAGACGAAGTGACACCCCCCCCCCCCCCCATATGTCTATTAGATCATGGAGTTTCCTGTTGGCGTTTTTTTATAAACATGTGATCTCCACATTGTTGAGATATTTTATGTTGATTTTGACTTGGACCACAATCTAGTGAGTCAAAAGAATCAAACTCCTTTAAACCTTAATGGAATATATGAGCTGTCCACTGTGCTATTTTAATGAATCCAGAATCAGTCCTATGCCTGAGCTGAGTTCATGGCCTGCTCATGCAAGAGAAACTTGTTAAAACCTTTTAAGGTTCTTAAAGTCTTAGCAAATGTTTTATATCTAGTAGTTTTTGTGTCTTTCCAAAGCAATAAACTCTGTATGTGTAATCCATATGCCCATGTTAATACTAACTTGGGGATTACTGTTGAAGAGTTTATCTGAGAATACTATGCAAACTTGGCTCCCTTTTGATACACTCTGCTAGGTCAGAGCACTGAGTCAGCATACATGTAGAACGTTTCTGTAAACTCTGAAGAGGGCAAGTCCTATCTTGGAAAAAGGAGGTGTGACATATTTGATGGCCTAGCTAGGTTCTGACTTTGAGTAATGATGGGTAATACAGCAGAAGAGAGATGCATGTTCAAGCGGGAACAGACGCATCAGGCAGGAAACATGCCTTTGCATATGTTAAGCTCAGCACGGCCATTATCTTGTCTAGACAGCCTGTGATGCATGTTCCACCACTCTGGCCACAAAGGCCTCCGGAGGTCTCAGCAGAGAGCCATCTGTATCGGCACACGTCTCCCCTCTTCAGGACCCTCTCTTCAGCAGACGTGCTGGAGCCGAGGGGAGAAATGACAGCAGTCCAGTCATGGAATAATCAGCATCTTCATTACTGGTTAACTAGAACGCACGTTATACCTCCAGAAGCAAAACTTAAGCCAGAAGTGTTGTGCAGGAGCTGAGCTCAATGTTACTTCAAACTGAGACCTCTCACAACGCAACCAATAGAACAAAAGACATACAAACCAGTGATGCGTGTATGTTTATGCTGATGCTGATGGTATTGTGTAGGGAATGACTATGTGGTGCACACCACAACCTGCTATTTGACACTATTGTCACCACTCTTAAGAAAGAACTAATGTTTTAGTTGCTTTGTTTCTATGGGTAAAAGGCAATGAGAAATGAGAAATTAGAAAAGGCTACTTTTCAGCAATAAAGGTATATGTATCGTCAAGCATCAAGAAGATTGCGAATGCTTAGAACAAAATGCCTCATTGTGTATGCTTTGATTTTAATAGGGGCTGCACAATGGTGATGCATGATGTCATAATCTGTGGGTCTATCGTTTGGAGTAACAAATATGAATAACTATGTGGAATGTAATGACAGCTAAACAAAGTGAGTTTGTGCTTGAATAATGGGCATTACCTCAGTCCTGGGTTTGATATACAATGACAGATGATCAAATGTGTTGTTTTTATAGTAATAAAGTGTCAAATGTTCCAGCTATTGCCCCCTGGGCCCTTTCTGATTCTGTTAAGTGTTTTTCTAAGTTCAGTTTGTACTAGTGCTGTTTTTAAACTTATTTTTTTAGCATATATCTGATCTATAGGTGTAATACACCTTGTCTCTGCAAATAACCATAAAAAAAAAAAAAGGTTTCTTCCTGTGTTGGATTACGTAGACAATCTTGGGATTGCTGTTCTCTAACGAGTCCACTCCATCCCATTAAACTTGAACCTGAGGATGTGAAAATATGCTGCTGGTGGCTTGAAGACCTGGAGAGTGGAATCCTGACGTCGGCAAGCTTCTCGTGCCTGTGGGACGCAGACGGCTTGGAATTGTTCCACCCCGCCATCAGGCTTCCCCACCACTTTCCAAACCAGCCATGCAAATATAGCCTGGCAGTTTTTCTTTTCCACTCGTTAGAGCGGAACTCGTGTCGTCAGATTTCACCCCGAAACAATGAGACAGACGTGCCGAGCCAGTGCTCCCCCTGGACGAAGCGCCTCCAGCCATCCACCGCGTCATTTTACTAGCTGTTGGCGGAGACTTCTCAGAACAGCCCCTGTGTCTGGGGCAGTACATACTTGCACGTGCATGGGGCATGAGTCACTGCTGATCCACATTTACGTTGCAGTAATCTCATCACAATCTGTTAATAGCGTTTTTTCTTAGGGGAACCTGTTAGAAAAGGCAGACATAGAACACGATTTTTGTAGAGATAATCTATTCGATAATGCTTGCAACTGATTAACATCTGGGCTGCATTATTTAGTGATGATACGTCTCATTAGCAACAGACAATATAGGTTGTTTAGCCAAGCTCAACGCGTGACCATAAATCTCCTATGCCCAGGCTGGCACATCATTAATCTTGGTGAAATTGAATCAATGTTAAGCCATTATCTTTCATACTCATGTCTTCCTTGGGTATAAAAGAAACAATTTCATCATGAAAAGAAAAGCATGGCATGGGAAACAAAGTTTTCCAGAAATTCTGTCATTCATATATAATACAGTGGATATAGACTCTGTTTTAGAGGAGTGTTAACTTAGTATAGTACAGACACATGGATATTTTCTTAAAACTCAGTGCAATTCCAATGGTTTGTTATTCAACTTATTGCTTTTCAAGACAGGAAACAGTGGAACAAATCTATTTGCTTGCAGGAAAAGCAATCATTTGATAGTCGTCAAGCAGTTGCTATTATTCATAGTGGGCCTTGATCAAGACTGAGGTGAGTTAGCATGGAGAAAATATAAACACAGTTATATCCATTGATTCCATTCTATAAAAAATTTATTATTCTCTTTTTTAGGTCACCCTGTTAGTCTGGTGTGTAACGGATTCTGAATTGCATGTGGACCACACAGACACACACAAACAGAGAGAGAGAGAGAGAGAGAGCGCGAGAGAGAGAGAGAGCAAGCGAGCGAGCATAGTCCGTAACGATTTCTTTGGCTTTTGTTTCAATTATTTCCAGATAGTATAGCAGACAGGATATTCCCTAGAAGACGAAGACAAACAAGGATACATTTATCTACATCTGGCCTGTGTTAGATTAAAAAAAAACTAAGATGCGAATGTTTCTGCATTCCATTTCCAAATAAAGAAAAAAAACTGTTCCTTCTTTAGTGAAAAGAAATACAGTAAGCAATTTGTATTTAATAGAATCATAATCACCAGCAAGAACAGAGAATAGTTTTCTTCGTTTCACTTTTAAAAAAAATAAAAACACATTAAACAATACTCCAATTTTCCATACGTTTAACTTTTTTTGGATCACTGCCATTGGATAGCTCTGCCAGTCACAACTTTAGATTGGCAGAGATGCTCAAGTAATTCACAAGTGCCACTCCTGATGGCTCAATAATCCAGCCACCCGGGCCAGTAAGCGGTAAAAAGGTCAGAAGTCATTGATCAAAGTCTTTTGACTTTGTGTTTCACAGTGCTCAGGAGCTGTAGCAACAAGCATCCTGACCTCCACAAAGAGATTACAATAATTTAAGGCTATGGGGGCAGTTGCAGCAAGAACATGCTCGACTGAGTTTACCATAGTGACTGTGAAACTCTCAGGATGTTGTAGTCACCTTTTCATGATTACCATGACTGAACTGTCAGGACTGCAAGTAATTACAATATAAGTAAATGTTTTGCTGTAGTCTTGTTTCGATATTGTTGCATTTTTTGTGATAGTAGATTTGGAATTGGTTTTGAAATAAAAATTCTGGTGTCATGCCAACTCTGTTTGGAGGTTAAATTGATTTGGTGTCTATTTTTGCTAAGTGAAATTTGTGAGTTAGCGCTGTTCTTTAATACAGAATAACAGTAAACTCAGGGTTTTGTAGATTCAACTGCACACAGAGTGCATTTTTATGTTTTATTGGTATATACAAACAAATCTGTATCCTTAAAACAGAAGCAAAAAGGCATTTAATGAAGGAATTAATACAATTCTTCTGGCTGTTTAGATGTTCATTTGATTACAATTACTGTATGAGAATTGAGGGAAAGATTTTAGCTGGCATTCTCTGACAAGGCTTAACATCTGATGTCTCAATATGTGGCCAATCTCAAGCCTAGCAGTCTTTTATTTTGCTTGAACTGTCTGTCAAATTGGTTGGTTTTTTTGTTCTCCTTCCCACTCCCACTCCAGAAAACACTTACTGGCTTTGCCACCAAGTGTCACTGTGGATCTGAAAACTGGTCCCTTCCCATGGGCTCTCTGGCTCCTCTCCCACATCTCTGTTTCAGTTCGGTTGGACATCACTGCAGGGAACCTCCATAAAACACAATAGTTCTCAGATATTAGCATATAAGGGCCAAATCCAAGGAACAAGGTATTTGAGCCTTATTGCGGTGCCTATGGCATTAGGCATGGAAACAGATGTTAATGTGGGAATGGAATTTTTAACTCTCTTAGGATTCATTTTGCAAAAATGTCTTGATGGTCACCTATTTGTACTATGCCACAATCAGACTCTAGTTTAGATTATGTTATTATGTGGACCAAACAACAACCATGTAACATAGTTTTTGTTCAAAGGATGTTATTAATTCAGGGTAGTAAAACTACGTATATATGTGAAATTTTATGCTCCACTAATAGTTCGTTGAAACTGATGTTTCTTTGCAGCACCCACGAGTTGGAGTTAAATCTTAGAAATGTAACTGAGTTGAATGACAGCAGTCACAGTGTTTTCACAGTTGACTGTTTTTTGGGGTTTTTTTTTTTTGGGGGGGGGGGGGTGAGTTGTAATTGAGGATAAAAAAGGAAACACCAGGTCTTGCCATGTACAATGAATAAAGTCACTGAACTCTGATCTATGATGTACGATGTTCATCTCAAATTAGTTTTCCAAATAACCAGCATGGCATTCATTTGATATACATTAATTTTATGGGCAAGTCCTGCAATATAAGCCTACTGTATAGGGAATAAATATGGAAAAAAGAACAGAGATGAATATAAGAAGAGAAGGATTGTTGTTTTTGACTCCATAGAGATACAACAGGTCAATCAATCAACCACGCTTTAAGGCTGCTGAAAACCACTGCATCGTTTCCTTTGGTTTACAGAGAGAGAGGCAGAGTACTCATTAATGATCTCCCAGAGAATTTGTCTAAATCTTAGACTCCAACCAAAACGTATTTAAAAGCAATACTGAAAAACAGACAAATTATTAACCTCTTAAATCTAGGGCTTATTATTTAGACATTAATCATATTACCCAGTAAATGAGGTGATGATGTGAATTATTCACCAACTACATAATAAGATTTATAAGACAATTTTGTCCCCAATTATTCCCTCCCAACAAATGTAAAAGGTGTTCTGATTTAAAACTAGTCTTCAATTAATATTTTTTTCTTTTTCTTTTTTTTTTCTTTTTTAGAAAAAGCTCCAGAAAAGGTTCAAGTTCAGAATGCTAATTAACCAAGATCATGTAAATCTGCTGGGCTCTATTTTGGCCATATCACTAGTATGTGTTTCCATGACTGAAAAACAATTTTGTGGGCCTTTAGTCTTACAAGAGCTGTACAAAGGATCTGGACTACATTTGTAGGGCATTCTCTAAAAATAAACACCCTGTTATAAATTGCATCAGTAATTATTTAAACAGTTGCCAATACAAAGTCAACACAGAAATGAAAAATAATGAATTTTACGTTAACAGTTCACTAAAAATTCAAGTTCAAGTTCAAGTTTGGTTTATTCGTCACATACATAGTCATACACAGTATAACTCGCAGTGAAATGGTGGAGGGTGCTCTGTCCAAACTGAGGAAGAGAAACAGGGGTGCATATAGAAAAATATATATATGCAGATAAATATATATATTCTATGTATGTACAAAAATATATTAACAATGTATGTACAATATATGTATATTATGATTATATACACAATGTACAATGTGTACGGTTGGGTGTATATGTACACAATCTACAGAATGTACAGATCCATTTTGTATAATAACGTATCTACAGTTGTTGTGTAACAGGGTAATTGAGTATAAATCTATATATACAGATGTACAGATATACAGTCATGTTACATGGTGGTGGTGGTCCCCACAGTTTATCAGTTTCCCTGATTCAGGGCCCGAATGGCCTGTGGGAAGAAGCTCCTCTTCAGCCTCTCTGTCTTGGTCTTCAGGGAGCGGAAGCGCCTCCCTGACCTCAACAGAGAGAAGAGTCTATTGTTGGGATGGGTGGGGTCCTTCACAATTTTCCTGGCCTTGGTCTGGCACCGCTTGTAGTAGATGGTGTGCAGGTCAGGAAGTTCCGTGTGAGTGATGCGCTCTGCTGAACGCACTACCCTTTGGAGTGCTTGTCTGTCTTGCTTGGTGCTATTCCCAAACCAGACTGTGATGTTCCCCGTGAGGATGCTCTCGATAGTGCAGGTGTAGAAGTTCCGCAGTACTTTGGAGGGCAGTCTGAAGTCCCTTAGGCGTCTGAGGTGGTAAAGACGCTGACGAGCCTTCTTTGCCAATTACTTGAATACATAATGTAAATGAACAACTTAATGACCTGTATGGTTTAAAACCAGCATACTTCACAGAAATTGCCCTCACCACAGTTACTGCTAAACTTCTTGCTAAAAAATTGTCAGTAGTCATGATCCTCTTAAACCTTTCTGCAGCCTTAACCAGATTTTTGTCTGTGCTCTTTCGTCTTGATATCACAGACTCTGCATGGCAGTGGTCTGCATCCTGATTTCATATTCATATCAAGTGACTTGGAGTGGATCCTCATCTGTTCCCTGCAGGCTGTCCAAAGCCAGCGCAGAAGGATCAGTGCTGGGACCATTTTTCTTGTCTCTCTCTGCTGACAATACTCACTCATTCTCTCCTTCCCCTTCCTAACAAGACTACCGTAATTCACTCTTGGCAGGCCTCCCTGTACACAGCACTGGGCCCTTGTAGCTAATCCAGAAAGCAGAACCCTTCATATACTCTCATATATCTATAAATTAATATAACATGTATGTTAATTAAAATTAGATCCTTCTTGGGCATGATACAACTGAATAGCCGTGCTCACCATCTTGGTCTAACAACATCCATGTTGAATGTGACCTGAAGTACATTCCTGGGATGAAGAACACTGTTTATGATTGTCCAGTCTTGCATAAGAGATACATATGAGAATAGAGATGTCATGATTGATGTAAATCATTGTCAAAGATGAACTTAGGGCAGAGCCCTAAGCCCTAAATGTCCATGCCCTCTGGAAAACATCCATACCTCCAAGCCAGTGGAAATGGTGTGCATTGATTCTTGGACCAAATAACTGAGCAATAGGGAAAAAAGGTCAATGGCCTTCTTGTCAGAGACAATTTTCCAAGATGGCACATGCCTTTCCTTGTAGAAACCAGCTAGCCATGGGAACTGCCCACCAGTTGTGGAACAGTTTTCTATATTTATTGATTCCCCAAACAAATCCATTAGGATCAATTGGCTAACTTCAAAAGCAGGCTTATCAAGAAAGGGAAGAGGAAGGTTGCTAGTTAAGATAAATTCTATTATGTTTGAAGTTGGATCAGTAAGGTCCAAGGTCAGATGATAGATATCTACATGGGCAGAGAGAAATCTGTTGCTTTCTGTTGATTTCCTGAACCCAGATGAACAGATGAGTGAGTACTTCAGACTCTGATACAGTGCACAATAAGGACAGCTTTTTCTTGCCCTATGGCTTGGCTCATGTTACTTGGAATTGAGCAACCAAGGGCTGAGAACATTCCAAAAGATAATTATCACCCACCTGACGTTACGAGAAATGACTTGCAGCCAGAGTTAGAGCTTAATAATGTTCCTGATGACCCTGTAACTGAAAACATCATGCATGCAGATATCAGTTCAGGTCAAGACTCAGTATGCAGCAGACATGTGTAACAAGCTTACCTGTTATACATTCCCTTACTTGTAATGGCCTTCCAGATACTGTCGGAGTTAGGCTATAAGAGGTAGTTTGTGCACAGCAACAGAGCACGCATGCTGTTTCAGTCATTACTAGATTTGGCAGGTGCATCATACCAACACAGATGTTTATCTGTGAAATGCATGATCAGAGAATTGTAACTAAAGTTTCATCTGTTATAGGCCCTGTTCTTGGCTTTATTAAGAATGCCCTAGCAATTTAGATATGGTGAAAATGTGTGATTTCTCTTTTTCTTTCCATATTTGCTTTGGATCCATTGGCTACAGACCAAACAATAGTTTTATGGCCTTGTTAATTTTGTTTGCTATGGGTTTATATATATAGTGAGAGCAATGCGTGAAGTGTAGATGGCATCTCCTCTTGTCTGTGAGAGCTATGAGACAAAGGAAGGCAGATGTAACCAATTACCTGGTGAAGTCTGAGGGCACAATGTCAATCTTTTGTGATCTTGCCAGTTGTTTTTCTTAATGTGAAAAATAAATATTTGAAAACTGCAATCTATGAGTGCAGATTTCTCATTTCTTACATTTTTGTGATGGGTGTGGGCTTAGTACCACCCTATATTTACACACTTACTTGGGATGAATTTCTGATATGTTAGCATCTTCACAAACACCACAACATGTAATGAAACATACACAAGGAGCAACAGACATTGATCAAAAACAGCAAAACTAAGATCTCGTGGTACCTTCGGATGCAAACAGATCAGGTTAATCAGCCAGATACATATAGTGATCATCAGTAAGATGCAGAAAATAGCATTGGTAATAGATTTTAGAATCCTAAGTGATGGAAATATCCCAAGGGAAAAACACAAGAAGCTGAAGAAATACCAGAAAGAGGAACAGAGACAATATGGAAAATTAACACCAAGGTTGTCCCAGTGGTGATAGAGACATTTGGGGCTGTGACCCTTAAACTGGAGTAGTGGCTCCAGCAGATCCCAGGAATTACAACATTGACCTCAGTCAGTAAAGGATGAAATCTTAGGAATTGTGGGGCAAAAGGGATGTAACCACCCACAGGAAGCGTCACGCACTCGCATTAGTGTTTGTTTCTGCCTGTGCATTTGTTTCTGTATATGTTTATCATTTATATGTGAGTTCCTTTAACATTTATCGTGTCTTCGTGTTTTATCTCTTGTTCAATAAATGTTTGATTACGTCGAGCAAGGCTTCTGCATCCTGTTCCCTGCCCCTTCGGCACTCAGGCCATCACAGAAAGAAATCCTTAAAGTCAGTCAGCTCCTTCAGCTACATGTGGATCATTTTAAACTTCAAGCCAAAGATTTGAATTAATTCACTCGAAATGTTTTGAAGCAACTGATGGGAACATGCATATAACTCCATCACTAAAATCTGTTCTACATTTCAGCGCAAAGTTGGAGGAGGCTATTTAAAATGGGTCCTGTACTTGAAATAAATGCCTCTTTAATCAAGGCAGATAGAGAGACCAGTAGTTAACATAAAAGTCTCTATCTGAAGGCAGGAACTGTATAATTTAGCTAAGATAGGAAAATGGTGTTAATTGGCTGTGAATGTCAAACACAACACCTAGCAGCAGGAAATTCTGGTCCCTGTATGTCCAGAAGCAGCGGAGTTCCTTGTACACCAGCCTGGTTTGATTGTGACCAGAAGGTCCTGTCTGTCGTGGGGTTTTCACAGCAGCAGCAGCTCCTATAGGAAAGAGGCAAGGGACACATTTGCTGAGTTTGGCTATGGTGTGTTTAGATAGATAGATAGATAGATAGATAGATAGATAGATAGATAGATAGATAGATAGATAGATAGATAGATAGATAGATAGATAGATAGATAGATAGATAGATAGATAGATAGATTGATTGATTGAATGATTGATTGAATGATTGATTGATTGATTGATTGAATGATTGATTGATTGATTGATTCATTCATTCATTCATTCATTCAACTTTATTGTCCTTGCTCAGTACAAGTTCCAGTATGGTGAATACTAAATATACATAAGTCCAGGGTTCACCGCATGGACGGTGTAGGAGCAGCAGTATTTATCAGTGTATTGTAGAGTGATGGTGAATGGAAAGAAGCTGGACCCGAGCCGACTGGTTCTAGCACGGATACTCCTGTATCTCCTCCCGGTGTGTGGTTGGGGTGGGAGGAGACCCTGATGATGCGTGCTCTGCACACACAGCGCTGGTGGTGAATGTCTCCAATGGCAGGGAGCTGTGCACCGACGATGCGCTGAGCATTATTCACCACCCTTTGCAGGGCCTTTCTGTCAGCCACAATGGAGACGCCGTACCACACTGTCACACAGTTGGTCAGAACACTTTCCATGGTACAGCGATAAAAGTTAGTCAGAATAGGACCCAATCAGTTACACAAGAAGACACCTGATATATTTCATATAACATGACACATTAAGTGGAAACATCCCCCAAACTAGAATGTCTCAGCTACTATAAATCATCTCACATTTAGTGAAAATTTATGACACTAACTGACCTTCAGCATCCACATCAAAACATTTGATTCTGTTGTCAGCGAGCACCTCAGAGGTGTTCAAAAGAATTTATCAGAGCAAATATCCATTACTGCACACCTAACCAATGCAAAATAATTATTCCCTATTTTAAAAAACTAGGACATTGTGTAAACCTCAAACCTGACCTTCCACTGGTTTCGTAACTACATGCAATATTATACATTTCTATTTTTTTGTGTTATATAATCTATAAAGTAAATTAATCCTGCAGTTAGCCATATTGGTTCACCTTTTACATGCAATTCAACAGCTCCTTCATTAATTTATCTTTTACAAAGAATTATACTGACATTTTTCACATTATGATGGATTTGTTATTGTTGCTAGCACCCAGAATATCACAAGAGTTCACGTTGTGCGTATTTCAGCATGGCCAGTATAAAGTCATTGGTGTTATTTTTCCCCTTTGCTGGCAAAGTCAATGTTTTCCTGTTCCTCACAGTAAGAATGATGACAAGTGACTAATCCCAGTAAAAGTGCTGAGGACGTAGACCACAATTAGAAATGTAATGGAGTGGAGCATCGCACACATCCCAACTGGCAAAAAAAATCTGTAGGATCACTTGGATTATGATGATCATTAATCAGCGCTCTCAAAGTGAGGTAGACACAGGAACCTTTGCCACATGCTGCCTAGAATATATTTCCTTGCCATGAGCATAAACTATAAAATCATTAGTTACATCAGGAAAGTGTAGGGACAGATCACAATCAGCAAATGTTTACACCTTGTCAAAGTGATGAAAACTAAGTTTGACAGAGAAAAAAAATAAGACATACTATGTAATACAACCTTCCGTTCGTGACATAAACCTTAAGCCGAACATGCAGCTCTTCTCCTAATCTTAATGCAAATAAAAACACATTTGATCATGCAGAGGCCCCAAAAAAGACTTATGGGAGCACTTTCTGAGCACCATGTCTTCCTGCACTCAGTAACGTACTGTAATCAATTAAGAAAGCAGACAGTGAAGTCACTTGTTTCCTCAGCCATATGCATGTTTACTTCATTCTTAACCAAAATTGAGTCAATTCTAAAACAAATCTAGCAGTCTTTCTCCATCCTTATCCTGGAGTAACCTTGTCTAGCACATTTTGGATTTCTCATTCCATCCTTGGTTATTACACACTGGGGAATGTCATGCAACTGGATGTTGTCTGATCATAGATCATGTTTAACCATGTGTCTGTTACTAAAACAAAGAAGTGTGAAACCTTGGGCCCACTTGCTGATAAATGGCATACATTGCAGTGGGTGGATTTGGAGCTAGGGAAGAATTGTGCACTTCTTGTGAATGCACACATACACACTTGCTTTTAATTTGCCCTTAATTTTTGTAAGACCATCATATAACCACAGTCCTCACCAGGGAAAGATATTCATATTCTTGGTTGGAAAAATAAAGTGTCACGCCATTTCCATTCATAGAGCCTGGAGGAGAGTTTTGAGAAAGGCCGCTTATATTTATTTTTCTGCAAATGTGACTATTCCATCTGTAGGTGTTGTAAATGTGTTCTGTGATGACATTGTTAGGCATATTGGAATATATACTGTGAGCTAACCATGATGACTAAAAACATAAATCTGAGTTAAAATACTCAAATTTTTTTTTTTCTCGGATAAATAAAAAAGTGTAATGGAATATTATCTTTTGTACACTAGTATGATATAGTAGTCTTACACAGTTAATGACATGACATTTTAAATGCCTGTCCGTGAAGGGATATGGTCATGCTTGGCTTGACATCCCCCACCCCAAACACCTCATAACTCAATCTCCCTTTTCCCCCCACAGTCTATATAATTTTACCATGCATACACAAAGCTTTTAGGCTTAGATGTGGGAAATAACATCACCGTTTATCATCACCAACTATTCTGGAAGCACTAGGAAACCAACTCCAACACACAGACTAGGCATCAGACGCAGTCAAAAGTAGATATTTATATTATATTTTTTAAAAGTTGTCAGACCAATAAAACCAGAGCAACTGTCAGGGTGGCCAAACAATGCAAACTGAACATCGAGTCATAAAATCACATAAAGGCTGTTTTGGATGAGCCAATGATAACTAACAATCTGACTGAGCTGTTGTCAAAATGGATGTTGACATAACAGCAGTAGATCGCAAAATAGCACCACATATTTCATTTTTGACTTTGATTCACTCATCATAAATCTGCAAGATGTTACTGTGTGTATTCTGAATACAACTGCTATTTTCCATATTTTCAGATGGTTTTTTCTTCAATGCACAATACTCCACAATTACCAAACAAAATTTTGCGAATAGAATGTTTTGTAAATGTATTAAATATAAAAGACTGAAATATTGTATTTATGTAAGTCTTCTTTTTTGATCCCTAGTTAGCATTTGGAGGAGAGCATCCTCATAAACCAACATGCTGCTGTGGGCGGTGCCACAGGACTTCAAACTCACTTGGTCACGTTTCCCCACGCTTTTTGGTTCATGGTCACGCTTCTTGCTTGGTTAAGGTCGAACTGTTGCTTATTTAAATCTGTTTATTTAAATGTTTTTTTGAGCAATGGATTTTCCACTGGGTGGCTTGAGTTTGTACAGTAATCGGCTCATGACCACTCTACACATATTTCAACCTTCGCTGTTGCATACGTTCCTTGATGGTCAGTTGCTGGTGGCGTCTGGCTCGGATAAAATCGTTTGCAAAGCAAACAATTCATGTAAGTATTCAGACCTTTTGATATAACACTCACAATTGAGCTCTCATGCATCCTACTTCTTAAATTGTTTCTAAAGACACACTGGAGTCCACCTGTGTCCAGTCAAACTGAACTGACTGGACATAATAAGAACAGACACACAGTTGTTTATATAAGGTCTCACAGTTGATGGTGTCTGTCAAAGTGAAAACCAAGCCACAAGGGCAAGAGAATGTTCCGTATACCCGTGAGACAAGTCTGTCCAGGCACAGAAACTCTGCAGCATTGAAGGTGCCTAATAGCATGGGTAGCCTTTATCATTCGTAAATGGAAGACATTTGGAACCAGTGACGGTATTCCTAGTTCTGGACACCCAACCAAAAGCTTGGAGGAAACCAGGCACTGAGAATCACCTCATTAATACCATCCCCACAGTCAAACACAGCAGTGAGCATCACCTCATTAATACAATCCCCACAATCCAACACAGTTGTGGCAGTATCATGTGGGAGAGTAGTCAGCACAGAGGGAAAGATGAACTTAGCAATACTAGGTGAAAACCACCTTTTCCAGAGAACCCAGGTGTGGGGGTGAAAGTTTATATTTCAAGAAGCCAATAAGCTGAAGCATATCAACAGGAAAACATGGGAGAGGCTTTGGGAAAACTCAGTGAAAGTCCTGGAGAAGCCCAGTCAGAGTCCAGACCTAAGCCCAAAAGCTCTGGAGAGACCTGAAAATCACTGTGCACTGACACTCTCCATTCAGCTTGACTAAGCTTGAATGATACGGCCAAGAAGAATGGAAGAAAGTTCCAGCACAAAGGTCTGCCAAGACTTGAGGCTGTCATTGCTGCCAAAGGCCCTTTAACCAAGTACTAAATGAAAGGTCTGAGTACTTATGGAAATTGGATATTTTCTTTTTTCATTTTTAATATATAAAACATATCCAAACATTTTACTGTCATTTTGTAGTATTGTGTTAAGATTGATAACCAACAACAGATTATTTTAGCAATTGAGTATTCTATCGATTACTACACAGATTAATCAAGTTTTCAGATAAGAAATTATTTTGCTTTATTAAAGAGCAATAATGTATATATGAAAGAGAATATAAGACAGGTCTCTTAAACTAACTGGTATCTATTTTAGAAAAATCTAGACAACACTCAACAGTGCACTCGCTGGCCCTCAACATTTGTGTAAAAGCAGAAACAGTTTTTCAATAAAGCAATTCCACTATATAATAGGTTTATGAGATGACCACACCTAAACAGATAACCTGCTTTTACATGTATTAATGCAACAATAGAAATAAATGCTGAGGGCACTTCAAAAGGTACAGATGAAATCATTATGTTTGAAACATAAAAACCCACTAATTAGTCTTGCCTCAGGTAAGAACTTCCAGCAATTTTGTGTTTGAATGATCATAATATTATTTCCATCTCTCCAACAACTGTAAACATTTGAAATGTTTAGATCATATACTTGTATGACGGAATAAGAGTAAAGGCTAGTAAAGTGTTTATAGAGACATCAGAGCACAGCAGTTAATTTTTTCCAGTGATGACTACATAATAAATTGTAATTCCTTCCAGACCATTCACTTTTTCAGTTCTAGGTTGTCTAGTTCTAGATTGTCCTGTATGAATGTGACCTGTGTGTAAGTGTGTGTGCATGTGTGTCCAGTGATGGACGGTGCTCTGTCCTCATCTTAACCTCCTCCCCTGCACACAGTGCAGTTGCCCAAGGGGCTGTGGTTTCTGATAGAGAGTATACTGTGTGCAAATTGGCTGCTGCTTCTCAGTGGAGTGTGACTGATTGTAAAAACTAATATATAAAGTGTCCTTAAATATGAGAAAGGCGCTAGGTAAATAACAACAACGTTGCATCAAATAGTTCATAGACGTTTATCTCGTTTATTGTAGTTAGGTAGTTTGCCACAGTTGGCGCCTCCTAGCATCCCTTTCTCATGTCTTTGTTTTGCGTTACTTCCTTGTTGTGGTTCGGTCCCTTAGTTTTGTTTTCTCCACCCATTATTTGCATCACCTATGTCTTGGTTAATGCTTGTTAGACCATGTATTTAAGCCCTCTTTTAGTGAAGTCTCGTTACTGGTTACTATGTAATCGACGCCTCTGTCTGTAATCCATGCCTCTGTAGTCTCTGTAGTTGGATATACTAACCCTGTCATGTTTGTCAGCCTGTTTGTGTAGTCATTTTCCTGTTATCGTGTTTTACTTTGTTTGTTTTCATCATGTTTCCTGGATCCCTCCACGTTGGTAAATTGACCCTGGACTGTGACTATGACTCTGATTATGGATTTGCCCTTAATTAAATCTTATTCTTCTCAGTGTATGCATCTGTCTTGTGATCGCTCCACATTACACAATTTAAGGTAAACCTACATATGCCACTGTACCACAGAACCTCTCAATTCACACATATTTCCTGAATCAATAATACACATATAATGGATTTCAACTTGGCAAGGTCATTCCTGTCTAAAAAATGTTGAAATGTCTTTGTGCAACAGGATCTCTCATAAAGAAAAGGAAATACTTTTTTTTTTTCAAATGTAACTATATCTCTATACACCAGAGGAAGCAGTGAAAGGTACAATGGTGTTTGAACAGATGCAGTGGCATCAGCCCAAATACAAATGTGCAAACACAGCAAAGCAGCAATGAAAAAAACACATCCAGACTCCACCGCAAGATGGACACTTTCTTTCTGTAAGTGACATGGTCCAATCACGTGGGAGCAGTGGTGTAATATATATTACAGACAGCCTGTTAAACACCGCAGACTACTTAGAATACAAGGTTGGACCCTTGCACTGCCTAAACAAAAACTATTCCTAATCTGTGCTTGCAAGTCATTGACTACTCTTGCAGTATAAACCTTGTAGCTTGATAAAGGGAAAAGATTGGCAACTGAGGAAAATGATTTAACCACGGCTGCAGAGGGGCCAAGTCTATTCAGAGGTGTGGGGATTCAACTCAATTATAATCAGTATGAATTAGATTGAAACATTTAGCAAATTTAAAAGAAAGTTAATTTTCATCATCAATAAGGTATTTTTTCCTAAATTGAAACCATCAGTGGCTGTATACTGTGTTCACTTTCTGGTTGAATTATGTTTGCATGGTAAAGGTGGTGAAATAATAATGTCATCAAGTGTAATCCTGTATCAATCATTGCTATTATATAAAGAAAACACTCAAACGGTTCCTTAACAGTCTAGAAACAAGACTATAGCCAAGATATATATTGACAATCTAATATTGTCTTAAATATTAAATACTGGAATTTGCTTTTTTGGAATATTTTATGTAATAGTTACATCTTCTTTTGCCAGTTTTGTTTGGGAGCAGAATAGGATTCTGAATTAGGTAACCCAGGTCTTGCACAAAAAACATCTAAGTGCTGTCTTTCTAGATACAGCACACAGACAAAGAATTTGTATTTCAAACTTAAATGTATGACACAAGGAACTCCAGACACTAATTATATGCCAAATGTAAATGCCAAAAATGTGAACATGGCACACTTTCTATGTAGATATTATAGCATTAATGAATTTGTAAGCCATGGAGACAGGTATGCACATGTAATCCATATATCAATCCAGTGTGCTTTCTGTTGAGCTGTTTGACAGTACACTTACCAGTTACTAGACAGTGATGTGGCATTCATGACTTCATGACAAGCTTATTTATTTCTAAACTTATTTATCTCTAAAACAATAAAAGTCAAACTAATGAGAATGAAATAGTAAATAATAAAAATGTAAAACACGATCAAGTAAATAAATCAAATAGTTTAGGTTAAACACTTTACAGTATGGTTCCTTAGTAACAGTAAGAAGGACGAATCATGAACAAATATAGTAAGCTAAATATGTCAGATGTATATTACGTTACACTTTATAAATGATTAATGAACATGAGATTAAGCTTTGCACTCTGTAGTATACATGGGATATATTAAGATTATGGAATTGGCTAATAGGCAACCTATGATTTAATATGATTAAATGATGATGCTTATGATTAAATAATAGGATGCCTAAACTTAGAGTATAATTGCAAAAAACCATCATCACAGAATGTAGGAGACTTGAAATTCGATATATATATATATATATATATATATATATATATATATATATATATATATATATATATATATATATTCACGTAGTAACAAGCCATGAACAAATAGCCTCATAAAATATTAATGATTTAATTCATGTTAATTATTAATGCTAATGATTTGTTTTTTTTGTTGGTTAACTAAACATTAGGCCAAAATGACTTCAGATAGTTAAAGATAGTTGCTCTATTAACTAATTTTATAAAATATATTATCTAATTCTATAAACAGTTTGTTAACAACTGGGAGAAAATTTCTCATCAAAGCTTAAATGTTTATTATATTGCTTTGTGATTTTGCCCTTGCACAGTTACTAGGTTATGAAACAACTGTACGGTAAAGTATTTAGAAATATGTTGGCTCTCCAGGGGATATCATCCAGTCATAAATAATTTCATGTACTGTTATCTTTTACTTCAATACAAAATGCTTTGTTAGACTATCAGTGCAATTGGTATAATATCTTGGCATTTTTTCTACATCAAATAGTAAATATAGCCATTTATATTCCATCCTAAACATACAAGGCACTGACTGGCAGACACTATCATATGAACAATGACTTTAGTCTAAACCAGAGAGGAATTATCCTTGTACTATTTTCAAATGAGTGCTGGACATCTTTCCTATGAAAGTGCTCTTCAAGCAGTGGATGAGCGCAGACTTAGTGGCTCCCAAAGTTTTGTATTCCCTCATGTTACTAGGCTTCTAGGTGAAGTTATTTTCACTAAACACAAAATCACCTGGAAAACACATCAAGGCATGTTGATCTTGGATATTTATTTATTTGAATTCCAGAACTTTCCTACCACTTTGGCAGCTTTTCCACATAGGAAATCTTTGATATATTAACATATTTCTACTCATTTTTTCTATACAACGTAAAGCACGCTTGATATTTTTCCAATAAGCTTGTTTTTGCAAAGGCAGAAGAAAATTAATGACAAAACCAATGATTATATACTTCAAAGATCTCAGTAAACAAGAAATGAGCAAATATTTCAACATAATCCTGAAGTAAAAGAAATCATCATAAATCACATATTTATTTAAATATTTCAGGATTATTGAGTGTCATTCTTAGATTTACTGTATTTCTCATTTTCAGAACTTCTTACTTCAGTCAATTTTATTCCGGAATGAAAATCTTACAAATAAAAATGTTTTCTGAACTGAAGATATTATATTTTTACTGAAGACTTGCCTATTCTGTGTTGTTTACATCAATTTTAACTTTTACTTTAAAGGAGCTACTCTTTACTAATGACTTTACTTATAAATTAATTATATGATCAATAGCAGTCTTTTCATTTTATCATGGGCTATTTTTATTTACTTGGATCACTTTAATTCAGACAAATGTGTGCTCTAAGTGCCGGCATTTGACATCCCAGCCCTCCATCGCTTGGGTATCCGCTAACTATGTTGGCTTGTACACTATGTTCACATCTAACTGGGCTTTTATACTTTTTATGTAACTCTACTGTCTCCAAGCTGTTGTTTAGGTATTCCACTGCTTTACTGGGCAAGAAATAAACAGTGCCTGTATCTCAATCTTCCCAATTGCTTGGAAGGCTATCACTTTGGGTGCATCTTTCAGACAAACAGTGGCAAATAATCACAAATGTTCATGTAATTACTTTAACATGAGGAAATAATCCCCAAATCGGTCTCAGGTGTGCAACACTTCCTGCACCCATGGACTTCTACTTCCAGAGATACTGAATTAATTCATACATTAAAGAAAATATGAAAAATTGAAATGTAATGGAGTGTTAAGATGGCAAGACCAAAACCACCAGGTGTTTATGGACTTTCTTTGGCTCTTGCTTTGGGAATTATTCTCGCATACATTCCTTACAGCTGAAAGAGAGAAAGCAGAAACATTTAGGAGGGTTGGGGCCCCTGATACAGGAAAGCCAGTGGATTACTCACTGCTCAGAACACAGGGAGAGAATCAGGCTCAGAGTCCAGCACACACATTTCAAATGATGGATGTCACTTTCAAGGTCATGCTCAATTTCACCATGGGACTGTAGTTTAGTGATTGTTGGATCAATGCAAAAATTGGAATAGTGCACAATAGTTGTTCTGGAACCACTGAATGGCCTTTTGGAATACTTTACAAATTAAGGTTTATTACATTATCTCATATGATGCCCAAATGAACAACTAATGAGAAGAAATTCATTCATTATCGTTTGACGACATTAAACTAAAACCTAATGCTTTGGACTTGACTATATTGGTTTAAGACCAATATGTGGTTTAAGACAAGCCACAAAAGCATTGTACTCCATATACACCATTGACACCTTTCTGTCATTGCCAACATTACCTTTATCGACAATTTGCGCTGCAGTAATTCTTCTTTGGGATTAGACAAGACCGGCTAGTCATTGCTTCCCATCAGTCTTGGGCAACTGTAGCGGTGAGCGGTAAGAAGGCAGATGCAAGTGCGGAGAAGAGCGAAATTTATTAGGGGCAAATCCAGAGTCATAGTCGTTGGAACTAAAATACACAAGACAGGGAAAACATGGAACATAGAAGCTGGGAGGGAAAAATCATGACAGCGCCCATTACCCTAATGCTGGTCCACTAGTGTCATATATATATATATATAGAGAGAGAGAGAGAGAGAGAGAGAGAGTCAGTTGGTGTTTGAGGGGCCAGTAGGTCCAGTCTCTACCTCGTCCTGCAACTCTTTCCTTCCATCTTTTTATTACAACAAGATGAAATAATTTTGCCTCTCATCCCCACTGTTGCTGTTTCCCAAAGCATGTATGTTGTAATGTCTGGGTGTTGATTAGTTTCAATAAAAGCTGCCCATTCCTGGTTAAAGTAATCTAGGAATTCCTTGTCATTCAGTTTTGATGATCTGATAGAAAGGTAATGCTGATTGGAGCATGGTCTGATATAATGATACTACTGATGTTTGAATGAGTTATTTTATGTGTAATGGAGTTGTAAAACAGAAAGTAGTCTATATGGGAATGTGATTTGTGATAAGGGGAATAATATAAATAAGATCTGCTTCTGGGATTTTACAGTCTCCAAATATCCACCAGTCCATAATCTGACATACTGTTTGAGCAAGGATGCTGAATGTTTACTTCTGCTACTCTGTGTTGGAGATGAATGACCTATGCATGGATGAATGACCTATGCATGCCGTATTGAAACCGCCATCAAGTATAACAAATGAGTCTGAAAATTTAGATATTTCTGAGAAAAGAATGCAGGAGCGCCTGTTTGGACTATAAATGTTTACTATGGTAAAGTTGTCTTTCCCAATGGTGCCACTGATGATAATGTAGCAGCGCTCTGGGTCACTCAGTATAGAGTTATTAGAGAAAGGTATGTTCTTCCTAATTAAGATGGATGAACCACATTTTTAAAAATTATATGTAGAATGATAAGTCTGGCCAATCCATTTACCTTTAAGTTTATGAGACTGTCTTTGTGAAGTGGGTTTCCTAAATAAAACATATGTCAGATTTTAAACTGTCAAGATGGCTTAGCACTTTTTTCTTTTGGCAGGAGAGCTGATTTCTCTTGTATTCCAAAAAGTTATTTTCAGGGATAAAACCATGATTGTGGAACTAATACCATACAATGTTGAACTGCTATAACAGTACATATAGATGAGAAGATTACACACACAACAAGCAACAGAGACAAAAAAGACTACACTCACAAACAGAATGAAAAACAGATACTGTAAACAATTGTGTTAGCTAGCTAACTAGTGATGTTTACAGTCTGTAGAAAGTACCTTTACCAAAAGTAGATTAAATAAACAAAATTAATAATTTATTGCAAAACGTTGTATGTCATGTAACATTTTATGTTGTATTGATTGATGGTTTGTGGTTTGTGAAATGAACTGTAGCTAAATTTGACAAATTAGCATGGTGTGAAAGTAATCTAGTCACATTGCATATGATAGCTAAATGAGCTAATTTGCACGATGCTTAGAAGGACAGTTGGATCCCTGTAGGAATTTTATGCTCACCTAAACATTTTCTTTTATTGGTAGTTCAGTTTGTACTAGATCATGGTTGAAACAGATTAGGAAACTTGCACCACACCTTTCATATTAGACTCTAACATGTGCTAATGCTTAGCATGAGGTTATCACAGTCAAGATCATGGTGTTAGCTGTGTGTAATTTAGCTGTGTGAAAGTTGTACTATGTACTTTTTATTTGATAAAATTAAAATATATAATCAACCAATCCACTCCTAAAACTCCCCTTTTCTTTCTTTTTTATTTTTTAGGTATGTGAATGTGGAAGTGTGTGGTATATCAGTGACCAGTAGGTATGAAAACATAAAGCATTTTAAGATATAACATGTTCATTAAGAGAACATGTGTATGCAGTATTTGTCCTTATACTTTTAAATTGTGGAATTTTTTTTAAGGCGCATATACTGTGGTGTACAGTGCAGTGAGATGTATAGTTATAGTCTTAATAAGTAAAGTGCAAAGTGTTGGTGGGTGAATTGTCTACAGAAATCATCATCACCATTATCATGATTGAAGTGAGATATGTGAGTGACAAGCCATGGACAGCTGCCTGGTGGCCTGAGAGAAGAAGTTATTATGGAAGCAGCTGGTCTCGACTTTATGCTCCTTTTTGTTCTGCTGTTTGGCAGCTGCAAGAACAGACGTTGGCTTGAGTGGGCAGAGTCCTTTATAATCTTCCTGGTCTTCCTCAGGCAGCAGCTGGTGTATAATTCTAGGTGATTTGGGATCTGAACCCCAGTGATTTGCTGGGTGTCCCTACCAGCCTCTGCAGAGCATTCCTCTTGAATGCTAGGTAATGCAATTACCATACCAGGTTGGGAAACAGACACAATGCAGGTGTATAATATCCTGAGTATGTGGGTGTTCATACTGTAGTGCCCCAGCCTGGGGACTTTGGAGGTCAACACCACGTAGCAGGCCAGCCTCACTGCTCATATGCGTGATGGTCCAGAGAAATAAGTGAACTTCACTCTGAAGAGCAAAAGGAAACTGTTAGCTATAAGTTACCTCAGTAGCTTATGCCTCTCATGCCGTAGAGTGTAGTGAGCACTTCAGCACTACGAGGCAAAGTGGATTTAGGCATGAACTGAATCCAGTGTAGCCAGGGGAGACCTGGACTTTTCCAGTAAGCCAATTCTCTACCTGGAAATTCTCAGTTGTCTCAGATAACATGAGGCATTTACCTCTCAAACTAGTCGAACATACAGAAGAAGCATTTACTCACTGAGCTATTCAACACTAACTTACAAGAGGGCGATAAAGCTTTTGTGTTTAGCAGACTGGATTAGCAGAGATTCTCTATGCTACAAGGTTCGAGGCTAAAAAGATAATGCTAGCGATTGCTCGTTTAAGATTTACACACTCGTATACAAACTAACAGGTGCTTATTTTGATTAGCTTAATCAACAATTCTGGCACTAAAATATCAGACAGTAGCCATAGCCTTGTTCGGCTAACACATACGCTATCAAAGACTACTGGCCCGAAAATTAAAACTAAGTGCTCATTTCAGGCATGCATTAACTGTAGAACTGCCGCAAGCTTGTTGAAATGCGAGTTTGCATTCAAAGTTAAAATAGCATTAACATTGATAAAATTGATAGCTCTTTATTTCAACAAGGCTACGGTACCACACCACGCGTCTTCTATCACCATTTGGTATGTTCTGTTCATGTAAATTCCCCTTTGATTTGAACACTGAGGAACAAGGTGGAATCTGAGGAATCTGTTCGCCCTTTCTATAGTGGCCCCATTGATAGAGATAAGAGTATGCACTCTGTCCTGCTTCCTGAACTCCAGTATGAGCTCCTTGGTCTTGTTGATATTTATAGAAAGGCTATTTTCCTGGCACCACAGGAAGCTGATCTCTTCTCCATATGCTGCCCTGTCCCTGTCAGTGGCCCATGATCGTTGTGTTGTCTGTGAATTTAATGCTGACACTGGGTCTGTGTCCGTCTGTGCAGTCATAGGTATACTGGGAGTACAGGCGAGGGCTGAGCACACAGCCATGAGGGGCTCCGCTGTTGAGGGGTCAGCGAGGAGGAGCTGATACGGCACATCCTTACTGCATGGCATCGGCCCGTCAGGACGTTCAGGATCTAGCTGCACAGAGAGCTGTTCAGAGATCCCAGATATAAGGGGGATGGTGGTGGTGTTGAAGGCTAAGCTATAGTCCTCAAACAGCATTCTCCCATATGTGTTCAGCTAGTCTATCTGGGAGAGGGTGGTTTGTAATGTGCGGTGTAATCTACTAAATAGGCACTAGGGATTAAGGCATCAATATGACCATTGTCACCAGTGAACAGTATCCACATGAATTTCACTAATGAAAGCAAATTAATGCTTCTCAAACATCAGTATGAGAGGTGGGTGGCTATGTGGTGGGAAAGTCTGTGGGATACATGAGTACTGAGCAGGTGCAGTGACACTCCATGTCCTCTTAATCCACACAGGATTTGATGACTCAGATGTAAAATTAACTTGATTCTTGTTGCAATTACTATATATTTATTGCCAATTCAACTGCTAGCACATGACAATTATTCACAATAATAATATTTACATTATTACCATTCAGTCCTTTGATCTACAATACAAAACACTGTCACAGTTCTGCTTATAAAGGTGGCTTCACACTGCTGCTATGCCAGGCCACACTTTCTCATGTGGTTTGGAATGGATTTTTTGATTGCCTTCGCTGCAGTTTCATTTTACTTACTTTCCCATAGGGAGACCATTTCCCAAGACTTTGAACTAAGTGAGGTTCTCTGCCATAATGACGGCTATCCTTCAATTGCCACATGCTGGGGTTTGAGCCCTAAATAAGAAATGGTTTTCCTCAAGAATTGCAGCTATTATTTTCAATTCACCTCATCTATGGCCTTCCAAATAAGGGCTGTTCCTCTGAACGTTCAGTAAGAAGCTAACATTCTCTTAATGGGTAGGGTTTAGGGAGACTGATTATTCTGTCCAAACCAAGAGTTGTAATTTGCATGGCACATTCACTCCCGCCCTGATCTTGTTTCATAAACTGGAATTTATTCTCAGATTGTTTGTACTTATGGATATACTAAAGTATATATAATGAATGGCAATATGGTTACATGTTTCTCTTTACTGCACTTTCTAGTTTGGGAGCACACAACTTGTGTTTTCACCAGTGTTAGATAAAATATCTCTGTTCCCTTACATGTCATTCAGTGTCTACAGCCACTCTTCACTTCATTATAATTCATTATAATTCATTATAATTCATTATAATTCATTATAATTCAGTATATATTGATGAGGTGTAACGAATGGATCACCAATGAGCCGGTTGAACGTATCTGCTTCCTGATGTTCATGTTCATCTGTTACTTCTTACCTTGAAAGCATGGATGGATGGATGGATGGATAAATGGATGGATGGATGGATGGATGGATGGATGGATAAATGGATGGATGGATGGGTTGATCTTTGAACATGCAGTATCTAAACATGTTAAATAAAAAAGAGCAACTGGATTGAAAATAGCCCATTAGATAACAGCACTACCTAAAATGTAGTTTAGTTCACAGCTTACCCCTACTCCCTCTTCACATGAAAAAATGAACCCTCTGAAGGAAAGGTTGCCAGGTTGTAAATCAAATAACAGTGATCGTCCCTCAACCACTGTTTGTACCTGTTCATGCTGAGGGATTATCAGTGATTTATGTGGATCCCCAGGTTGCATAACATCTCTGTCTAAATGCTCATGCTAATATTGTAGATCATATTACAAACAGTAATGATTCTTCCAGAATGTAGCTCTTACAAAACAGATGACCTATTATGTCATGGTATCCATGTTTGTGTAAGATGGCCTGACCCACAGTTACGTACATTTTCTTTGTTTGTTTTTTATTGTTATAAACATTCAAGAAGTTTGAAAGCAGTAGCTTTTTCCTCTCCCTCATGTTGTCCCTCCCCTCCCCAGCACATGTGCTCTGAATTAGCTCTTTGGCATGAGGACTAATCTGGAATCTTCCTCCAGTGAATGCCGTCCAGGCAGACCTTCAGTCATATACTGCAGACAGAGCTTAATGGAAAATATGTGTCCACTTATGCTGTAAAAATATTCAAGCTGAAACCTGCTCGTAGCCATATGCTGGAAAAAAATGTGTTTGGTGTCACTCTTGCTGCAAAAAGGGACACATTTAAATAGTGTTAGCAGTTTAGTACATTTAATTACTCAGTCATAAATCTGTTGAGTATATTGAAATGGCCTTACCATGTGTTAATAAAGTTATCTACCTACCTAAATAAATAAATAACCTACCTAAAGCATGTTCACATACAAAAAACAATATCTTATAGGTTGACAAGCTTCTTCTCCTTGGCAGTATTTGGTACTATTTCATCATATATATATATATATGAACATTTAAACATATGTTTAGGAGTTATCCATCTCCCCTTTTTACAAAATTGAGACATGGGGAAAAAAAAAAAAAAAAAAGGCAAATCCATAACCAAAGCCAGAAGAGCAGACAAAGACAAAGCTAGGAAATGGAATAGACCAAACTAAGCAAATCAATGGCACAGGAAACGCAGCTTGGAAATGAAGATGCATATAAACAAAGTATCACAAGGTTTAGCTGGAGGTTGTATGTATATATATATACACACACACACACACACACACACACACACACACACACACACACACACACACACACACACACACACACACACACACACACACATACACACACACACACACACACACACACACAGTTACTAATAAATTCATTATGAGCTGCAGGTGTGGGTAATCTGGGATATGCCAGAGTGGAACCAGCAGAAAAACAGGCAAACCTGGGGCAGTGGGATGCACAGTGTAGCTTCACGGTCCACTTATACTCAGCAGGTTTCCCAGTGGTCATAGCCTTAAACATTAAACATCTTCAACTGCAGTCAAAGTCAGGTGCTATCACAGAAGCTCACTCAGATCTTGGAGCTGTTAGAGTGGCTTTAACTGGCATTGTTTCTACTTACATAATTTTTTACATCTTAACATATGGCAGTAACATATGGCAGTACTTCCATGATTGCAAGAGCTTTCTTTATTTGCACATATTTACATCTTGTCAAAATGTAAAAGATGCAGATAAAGAAGATAAAGACTGTTATAATAACATTTAAATTAGAGAACCAACATCAAAACGATTTTTAAAGAAGCAACTGAAATTGCAGTAATAAGGGGAAAGAACATGCTTGATTCTACAAATAAAATTAAAAAGGCAAAAAAGTATTACTGCTATGTTCTTTCATGTGAAGTCCAACTTATAAATCTTTCAATCAGACTGTCATAAATTCCCATTCACAGTGCTACTGTAGTCATTTCTGATCAAACTCTCCAGAGATTTGCTCTAGACAAGTTAGCATCCTGTAGATCACAGAGGAAAGGGGAGCATTACCATGGGGAAGTGCAAAAGGATTGGGATTGCAGTGCCCTTCTGTTATAGGCAACAGACCTAACCTATTTTTAGGGGTTACTTGTTTCCTCTTTGAAGATTATATTAATGTATTACTCAGTGAATGAATAAAAGTTTCCTTGTTTCTCACAATATGGTATGCTGAAGTTGTCAGCCACCCATGAGCCAACCAAACAATGCCATTTAAGGAAATGCCTGCTCAACTGCCCCATGCAATATCCCCTCTTGCCACTTCTGAGTTCTGAGTCAAAACCCATAAAAAGCCGTAGCTTGATCTGCAAGCTTTTGATAGGCCTGTTTTAGAATTATTGACATGAATAACATTTTCCATGAGGGTACAAAAGAAAAGAGGTTCTGAAAAAGTATTAAATACAAATACCATTTCAAGCCCTCCCACAACACTAAAGTTAGTTAAAAATATTGTTTAGAACAAGGATATAATAAATGTTTTCAAAATTTTCACTTTAAATTTTAATTAAAATGTTATACTATGAAACAAAAATGTTAATTATATTAAAAGTATTTTGGGTGGGGGGAATATAAAGAACTAATAATATGTTCTTTGGGTTCTTGAATTAAATGCTCTTTCTCCATTTAAAAAAGATTTTTGCCTTAAATGAGAGTCTAATGAGTAATGTCCATGATGTAAAAGTTCATGATTTTCAGAAAACACATTTCATTACTTTCACCCACTGGCTCCACTTTACTATATATAGCTTCTGCCATTGTTAGCTGTTAAAAAATAGCTGTTAAAATCAATTAGCTTGGTAAAATGAGGTCACCAAATGAGTAAAATCATAAAAATGATTCTACCAATATAGGGCTCTGAATATGGTAGTACATGCTTAGCAAATCTGTATTACGGTCTAAAATAGGGCAGTGCTAATCGGTTGTAGCCCAGCTACTTATAACCGGTTATGTCAAATTAGGGTTACACAGGCACGTTCATGGGTGACTGTTCTTGCCTGTAATCACTTGGGAGAACTTATTGTGTTTTAGCTCTAAACACCATAAACTGCAGCCACAGTAAAGCCTGGGAGCCCCTTTTAACTCTGAATATGGGAAAGCCCAACCAAATGTGAAGGGATTTTGTCTGGCTACATAGCATGACCTTGAGTGGGAATGCATCAGGCCTGAAGAATGTGGACAGTCTGCAGAGCCTTAAAGAGATCTAAGGACTAGGGCCCTGTGGTTTGTAAACAAATAGCCTGAGCATTTCCTATCCGCACAGCTTTTGCTCTTCAGAGGGTGAGCACTTTATTTTTCCACCAAAGGAAAAGCTCCCTGTGTAATTACTGGTTTGAAAGTTCACAGGCTCCCTGTATTGGCATTGTGTATATGTCCCACAACCTCTGATTGCATTATTAATCATCTATATGTTTGGCTCAGGCCTGCTAAATTGAATGCAGCACTAAAGGGCCTGCAACCCATATGCTACAGCTGCAACAAAAACCAACAAAACCCAAACAAATGATTTTTTTTTTTTATTCAGTGCATTGATAATTCAAGGAAAGCATACAAATGAACCAAATTACATTTTTTGTAAGATGATCAAAAACCTTTTGAAATGAAAATTTTAAATCTTTAATAATGACATTTGTTTTGTCTATAAAACTTAGAATGCCTCAGTTATGCCCATGTTAGTTTCATGCTGATTAAGAGTTGCAGAATGGCTAACACAAATTGTGTATGGCAAAAGATGGTCTCCAACTAAACATATATGATGTGTTTCTAATAAATGTTTGTCTCTAATAAAGTGAGTGTATGTTGATAGGAGTGTTGACCTGAAGAAACAACACATGAAACATGTATATGAAAGGGTTACAATGGTGCAGTGCTGTAATAGAATATCTGCCTGAAGACTTTACTGAAAATACTTTTAGAATATAGTTTCCTTTCCCATTCATTAGTGTTTAAAATAGGACATGAGTACTGTGAAGTTATGATTGCTATCATTTGTGAGCTGATAGATAATACGAGCTTAATTTTTGAAAAGCATATTTTAGCTAGCTAGCTTTCTGCTAGTACTAGTTTATTAGTGTAAAAATTGTGAAATTGACTTTTCATCCAATAAGTTCTGAGTGAAATGAACATTATCAAATTTGAAAATGAAAAGAATTAAGAATAAAAGGAGAAAGCAGGAAGGACACTGTAATAAAGCCTGAAGGCAACACGTGGGTCTCAAACCCAGGTCCAACAGGTGGGACACGTGTTCTGAGCACTGAACCAAAAAGCCAGTCACACCACCCTCTCCTTCAGGGCAAGACTGTCTCCATCATGGTCCTCCAAAATAAATCAAGCTCATTGTTAAACAATGGCAGTATTATTTAAAGAGAAACTTTGAGTCAATAATGCAAATGGATGTACTCTTGCTGAAAAACAAGAAATTACATAATCATAATATTTCATGTTCCATAACCTACATTTGAGGACTTAGAGGTGGTATATTCACCAAAGAAAGATGCACCCTGTAACCTACACATTGGCATAAATCTGTATGACAGCACAACTGGCTTCACTGTGTAGGAAGGGTGCCCCTCTCTTCCTGGTGAGAGTAATGGTAGAACATTGCTAGCCAGTGCCAGGTGTCTACTGTACGGCATCATATTACCACATCCAACGTGTCGCTAACCATACTATTCAATTCACAAAATAATACAAAGAAATGAATAAATCTGTGCTGCAGTTTATGTTTATACCATTTGTTTTTTGGAACATGAAATAACAACATGAATTTGAAATGCATGTAATAAATTAATTCATGTACTTTGTTGTAAAAAAGGTCAAGCTGTCATTCATTACCAGCTGTGTTGTATTTTTACTTCTCCTTCAGATACTGTCATGAATGGCTGCCCTCCTGATGTCCCTGCTTCTGTGTTTCCTTGTCCATTTTTTGGAATAGAAGAAAGGCCAAATAAGTTACAGGTTTTATATATATAATAAGTTCTCAGTGTGGTGGTGCATGAGGCTCATTTGGGTTGGTACATTGATTTAATTCTTCTTAACCCCCCATGAGCAATGTAATAAGCAATTCAATTAGGAAACTCAAAGAAAAAAACAAAATTAATTTCTTCATCCACAGTTTTGAAGTGTATCTGTGGGAATTTTTGTCCATTCCTGCAGAAGAGTATTTGGGAGGTCAGACACTGATATCGGACGAGCCCCCAATCTCTGTTCTAGTTCATCTCAAAAGTGTCTGATGGGGTTGAGGTCAGGGCTCTGTGCAGGCCAGTCAAGTTCTTCCACACCATACTCAACCAACCTTGCCTTTATGGACCTTGCTTTGTGCACTGGGGAACAGTCATGCTGGAACAGAAAAGCATCTTCCCCAAATGGTTCCCACAAAGGTGGAAGCAAACACTTGTGCAATATGTCTTGGTATACTGAAGCATTAAGATCTCCCTTCACTGAATTGAGGGACCTTGGTCAACCCCTGAAAAACAACCCCATACCATTATCCCTCCTCCACCAAAATGTACTGTTGGTACAATGCAGTCAGGTAATGTTCTCCTGGTATTTGTCAAACCCAGATTCGTCTATCAGAAGCATGATTCATCACTCCACAGAACATGTTTCAACTTTTCCAGTCCAGTGACAGTGTGCTTCACAACACTCCATCCGACACTTGGCATTGTGCTTGGTGAGGTAAGGCTTGCATACAGTTGCTTGGCAATGGAAACCCATGCTATGAAACTCCTGGCACAAGACTTTTTTTTGAGCTGATGCAAAAGGTTTGGAACTCTACAGTTACTGAGTCAGCAGAGCGTTGGCGACTTTTATGCACAATGCGCCTCAATACTCCACAAGCCCACTCTACAACTTTGTGGTCTGCCACTTTGTGGCTGAGTTGATGTGGTTACTAAAAACGTTTCAGCCACTCACAGCTGATTGTGGAATATCTAGGAGTGAAGAAATTTCACAAACTAGCTACTCATTGCAGTGACTATATCATATTACAGTACCACAGTTAAATTCAGTGAGCTCTTTAGAACAACCCATTCTTTCACAAATGTTTGTAAAGGCAGACTGCAGACTGCTTGATTTTACACACCTGTAGCTACAGGACTAAATGAAGCATCTGAATTCAATGAGTAAAAGGTGTGTCTGAAGACTTTTCTTCTTTTCATGTAGTGTGTGTGTGTGTGTATGCGTGTATACACAGAGAGAGAGAGACGGCAGTAGGGACAGAGTGAGATGCAAAAGGGAGGTATTTTATTATCTATAATAATGAACAGAAATAGCGGCAAGCTGGCACAAGTAAAGATCATAAAAGAAACACACAAAGAAGATACCAATGAATGCTCGAGGCACGTACACACAGGTGAGTAGTGAAGCAGAGTGATATGCCGACAACAGAATGCAGAAGCATCAGAGACATGGAAGGTGAGATGAAATGCACAGCATTGGACTTGGGTTTATATATATATATATAAATATATATATATATATATATATATATATACAGCATTGAACTTGGGTTTCTGTGGGCAAAGACATAAACGAAGGCACAGGTGCAAGCAGCTTGTACTCAGATGATTGTTGGGAACAAAGTGTGTGTGTGAATGTGTGTGTGCGTGAATGTGAGTGTGTGTGTGTCTGTGTGTGTGAGGGTGAGTGTGTGTGTGTGAGTGCGTGTGTGCGTGTGTGTGTATATATATATATATATATATATATATATATATATATATATATATATATATATATATATATAAAAGATTCCAGGTGTACTGTAGTAAGAGATGTAGAGATATTCAACATTGTATTAAAGTACACAGAGTTTCCAGAGAAACAGATCGCTTCGTACAGAGGTCCTTCATCAGCTGTGCAAGTAAACTGCTTTTTCTGCACTTTGCTTGCACAGCTGATGAAAAACGTCTGCCCAAAACGTTCTGTTTCTCTGGAAATTGTGTACTTTACTACTAAATATATATATAAAAAGAAGATTCTAGGTAAGTAATGAAATGAAATGAGTAGAGATCACGTGGAACATCTTTGTTATAATGTACTTTGGATGAGTACGTTCACAAATTCTTCACTGTTCAGGTGATTTCTCCTGAGTATAATTACTTTCTCTTCCAAGAATCCCTGAAGACACTTCTTTCAACAGATTCACTGGAATATTTCTGTTGATAGCAGTGCAAATATGTCTCACTGTAGACAGCAGGAGGTGCAGATGTTAGAAAGTGGCTGGGAAAAGAAACAGAGCAAAGTGTCACTCTCGCAGTCTATCAGAGCACAAGCCCATGTTTCACATTTCATAATGGCAACATTTTGCTGTTCCTGTTTGCAAGTGTCTACACCCACTTGTTTCTCTGCCTTCTTCTCGTGTTCTTCTCAGGTCTCACCTATAATTTGTTCCCCCTAATTTGGCTTTGCCACACGCTGTCCTGTCTGATCTTGTCAGTCTTTAGTACATTATATATTGTTAACGTCCATCTTTCCTGTTGCAGTTTAGTCCTTGTGTTTCTGTGTTTTGCTTGGTTTCTCTTGTTCAATTTAGTGTTCACCATGTTTTGCTTCATTGACCCCTGGCTGCATGACCATGGGCTGTGTTATGGTTTACAATTTTGAATTTGCTGACAATTATCGCCACTCATGACTACAAATGCGTCCTGGGTCACCTTGCCCACCAACATAGTGTTTATGTTTGTGCATATTTCCCATATGAAGGGCTGCTTAGTTTTCCAGGAGGGCCAGGATAAAGAAACAGTTCCTGAGAGATCTGACTCAAGACACAAGATGAAATCATGTGTCTATCTGGTTTATTACGAGTATCAGCAGCAGCATACTTTTTGCTCGGTTATTTTTAGTTTCTCAAAAAAATTTATCTTGGAAAATAATTATAACAGTATCTGCTCTAATGCCAAGCAATGAAGTCTTATTAAGTATGTGAAAGAATATATAGAGTTAACCATTTTCTATCCACCACATCAACTTTTTATATTCTTTTTTTATCCTATCCAGTTATTTCAGCCAACAGCAAAGTTGTTTTGAGTCAGTGTTCAGTACTGGAAAGTTCTGGATTACTGGAAAATTTGACTGAAGGGGAAGTACTGATTGAAATACAAGTGCCAGAATGTTTAAGACCAGAGTCCCAATTCAGTCACTTCCTCCAACACCTTTTGTACTAGCCGGTTTGTACTGCCAGATTGCATTGCTTAGTCCTGCCTTGTTCCTAGTATCTTTGTTTCTTTGTATTCCCTTGTTACGTTGTATTCTGATATTTCTTGGTATTACTTCAGTCTGCCTCTTGGAAAAGTCTGGGAAACTGTACATGCATTTTATTGCTTACGACTCCCAAATGTTAAGATATGGACATGCTTAAATAAAAAAGACAAGTCCTTTTTTTCTGACGTGTGAATTAATTAATTAATTAAGTAATTCATATATATATATATATATGGGAGAGCTAAAGAAAAGTTTTCTGTTTTCTTCCAATTGGCTATAAATTATATTGCAGCCTATTAGGTATAGTTATAGAAGCTGTACTTAATAAAATCATTTCAGGTTCATTTCTATTTGGCACTTCTCAAGCAAAAGACACAATTTAAATTTTGCAATAGTTATGTCATCTAGTTAGTCTAGTCTTGTTTCCAGTGAGCTAATCTAACATGCATAAAACAATGTCCCTTATGCCTCAGAGACAAGAAGCAGCTATAAATGTTTGGAAGCAGCCAAGCTATCTAGCAGGTCTTGACCACAAAGTGACATGCTTAGATTATTTCACAGCAGTGGTATGGCTCAGATGTTATCAGTGAAATGCCTCCCCCCATTTATGCCACATGAGTCAGGCTGTTTCTGACCTTCCCAGGATGTCATCCAGTGAGTCAGCAGCAGGGCCTCCATTCACACACTGGGCCATTCTGGCCCTAGGCCATGCTGCTTCAACTGTAAGCTATGCATAAGTTTATAACTGGACCAAGTCAGAGTGCAGCTGAGCGGTACCAAGAGGAGCAGTGCTGAGCTGTACTGCCTCCCAGTGTTTCTCAGCCATTGTGGCACTGCCTAGTTTTCGCTGATCGGGAGAGCTTCCCTACCTCGTTTTCAGTGACACTGAGTATATCACTTGATGCTTAGGCATGATACAGAACTTTCAACAGGCCTAAAAAGACAGTTTGACCAGATTAGTGTGCTGGAATTAGTACACAAGCTATACTCCAGCTGCAAATGCTAAATACATTTCAGAGAAACCAGTGAACGTTAAATGTCGATATTTAAAAACCCATTTATTAATAGTAATCATTCATTAGGTTTTCTAGTATTAATCGTTTGAATATTGTCTTAACCCCACTACACCAAAACTCATCATGCTACAGATGGTTTTGAACTTTAGTAGAGATGACTTCTGCTCTAAACTATGTCAACTCGTCATTACTTCACAACTGTTCCATTGAGGCTGACACAATGAAAGGAGACTCTTCTGTTTATGAATACGCCTGTTTAACCCCATAACACATAAAACATTGTGAGTTTAAAGACTTGGAAATATTGGAAATATTTCAATGGAAATATTGGAAATATTCCATCATCACAATGCAAATAATATTCAGATATAAACATTTTATTTCACATCAGTGTCACATCAGTGCCATTATTTATTAAAAGATTAAAACCTAGCACTGAATCAATTATACTCTATTTTTAATCTTCTACTGTTCTTTGAATTGACTAAAAGGTTAATTAAGTAGATGCATTTTTTCCTGTCTTACTCAAGTTATCCCCCCTGGACATTATCCAGAACTGTGTAAATTCAATTCATTCCTATTAACGTTTTCAACAATGGCAACAAAACACAGTTATCAGTGCTAAACAGAAAAAATGTTGTCATCATTTTGTTGATGTATACTTCAGTGCTGCTTTTTTTTACAGAGGCCCAGATGGAATGCCTTTATTTTTTTGTCAGCTGTTTAAGGTTCACATGTGTATTACAAAATGCAGAAATGCTGAGAAAGTGCAATGGAAATTGTGAAGCACACAAGAGTCCAAAATTAGTACTGATTAGTCTGATTAGTACCACAAAAGCCAGATGAACAGAGCAAGATGAAGAACCTGGAATAATCCGATGACTGTGACTCTATATCAAATTGCACCAGATTAATAGCACGTGGTACTAAAGCTGTATGAACTTTATTTCAAACAACTGCACCTTTTTCTCTGTCTATGCATGTAATTATGTAGAACAAGAAGATTACTAAAGAAGATTGAAGGTGCATAACTGCAGTCTCCTTTATGACAGACCTGGTTTTGACCAAAAGGCATGCATTAATTAAATACTGTTAGTGTACATTTACTGTTATTGCACTTGTAAAATGTTTAGGCAAACACCTATTAATACAACATAAACTCATAAATATGCTCATGACATAGGTATATGTACACACAAAATATCATGAAACCTGTTCTTTTTTCTTTTAAAACATATTATTCTTGAAAGACGTTACTTGAAACATGCCACAGTTTTGCAGAGAACAACACAAGTGACCATTAGTCAGTTCAGCTCTGAGTACATGACTAGAAAAGGACTGGTGGCGTTTAGAGCAGAAGTAATAAATGAATCATTAAGTATACCTCAATAATCAAACGTGTTATTAGTTGATTTTTGTTGTTGTTTTTTTCCATGAGGAGACCCATAATGGTAATACAATTTACAGTACTTACAGAAAAGGCAATGTTTCGATGAGCTCTAAATTTCCCCAGAACTGGAACACATGAGCAGCTCTGTGGGTGGACGGTTTTGACAGGATGTCCTACTATTTTGGCCTTGTTTGAACTACGGAAATAAGACATCTGTTCAGTAGTGACCAAACTTTAGTCGACATCATCCAGGAGTAAAAATGGATCTGGGTCATAAGAGAAGCAGGATGAGGGCATGTGGCTGACAGCTTCGGAGAGCCTGCACTCCATCATCACTACTAGTCCGCGTGCTATTCCTGCTCGACCTGAATTCAAAATGACGCATGTTCGCATGTTCATCATTTTTGTGAACATGACTTGCCCATGCTGATATTTAACAAAGTTATATAAAATGTTTGACTCTGGAACTTCAGTATCAGTATAAAAGCAAAGTGTAATGACACTGTTTTGCAAATGTATAAGGCTAGTGGCAGAGATGATTTTTTTAAATGCTCTTGCTTGTGCAAATGTAACATTTCCACTTCATTTCATACAAATGCACCCTGACACATTCTTCAACATTTCTCACAATAGGTTTTCTGTAGTGATTTCCTCAGCACACTGGAGTCCTCCAAGAATGATGTCAGACAGAAATAGCTGAGGTAGCTGGAACCGCACTGGGAAGAGGTTGTCCTGGAACACTACTTTTCAGCAACACTCCTACGAACAAACCACCAGCAGAGGATTGGGGAGAGAGTGAAAAAAGCCCCGCTTCCTGACAGTTATAAGCGTGCCATGGCCTGCTTGTGGACTTCTCATTAAACCCTCATTTACTGACTATGTGCATCATGGTTCAGCAAGTTCAAATGAAAAGTAGTCATGTGATCCTCGTCAGCAGATAAATAACGCTTTTCAAATTATACTTTGGCATGTGAACAGAGCTTATGGATTAATAATGATATAAAATTAAAGGCTTTTAAGACATAACTTTATGCCCAAGGCTTGTATACTGTACAAACTTTCCATATGTGTCCCAACTACATTTCAAGTTCAAGTTCAAGTTCAAGTTCAAGTTCGGTTTATTTGTCACATACATAGTCATACACAGTACAACACGCAGTGAAATGGTGGAGAGTGCTCTGTCCAAACTGAGGAAGAGAACCAGGGGTGCAAAGAGAAAAAAAAATATATACAGATAAATATATATTCTATGTATGTACAAAAATATATTAACAATGTATGTACAATATATGTATATTATGATTATATACACAATGTACAATGTATATGGTTGAGTATATATGTACACAATCTACAGAATGTACAGATCCATTGTATAGTACCATATCTACAGTTGTTGTAACAGGTTAATTGAGTATAAATCTAAATCTATATATACAGATGTACAGATATACAGATATTTCACTGCAAAGTTTACTATTATCCTCTGTCTGATCACATTTGTTTGAAACTGCTACAAAAGTTAAGTAAAGCAGTTCTGGTTAAAGGCAGTTACAATGTTCTGTTTCATTAGAAGCAAACTTGCTCCAAGGAAGTAGACTAAATCAGTGAACTCTCTATGACCCTGTGCCATTTGAATAAACGTTTGATTTAAATAATGTCTCCATAGCAGGCAGTCAATGAGTCTGTCAAAGAGCACTGCAGACAATTCACTATGTTGAATTCAGAGCTCCCAAAGGAAGTATGAATTCTACTGAAACAAATAAGTGGTAAAGTTCTTTACACAAAGTAAACTACTCTTCAGCAGGGTCTCCCATATGCTATAGTCTATACACATCACACAGATGCATAAGAAATAATCACTTTATTAGGTAGACCTACTCTGTCTGTATCTAATACGATCATATGGGCTTTAGAGTCAGTGGTAAATTATAATGCACTGTATAATTGCACTCTGACGTTAGTTAACATGACTAGGCCTCATTTATGAGGGACATGATTTTGACCAGGTATTAGCTGAAGTTTTTACTGCACTGTAATTTTAAAATACAGCATAAACTCATAAATATGAATATGATATACTGTACCTTGAGTACGTTGTATCAACCGCTTGTTCAGTGGTTGTTCAGTGGCCTCTATCATGAGTGACCTGGAATGGACCTCAGACCTCAAACCTCAGTCAACTAACTTTTGAGTACATGAGATTAGTGGAGGATCCTTAAAAAGGAGGCATCTTCCTGGAGGATTTGTCTATGTAAAATAAACAAAAGCCACTGTTTTATCCATAAAATGGTACATGAACACCAAAGGAATTTGTGCTGTCTTAGTGGTAGATTGTTTAGAAGTCAGTGCATCCATTCACTGAACGAGCAAAGGCCTCAGCTTTGACTTCCTAAGGAAATCCAAAATGTTTTGGAAGAGCTGCAAATGCATTTAAGTCTTAATAGCTGTGAGTAAGGCAAGGAGGTTTTGCAGTCCTTGGAATGTGAAGAGTTGTATTGCAAATAGGAATGAGGGATTGTCAGTTTATAGCTAATAGTTGGTGGTAACCAGAATTTTCAGACTTGATAAAAACATCCAAAAATATTATTCTCATGCCAAGATGTGTTAAACTCCATGTATATTCCAGAGGTGGGTGGAACTTGGAGAAGGAAAAAAGAAACAGTTGGAGCTCTTTAAATGTGCATGTAGCAGTACCAAAAATGTCATCTCAGAAATATTGAGAGTACAGGACAAGGTCAGAGCTGCTTTACATATAAAGCTGGTATCAGAAATCCACATGACTGCTTCCTTCTTATAAAGAGCTGCACTCCAAATGACAACAGCTGCATTCTTATCGGCTTAATAACAATTTCATTTCTTCTGTAGAGTATTCACTGGTAGATTCTTTCTTTGGTAGATTAAGTATTTTAGCTGGTTTGTTAAAAATGATATTATTAGTGTCTCACACAGTGCTTGAAATTCCCCTGTAGGAGAAGAGGACATAGCACAGTTATATTTAGATAAGTTAGGGTTTCCACTAGCACCATGGCATGTGGATACAATAGCCTAGCCTTATACTAAACATGGCAACAGTTAGAGGCTAACTACAATTACAACTTTGAAATAACTGTTGCATTAGCCTTGTAATCTTAATAAACAACTTATTCAGTTTTTTGGTCAATATGCCGCACAACGTTTTGTGAACGTATACAGATGGGTCTTGACAGCTCCTTTTAGGAAACAGGCCATTTGTCTGGCCAACAACTGTGAGATTCACAGCCTGCCTATTCCAGCCACAATGGCCAGTTGTAAACAGTGTCTGTATATCAAAGGATTATTTTAGGTGGTGTAAGTTTCCACACTAGTGTAGTAATGGTATTTGTTGGGTTTTCTCACCATTTGGTTGCTTCTGAATGGACTTTGGCAGGCAAGCTCTTTTGACAACTTGCTGGAACTTCAGATGAAGCTGAAAAACAGTGTCTTATACAAAGGTGATATATATAAATAAGAGTGCAAGCTCTGAAACTCTGTAGTTTCTAATAATCCTATGACAGGGACATTTATCACATTAGTGCTGACATATGATCAAAGCACTGAGTGTCATCGCTGGCCTCCGCCTGTACCCTGCCTTTTCCATGATTCAACATGATGCCTTGATTTAGGTGGCAAGAATTTTTCCACAGAGTGCTAGATCTGTCAGAGGCAAGGTGTGGCCAGAAGCGTGCAGTCTGAGCTCATCTGAGCAAGAAGTGCCACATCAACAAGCCTGCCTTGCTGAAATATAAAAGAGAGCATCCAGTCTCTAAAATCACTTGTAATCTGTGAAGACAGACTAGGGCTATGTTTTTCAAATGTTTATATGGTGAAGATCAAAGCATTTTAAACTTTAAAGAAAACATGTGATTCCTTAACCATAGTTCTACTGAACAACAGCACTAAGATTCTGAACTTATGATAACCTCAAGGGAATGAAATAATTTTATAGCCTGACATCATTGCTACACTTACCATAAAAGTTACTGAAGCCTTTAAAAGCCATGCTAGAGTTTAGTACCTACTTATGGAAAACAATGCATCTTAAAGGAGGCTCTCTTTTTACGTTACTGCACATGTAAGTCAGAGTTTCAAAGTGTCATGGCCACCCTCCCTTAAAAATAAATCATGTCAAAACGCCTAAAGATAAGAGGTTTCACCACAAGACATTATTGATCTTAGGTCTGTTGTGTGAGAAAAACCAAAATGATGTCATTGGTACCTTTAAGGTATTGTCTCCTCAGAGACGCCTTTGAAACTCAGGAGTGAAGTGGTTCAGTACCAAGAGAAATGGTGACAGATTTATACCTTTAGATTGAAATTTATGTCATGTCAGAGCCACTTTACCTCTGTAACACTGTAAAGATGACTTTTAGGTATTTTTTTATGAAAATGTTCACGAAATATTCGTTATTCACTATCTGTTCAGTTTTACTTAGTTGACGGCTATTTTGGACCAGATGTGAACTCTTAATAATTTACAAATTCAGTTACAGTTTATACCAAATTTAGTTTAAATACTGTTAAAAGATCAGAGGTTAACAGTTCAACAATATCTAGCACAGAGACGCTACAGATGTAGTCACTAAATAAACAGCACATGTAATGAGTCCATAGGAGTGTTTATAAGTAAATATAAACAGACCACAAATAATTCATCTCTGTCTTCATCTTTTTCTGTGACAAGGATGTTTTTTCAAAAAAAAAACAAAAAAAACCTGCATATATTAAATTAATATACTTTCAATGTTTCACATTTGTTTGACATTTTGTTTTAACACATTTTCCAAATCATTCTTTAGGCACAGCCCTGCTGGAACAAGGGTGTTTTGTACTGAAAATGTTTGCTTCAAATCCCAACTATGAACCACATGTAAATAAAAAAAAAGAATCGAGAGAGTTAAAGGGCATTTCTTGATCTAAAATGCCCAATATTAGCTTTATTTGTTCAAGTTTTTTTTAATGCACATATTGTGCCTATGACATCACTTTGTGTCTTATAGTAGCTCCGAGAAATGACAAGTGGTGTTTAGAAAGGGAAACCAGGCTTTATTCAAATCTGCATGGCAAATAGTCCACCATGTTTTTGTGCAGATGTACATTCCCACAATGAATGGAAAAAGCAAACCAATCTTTGGGTAGCTTGTTCCAACGGCTTTATAGCATGCACATAGATGTATCTAGATGGATTTGAGCTGGAACCAACCTGAACATCTGAAAGCCCCATTAACTGGTGAATAAGAATTATTATAGTGGTTCACTATTGCTCTTGGAATGTCCTGCCCACACATACATTAGAGCTGTTAGTTTCCACTGCATTAACAGCATGTTCAGTTCCTAAACCTGTATATTCTTGTATGTAATTTGTAGGTTGTATTTACTTCACTAGATGTGAAGAAGATAAACCATAGGTCTGCATGTTTGGACTTGATGAAATATGATGTCTTCCATGCATTTCCATTTACTTAGTGCAAGTTCATCTGAACACAATACTTGTACAGGACAAAAGCATGTGGAGAACTAGGGTAATTTATTACACTCTGCTGAAAGAAGACTGAATCTTGATTAATTTGCTTATTTACTGAATATGTTTTACTCAGTCTCTTGTACGTATTAATAATACGGTTGCCATTTGTGTCTCTTACCTACTGTATTTTGAATAAAAACAAAATGGACAATTATCATAGTTTCCATATTGAGTGTGTTGCAATAACATCTAGGAACACATAGGACTATGAATAAATAGTTTTTTTTCTGAAACTCCAAAACATTAATGTTTTTGACTAATGTTCCAGACGCAGCATGCAAACCAAGAACCACTGTTGTAATTTATCACTGGACATGTTAAGTTGCACACTACTTAATGGCTCTTACTGGTCATCTATCATATGTTATGAGTAAAAGCCGATCTGAAGTCGCTATTGAAAACATTTTAATTGACGTTTAAAAAACAGGTTCATGCATCCAAACTGCTCTATAATGCTCTACAAAAATATCTGTCTGAATTCTATTATAAAATTAATAATGATTTGTTTTATAGTTGTGGAAAGAGTAGATTTACGGAATTTGAAAGAAGACAGTAACCTTGTCTCCATGTCTTAATAAGGATTTTTAAATGAACAAAGTGTGCCATCAATGGAGATTTTCAGTACAGGACAGGAACCTACTTGAATGTATTGGAGGTGAGGTAAAAGTGGCATACTCCTTGGAAACTTTTAAAACTATTTATTTAAATGCTCAGATAGGTTTGCTAGCTAACTTTGGATTTGTGGGTTGTGGTTTGTTCTCACTTTTCACAGAGTTTGGATGCACATGTAGCAGAATTATTCCAACACTGTTTTATGCCATGATAGAATGAGCACATTTACATTCACCAGTATATGCAGTCCAGATGGTAGCCTAGTAGCAGTTAGCCTAGTAGCCTACTGTCTCTAAAATAACCACTAATAACACACTGTATTGATAATAATAATGATTGTAAATAGTTAGAGAAATAGTATGAACTGGTATAAGCTTGGTGATATAGGCCTTTCAGGGTCTGTTGAGCTTACGTGAGTCAGGAAATATTTGGAATTTTTATACCCTTTATAATTCTGGTGATGTACATGGTATATCTGTTAAACTGTGCAGAACAAACAAAAGTCTATCAATCTATCTCTAAAATGCCAAAGGTTTGAAACATCTGTTAAAGTTATGTTTTGTTATTTGTGATGTCTGTGACCTTTGGCCTGAAACCCATTAATGCTAAGTTAATTTAGTTTTCTTTTAAGTTCTCTTGATTGAAATATTTCAGTTTGAGAAAACTTTCCATTGAAATGGATAAGAGAAGCGCCTTTAACAGTGGGCTTGTAATAGTAAGATCTTGGCAGCAACATAATTAGAATTGCTATTAAGGCTTTAAACTAAAGAAATCCAAATGCCAGCAATCTGCATCGTTGTTAGAGGTGCATACAATCACCCAAATAGCTTAGACTTGCAAATTTGGGACATGATAATACCTTTCTAAATCTTATTAATACTACTGTTCAATTCTGAATTGACCTTTCAAGAAGCATGATCTGGCTTGCAATTACAGAAATCACTAGGGCTGTGGCTTTGTTTTATATTGATTTAATATAAAAATAAATTGTTTATTTGACATAATGTGAAAAAATGCATGGTTATGTTCTCAAAAAGCATATTCCTGCTGTTCTTGGCACATTTCACTATTTTATTCTTATGTCATCCTTACTGAATCAGTAATGTCAAAATTTTGAATGGGCAGAACAGATCAGTAAAACAGGTTAAACATTTTCAGTAGTTTTATTGAAAAATGCCTCTTCTGATCCAGAAATAAATAAGAAAATAAGGCTGTGGAATTCACAATTTGCAGTTCAAACATAAAGGAGCAATACTATGACCACAGTATTGATTCAAATTCCAACTGCATTGAAGATCGATTAAAAAAAAAAACTATATTTAAAATGTACTTACTAAATATACAACACAGTCATGCAATTCCACCTTTGGTAAAAATGAGCTGTGAGCTGGTATACAACAGATAAATATTTAGGATAATGAAACAAAAGCCAAGTCTTACAAGGTTTTAGAAATGAAAATGGAATTACATCTGAAAGCCTTCACTGATGAGAACGAAGGCATAAGATGAAATTGTATTGCAATGAATCAATATAAAAATTGCAATGATCTGTGTGGAATCCATCGGGTCAGTCTATACATCTTAACGTTAAGACATTACATTGAATACTGATCTTAGGGTTAGTGCACTGAATAGGAGTTGCATAAAAACTTACAGAGGATTTATATTACAAGTTTGGGGACAGTGAGCAAGCACACAGGTTTCTTAACATGAACAGGAAATTAGGGTTGGATAGCAGCCTTATTTCCACTTAACCTTGTTAAATTTGCATATGCATGAAGCATGATCCAATAACGACATTTAGCTTTGGATGTTGTTCTTCATGCAAATAAAATCTGAAGGTACTTTTTACTTGGTTTATGTTTCTATCCTCTCTGTTTCCTGTCTTGATAGTGATCTCTTTCCACGCAGGTTTCGTAAACCAGGAGACTGTATCTCTGTCACAGTATCTTCTGATGTTTCCTCTGGAATTGGCACTACGTAGGTATCAGGCTGAGGTGGGTAGTGGCCTGGTTGGAAATATTATTCATTGTTTCTCAATCTTGCTCTTTGTATGCGTTTACAAACTTTGCTAGTCCTATACCATGCCTAAATCTAAAACTTAAAAGTATATTGTACAACCAGAAAAAAACAACAACTAGAAACCAAGTGCTGGGATGAAGTAAAGATTGACCAGCAATTCTGTTCCTTATGGCACGGCGAGGTAGCCTATTATCCCACAAGATAAATCTCAATGAAAATAAGAGAAAAATGTGATTTGTTTGAACACAACATTCTGCAAACATAATCAAGGAGATTATGATTACATGTACAAATTGCACATGCTACATTTATAACCTGAGCAGAGGCTGTATTCATTAATTGAAGCGATTTAAGAAAATAATAACAAAAAATATAAAGGTTATGTTGGCAGTCAGCAAGATGCAAGTTATGAGGCACAAGCTTGATGACAGATGTTAACCCCTTTACTGTGACTGAAATTCATTTACAAGGGATCAATAGTTTATTTACAAACACCTCACCCTCATCCATTATCATCTCTGTTGACCTCATCTATGAAATCCTCATGGTTAGTAGTTTACATGCTTCTTGAGCAAAAGGAAGCTCAATCTTGCTGTTTGCTGCTTTGGAGTTCAAGATGCAACCAGGCCACAGGTATGTAGCCATCACTGATGCCTGCCTGATAGAGTAGCGGTGAGCTGGTGTTAGTGGCAGTCCAGTCCTTTCTTTGGTTTGGTTTGGTTTTAGAGTTGGCCAGCAAAAGTTCATTAAATCAAATCCACGGTCGTTATCCTTAAAAGCTTATTAGCGAATGTGCTGATCTCTCAGAGAGGATTGGTTTATTTTTTCAGGATTTCAAAATTTAAGGGTGACAGGCAGCTTACTATGCATACTATGCCAGACCTGAAATGGGTTAAAGATGGTGTTAGTGTAACATTACTGTTTCCTTTCTTTATTTGTGAAATAATCTACATGCATGCAGTTCTCTACCTTTTAATTACACCATAACACTCATTTTAAACAGCTAGTAAGACACACAAGGCATCCAGCTAAATGACCATCTCCCCTCCCTGCCACTTACCTGCATATCCCTGTCCATTGTAAGGGATTCCTACACACTGAGAGGAATCGCAGTAACCAGGGGGCCCAGGTGGTCCTCTGATTCCTGGAGAACCATGGCGTCCTGGTGGTCCGCTGGACCCGGATGAGCCTGAGGGACCTGGGGGTCCGGCCTGGGACACACCTGGTGGTCCTGGAAGAAACCAAAAAGAGGGGTGAACAAACCATCAGACATCCACTGACATCACTTTCAAATCTCTACTAGAAGTGGAAGGGGAAAACTGGTTTCTAGCACTGTAATTTAAATATTTTGACTGCTCAATTAAAAGGGAGTAAGGGGAAAGAACTGTGTGGAGCCCCCCCTCCCTCCCCCTTCTGTCTAGACAGCATAAACCAAGTTTGGAATGATTTCACCCTCAGCTCTCAGTCTCACAATCTGAAGTCAGCACATGTGTTATCAATGAAGCCCCTGTAGGCAACGCATTGAGTAAGTCTAACTGACCCCCCTATGAAGGTGAGTCAGTGGGAACATCCCCCTACTGTCCTTGTCTTATTCCATTCACAGAGATCTTGGCTGGGTTTCTCTAGGAGGGGGAAGGACTTCAGTGAACGGCTAGACATTGGCAGTGTTACTCAGCTTCCAGTGATAAGCGACCTCTGGGAATGGGAAGTTTTAGAGTAGCATATTGAATAGTAATTCAATTTGGTGAATCTGTATGCAAAGCTGCCTCAGAGACCCAATATTTTTAGATCACTAGATGATGAGCTACGCCTGCTTAACAGATTGCTGCAACAATGGGTCTTTAAGAACAGTACTTCTACTTTGAAACAAGGACGTGTACATCAGTGACTACGCTCCCTATTACGGAAAACCCAGAATACCTCTTGAAGAAACATTAGGCACATTATTGTAATTGTCATTCCATATCTTCATACAGTGTGTTTAATAACTTCCTAAAACAAAAGCTTCCTGAAACAATGTCTTTCATATAGTGAATCAACCTGACACCAACCTTGGTGAAACTCTGCCTGCTTTTTGAATAATGGATTTAGTTCAAGCTCTTTATGTGTGTCCAGACCCCAAGCTCTTGATTAACAATGGTGTTGTCTTCACATATGTGCGAAAACATCCATGTGGGCTACTCACAGGCAAGACTGACATAAATTTCAGAAATGTTTTGCTGGGAATACTTTGACTACTTGAAGGGAGAATTTATAAAGCACAGCTGGCCCAATTGAAATTCATAAGATGTGTTTAGGTACATCTCAGCTTTTGTACCCAGAAGTCCCTGAAGTCCACTGTTCTGTAACAATCAGTTCCCTAAGGCATTATTATTATTAAGGCTCAGTGTACAGCAAGTAGCTTTCTATGCTGAGAAATGTCTCTAACAGAGATCAATGAGCAACTAGAATTAATTTCAGTAACATTCAACATTGAAATCAGAACGGACATGTGGTCCTGCTTGGATTTAAACATTTTCCACTGCATTTTTCATGTGCAGTGTAATTTCTGAGCGTGTGAAGTAGTTAGGCTATTTGAACGATTCCCTTAATCCCAAGTGCCCAAGCACAACCTGCTTGAGTACATTAATACATCAGTCTTGCAGCAGACGAGCTTTTTACTTCTGGAACTAATTTAGATTTTTAGCCTTAAAGGAAACAGGCACTTGTCGAGTTTTTTTTTCTTTTTTCTCTTCGTTTAAAGGCCATCAAGCAGTGTTCGACCTGACCTTAAAGTAGCGAATCTGCGGCTCCTATCTGGTCAGCCGTGAGACCGACTTGGACGAGCAGAGATATTACGCACCAGGTGGTCCGGGTGGTCCTCTCTGTCCTCGCGTGCCCATGCCTGGACTCCCCCTCTCCCCCTTCTCTCCTGGCAACCCTGCAGTGGCAGAGGTGGTCAGGAAGGCACTCAGACCAGCAATGCCATGGTCAGATACACACCAATTTCTTTTCGGACACAACTGTGTAACACTGAAAAGGGGTGCACTAGCACAATGGCAAGTGGTAACGATAAATACACCAACCAACCAAATACTTTAACACGTAATACACAAAATCCCCAATCCGTGTAGTGCAAGGAACATATGGATGGTATTAAGGCAGTGTATGAAATTCCAGTGTTCCAACTGATCTTAATTTTTGTGCATGGCTGCTTGGAATAAAACTTTGTTTTTAAACATTAGACCATTTGAAAATGTTGTAAGCCTTCTGCTATTATCAGCCAACCAGCAGGAGACAGTTTGGCTATTACACAGAAGATAGGAGGCCTCTCAAAACGGCACCATATGTTACAGTCATGCTTTGTTTTTCTACTAGAATTTTCTTTTCTTTTCTTTTACAATATATCTAACCATTTACTCTATCTAACCATCTAACCATCAAAGCAATTTGCACATACGCATTTGCACCTGAAATTGGATTTACTTATAAAAAATTGGGGTGCATTAAATGACTTCTTACACCAATTAATTCCCTGAAGATTCAGATATGCTTTGCACAGTGGTAACACTATAACTTAATACTCCATCTCTTGCCCAGTGGACAGGCTCTACTATTACTGCACCATCTAAAGAATCCATGCTATGAGGACGGTCATAAAAGATACATCCATCAGGCTGCAGTCTATATGAAGCTGTGTGGAGGCATGAGAGTTAGGGAACATTAATAAAATCCACATTCCTAAGGTCCTTATGGAGCTCATACCTCTTTCGCCTGGAGGCCCTGGTAAGCCAGGGTTGCCAGGGAAACCACTGCGTCCAGCCTGGCCAGGTTCTCCACGAGCGCCCTGCTCACCAGGAGGCCCTGGAGGCCCAGCAGGACCCGGACTGTTGGAGCGGTATCCACTGGGAATCTGATTCAGCATCATGTCAATCCTGCTCATTTGTCCTGGGGGCGAAGAACAATATTCTGAAATATCTCTGGAAATCCCAACGTAATGTTTTTTGGGGTGTACGTTCACGAAAAAAAACCCCCCCACAAAAAGTAAAAAAGTGTTCCGATCCTGTTAAGGAGATGACTCACTGTTAACTAGCTGTTCACAGACTTGTCTTGCGATGGATCGCATCATATTTTGCGAGGCAGAATCACCCTGGAGAACAGAGACAATAGCAGATAAATAGAAGATTCAAATATCCAAACCTCAGGCTCTATCTGTGAGTTATCGCAAACGAGAAGGGAAGCACATACCCTCTCCCCCTTTTCTCCCTTCACACCAGCAGGTCCCTGTGATCGAGAAAGTGTGTAAAGTGAATGGAGTATAAAAAGGGGAGAGAAGGGAATGAACACACAAACAGAGCAGCTTCTGGCTGCAGCTGATGTCTAGTTTTGCTCTTTCGCAGCGGCGATGGTTTCATCTCAACTTTGAGGGCGGTATAAGTTACGTTGTACTTATTTAACCACATCATCTTGTTTGTTACGTACATGAAAAAGGATCCAACAGAACACACATACCAGGAATCCTGGGTCGCCAGTCTTGCCAGGTTTTCCAGTGATGCCTGGCATCCCGGGAGTTCCTGGGCTTCCCTGAAAAGATAAATCTATTATGTATTCGTAGACTCTAAAAACGCCCATCATGTGGGAATGTGCTCTTGGTTCAATTTTACAGTAATTTCACTGGACATGAGAGCAGGACGAGATTTATGCAAAATAGCATGTGCAGATCTATAATTCAAGCTTTGACCTGCTAAGCACAAACATATGAGGACCATAGACAGCGGTTTCAGAGCATTCAGGATTTAAAACTTCAAAATGTATGTGACTGGAGTTCTGGAAAAAAGCCCAGTGCCACCGTGGAGCCATTAAGTGGAGTCAAGGGGAAACCACAAAACAGAAAATGAGATGCACGCTGGATTTTTTAAAATGGGAGCCTTGGATGTCTACTGCAGATGGTGTTGCTGAATCCTGGAGCGTATTCTAACTGTCTTAGCTACATCAATTAGAAAGTGAAATACTCATTCAAAAACACCAAAACAAACTGAAAGAGATTTTTTTTCTTAATGGTTAATTACACACCATTGGTCCTGCTGGGCCTCTTGGTCCAGATGGGCCTTCTGGTCCTGGTGGTCCCTGTACAGATAGCATACTCAATCACAAAGTGGGTAACACATGCATGGTAACAACTCCAGCAAAAGATTATCCAGTCAGATGGAATGTTTAAACATGTTCCAGAGACAAGTCTAATACAAAAGTCTAAATTTAGTGAGACCAGACATAGCATACAGCGAGAAACATAATATAAGCTGGAAACATACTCTAAAAGAAGGCACCTAAAAATAGTGTGTTTGTGCATATGGGTAAGCAATAAGAAAACAAACAATCAGTTGAACTAAAAAGTTTTACCCTTGCTCCAGATGTCCCAACGGGGCCGAGGGGCCCTGGAGCACCAGGAGGGCCCTGAACAGAAGGACGAAATTCCATAATCCAGTAGCTGTCTTAACAGTTAAAATGAACTGGTAAAACAAATATTTCAGCATCACATGCTGTTATCCTTTTACAAAAGTCAGAATGGTAAACATTGCAGAAAGGTTTGATGATGCCCACTTGCACAGCTCGCTCAAAATTCAGTGGCGATATTTCTTCCTCTGAGCTCTATTCCGATTCAATGAATAGCTACGGCGTTAACAGAAATGTTTTTAAGAGAAAAAGGGAAGCAATTTCAGCAAGCATGGCAAAATGTTGGAACAGCACATTAAAGCAAGCTTAAAGGAAAGTGACTGCTTCTTGTTTGCTAATATTTCCAAAAACAAACCAAACATACCTTTCAAATGGCAGCAAATAACAGACATGAATGTTTCTATTCAACTTCAATGAAGAGAGAAAGATGTGTACTTGTCTCTTTCCTCAGTACTCAGAGACCTGTAAACCTTTCCTAAACCTTCCAAACGCCAGACTTACTGTATGCATGCAACATTTTATGCTATCATAATAGCATGCACATTAAAATATCAGCTCTTTACAAACCAAAAAAAAACAACAACATGCTATGCATAACAAATTTTTGTCTGCTTAACCTATAACATAAATACATCTCAACACCCCACAGAGAACTTTAGCTGTAAAGCCAATACAGCTACTGCAAAATGTGTTTGTATTTCCTATGCAACACTGGAGATGAAAAAGCTAAACAGAAAGAGCACTTACTCTTTGGCCAGGTATTCCTGAGTCACCAGGGTCTCCCTTTGGCCCAGGCCGTCCCTGAAATTTACAGGAAAGATGTGAACTTTTACACTGGAACCACAACTCTTCTCCACACACTCCTGAGTTTGAAACGGCATGACAAGGAACAAGTGACTAGTGCTTTGGCTAAAATAAATAGCTCTGAAGTTGTGTGATTTTAGTCATAAATCAAACACGAGCGGCTAAGCTCATATTTTCAATTACATTGCAGCATTCATAGTACAAGCCCCCCCCCCATGAGAGAGACTTGAAAAATGCTAATAAAGACCAATGGGGACAAAGTGGAAAAGTCTGATTGAGGACTGGCAGGGTACAGACAGACACTCAGCAGAATCGTGCATGCTTAAACTCACTGGTTCTCCAGGAAGAGACAGTCCATTCGGGCCTTGCGGACCAGGTGGTCCCATCGGACCTGAGGGACCTTGCTCTCCACGCGGGCCCATTGGACCCTGAGTGGGGAAAACAGATGCCGTCAGAGAGTAAGCAGCCAGTCACCATATTAATCATCTTTCTGAGGGCCCCAAAGGGCGAGATGAGCAGGCCAGTGCAGCTGGTAAGAATTAAAAGACCTATCGACCTACAGAATTAAGGTGGATGGAGTCATTTAGGGAGTTAAGGAAACTGGCGTGTTTGCAGTGGTACAAGACTGTGGATGAGGCCAATCTTACCGCAGATCCAGAATCACCTCTATCACCACGTGGGCCTTTCATACCAGGGCTGCCCTGGAAAACAGAGAGCAGTCAGTTCCAAAGGCCTTCCAGTGGAGGATCCCATCAATAAACCACACTGTCAGGAGGCCTCTTCAGGGGGATAAGGACTAGGTTCTGTTCACACATTCAAGGCCTCTCCTGCAGGCTTCCCCTCTCTGGTTCCCAGGATGTCTCCTGATATGTCTTTAAGCCCCTGGCTGCTAACAGCCCACGCTGTGAGGTATGCTCATGAATATCAACACCTTGACTTGAGACCAAGCATAATAACACAGAAGTCCCCCCTCTTTCATGACCCTTGACTTAACGAAAGAGCAGGGGTTGCACTTTCGGGGCAGCCATTGCTGAAACACTATACTTCTCTGTCTTCACCATTTAGACGCCAGATTTGCAGTGCAAGCAAAATGACTTTAGAGACCTGGGGGGAGGTGCACGGTGAGGCTCTAATGGATTTACCGAAGGGCCAGCAGGCCCTGGAGGGCCTACGCTATCCTGAGTGCATGTGCAGGAGTGAGGAAGAGCTGGGCACTTGGCTTCATCTCTCTGCAAAGAAACAAAGAAGAAAATATGTTTGTCAACACCTGTCTACTTTAAGTGTTCCTTAAAAACGAAAAGGCAAAGAAAGAGAGAGAATGCTGTGACCTCATGTAGTGACCTCAGTGAGGTCACAGACTGGACCCCTGTGAGCAGTTTCTCATAGAGGGACCTCAGTGAGGCGTCAGACTAAACCCTGCATAACACAGGGTCATGAGGGACCAGTAATGAGAGGAAAAATAAAACGAGCTACAATAGGAATGAAACGAAATCTCTCTCCCTGCCTTTCATCTTGAGAGAAACTGAGAAAACATTGGCCTGCTATTAGTAAAGTAATTGTTTGCAATTAAAATAATTGTATGGACATTAGCTTCACAGCCATTGCATTGTCTTAAAATGTATTCTTGCATTAATGAACACGGAGCTTTGGAGCTGTTCATGCAACAGGGAACATAGGCTTGTTCTCAAGTAAATTCAGGCAACGTGATTCTTTGCAGTATCTGCTCTCCATATGGCCAGAGGGAGATAATGTGGAAATTCAGTGAATTAAAAATGTGATTAATCAAACATTATGCAATTACATTGCAGTGACCTGTTTCTGGGGTATTTAAATTCATCTCTCTTTGTATATTAATTCAAGGCCATATGTGGTCCAACTATTCTGTAAGAAAATTATACACGCTTTATATAATAAGATCTCTATATAGGAGATTTACTCAATAGATCTTAAAAACTTCATTTCACAGACAGGAATCAAAATGTCTTTAAGAAACACACTCTAGCATTAAGTGAAAACATATTCTGCAGATCAGAACTAAATTATGTATAACACCAGTATGAATAGCAGGTCACACGGCAGCAGTGGAAACACCACAGAAGCAGTTCATTTCAGTTGTTCCATCTCACTGCACAAACTCTCAACCCAAACAACTTTACTGAGCGTTCACATGCGCTCCAGTGGTTTACAGAGCTTAGACAATTGCGATTCAAACTGAATATCTCAAGCCAAAATCCACAGGGTCTGTTGAAATTTGACTCATTTAATCTGAAGTTGAAGAATAAGGAGCTATTAGAGAGCGTGATAACATTCCGCTGTATGCAAACAAAACACGGAGAGGTTGCTGTTATGCTCAGGAGGAGGACGGGCCCTCATCGGGGCCGGCCTGTTTGGGATATCCTCTCACCGTCGCTGGAAGGTCACAGCATTTGTCTCGACTTGTCCATCCAAGGCTGCAGACAATATCAAACATCTGGAGCTGGAACTACAGGAGAAAAAAAAAAAGAAGAACAGAAGCGGATGTTACAGATGGTTTCCATTGAGCCTTAGGATTTAAACAAAAAAAATAATGTTAAAAAAATGTGCCCACATGCGCGGCACCCACAGTGTGCTGGAAAAGCACATAAATGAGCAACTGTCAGCATGAGCTGGAGCAACTTAACCATAAAACTGGTGGAAGAATAGCCACACAGCAGCAACAGCTACTGTTGTGATGCACAATAACCAGCATAAGCGCTGGGAGGTTGCAGTACCACTATTCTTCTTCTTTTACCTTTTGTTTTTCTTTGCTTTTTTTTATGTAAAGCAAGCAAACTGCACGCTGGGCTTCCGCAGATATTTACAGTTTACACCTACTGACTTCAGAAGACAGATAGGAGAGCAAGGAGTGAAACCAAGAGAACATATGCGCAGCTCTGGCACGGTCACTCAGCCAAGGCGACTGCAGGAATTAAAACCAAAGCGTGGAATCACTCCAGAAATGCGCGCCTGAAAAGTCTCATAAATGAAAGGAGACATTCTGTACTTTTGTCTCGGTTTTCCTCCATATTTTATCCTTTATACCCTTGGATGAAACCGCGCTTGCGGACTTACGGTCGCAGACTGCCTCTTGGCTCCACCGGATTTCGCCATTTTACCGAGCACCTCATAGCCGCCCGTGGAGATGTTGCCGGCCTCTTTGATTGGCTTCTCTCCCACCTCTTGGCAGTCAATGTTCAGCTTGACTTTTTCCGGAGAAATGGTGATATGAAGCTGCAAAAGGCAGACACCGTTAGCCAGTATGCACTTGACACAGCAGTCCAGACCTTGGACACAAATATGTGCAAACGCTAAGTGATGATTCCTTGTTAACAAAGAAAATGAAGGCACTTAGACAGACGAATCTTTCTCCAAAGACACTGATATGATCTCACCCTTGAATGCTAATCAGCACACGATCACATCTAACCAGACCTTTTCCATTCAGATGTGGACTATATTCACGTCCTGACACGAATGATTAAAAGCCAGTACACATCCTAACTGCCCCTGGACCTCCTCATAAATATCTCAACGGACTCGCATCCTCTGTGATCTATGTTTAGAAGTATTAGAAGTAAGTTTAAACATTAATAAATCTATTTCCCTCTTATAATTATGGTAATTATAGATTATTTTTGTTGTTACAGGTAACACTGTACAAGTGGTATGAATGGGAAATTTTGTCAGTATGATTAATTAAACATTAACAGATTCAATAGCTGTAATTTTCTTTTTGGAATTGATGCATGTGAGGCTGGTAATGTCGCTCTGTCTCCACATGTATTTTCCCAGGCTATTCTTGAGGGATATGGCAGAATGTGATCCTTTTATCATGTTGTCCTGCGGCTGCCCGTCCACTATAACCAACCCATTATCTTGCAACGTCACATTCTCAGTCAAAGGGCCAAGCCTGCTGAAATCCCTAGTATAATATATACTATTAAGAATAATATCAACCCATAAATTAGGCCATATGTCCTGGCAAACATGTAGTGCATTACGAGCCATGTCTTTCATGAACAAACCCGCCATTTGACTAACCAATGGCGACAGGGTCTGAGGTTCTGGTTTAGATGCAGGCACCAAGGCTTATGGAAACAACAAGTTCAAAGGCAACTGGAAAGCTGAGAAGAAGATATATACTTGTAGACAAAGTAAGAAGCATAAGAAATGTAATTAGGTAGTATAATTAGGTGTCATCTGGACACATGCAGATGTAATATTTTTCAAAGTACAGCTTCAGCCATTATAAAAGTGTGCTGTATTTCACCTGTTTTAAGAAAGTGTCATAAGAAAGGACACTCCAGATAATGTCCAGCGAGTGCTGACAGTATCTTCAGGCAAGGCTCTCTAAAGGGACTGGGTCAGAGAAACACAAGGCCATGACCACTTCTTTTACCATGCTCTCTCCTCCGCTGAACTCCTCCCGCTCTGGCTATCGCGGGTGTCCGCATGTGGTTTTATTTTGGCCCTCCGCTGCACCCTTTCGCCACAAATCTCCTGTCAGTGTTTCATAATGCCTATCTGCCTCCATTTCATGCTTGCTGAACATGCTTGTCTCCCTCCATTTTCTAACTTGAGCCTTGATGACAACTGGGAGAAAAAAAACAAAACACCCTGATCCGCCCCTGGTCGTGCGCCCATCTTCCCTTAGGAGTCATCAAGGAAAGCAATTCATGGCCAAGAAAGTATGAGGTCTCAAGCAAACATACTGTTGAGAACATGACAAGAAATGAGTGCAAGCTGATGGAATGCATCCTGACATCTACAGATTGGCTATCTTTGGATTGACTTTTGGCCATCATGGGCTATCATGTTGCTTACAAAAGTCACATCAATTTAGCTGTTGGCAGAAAACCATTTTATTCACGGGTACTTCCTTTGCTTGCTAATGCAGTTTCACGCATCATTAAAGCCATTTGTAATTTCAAATAAACAGAGAGCTTTGGGAAAGGGCACTGAACGCAGTACAACAAAGCCAAAGTTGAGAAATGTCTTGTGCCATGTTGTACTGGCCTGGGTCAATCAAGGGATGTTAAAAGCCGCTTTGATGGATCTCCCTCACTGCTCTCGTTGTGAAGGATATGAATACTGGCACAATTCATGAATCAAACCTATGAATGGAAAATGTGAAAGGGTGAAATGCCAGTACAGATAATAATGAAGCAACTGTAAGACTCTGGCCTGGGAAAAACTCCAGAACAGAGTATCTAACTACTGAAATGCTACAATTCAAAAGACAAACTCGACCAACAGTAATAGGGTCCAAGTCAACACCATTTTGGCTTCATGGTTATGGAGCTTGTGACTGATTTTTCTGATCCTGAGGAAAATGTCAGCCCAGCACTGGTAGTGTAAGCATGGCCAAAAACTACACCGCTGTAGGAAAAGCCACTGGCATCAACACAAGAGGAACCCCTAAAAGAACCTCCATGTAGACTTCACACCGCATGGAGAGGAAGCACATGAACGTAATAAAACCCCTACAGATTTTATCATCAAAAGCTCACCTACACCTATTCCTCAGCCATACTGTTAAATTCTAATTTATTTGTCGTTTACTCCTAGATTACTCCTGCATTGTCAGGGAATAAAATAAAAGTTGCCTTCACTTTCTAATGCGTCCTGTATGGAACTTACCCAGTGACCCTATACAGTTTATAAGCCTTGGCAGACAAATGGTAAAAATCTGAAATGAGAATTCTTATTGCCATTAAAGGTTTGCCACAATGAGGAGGTTTTCCCTGACATTTAACCAATCTGTAATCTTTTAGCTGTTGGCAGAAACTAAATCTCTCAGGGAGGTTTCTCTGTGTGGCAGTCCCCTGCAAAGCCAGTGGGGAGAGAGGAGGAACTCGCTAAGTACAGTAGACCACAGCTGCAAACCAAAGGCCTTCAATTCCAAGGAGCAGTTGCTCTAGCACTAAAGTCTGATTTTAATAGCTGGGAATCCTTTTTGAAAGAAATATGTAAAAACACACAAGCAAGCAAACAAATATCTAAAATAATAAATTATAATAATAATCCAGAAAATCATAAAAGGAACAAAAATTCTGGAATGACTTGTAATTATATAATACATTACTAAAAAGTACATCTGGAGGTTGTAATGGCTAACAGTAATTACTATAGGTCTTAAATTATTACATTTTCCTAGTGCCATACAAGATCCTAGGGTATGTGTGGTACTTGGCATAATATATTTTACCTTGTGTAGAATACTGTTAAAAAATGCTTTTTATGAAACACACAATATTTCTTACCTTGTGGAAGCTTCCGTGAAAGATTCTCTTGACTTGGTCATTATCAAAGCTGACTTTCTGAAGCTCTCCTCTGGTGTCCTTGTTGTAGAATGTGATTACTTTGTTAGAAGCTAAAAACAGAAAAGAAAAGGAATGTAATGGTCTAGTTGTTCAGACAGACACCAGAGAAACACATGAGAAAAGGTTCCAAAAATAGTCAACAACATTGTTTCATAAAACTGGCAATTCAAGATATGCATGTCCATACAGTTTGAAAATCCACTTCAAAATGATTACCATGAGAGATCGACCCAGCCTTGTGAGCAGGATTACGGACTACAGTCCATGTTCATAAATGGTATTATTCACAAAGTCAAGTTGAACTGGAGGGTCGAGACTTGAGCCTGAAACACAGCTGGTAGGTGGGCTAGGCCAACCCCACATACACATACACTGTACTGAATAAAGAAAAGGTCTCTTACGGTCAAGAGTAAGGCCAACTTCTGGATTATTATTGCCATCAGCGATCTGCCATAGGTCGAATGTATCCTTGGTGGTGTCAGAGAGGAGCCGGAAGAGCAGTATGAGCGTGTAGGATGGAGGTAGCCCATCTGGATGGATTTCCCTTGAAATGAAATACTCATTAACATCGCATCTCTATCAATGGTAAGAAAGCACATAACATTAAAAAACATATGACAAGAAAGCACATATGACAAGAAAGCACATAACATTAAAAAACATATGAAGAATCAAACGTGGCATCTGCATAGTAATACTGTTATTGCCATGCCAATAATGGTGAAAAGTTGCATGAGTTATAGAAGGGAAAATGATAGGGAATGTTCCACATATCTGATGCATGTTAATTGAGAACAGGAGACCATATGAACTCTAATCTCTGCAATAGTGAATCAGACGAAAACCTTAGTGTGAAAAATGGAGAAAGTCTCCAGGCCATTAAAAAATTGCAACATATTGAAAGTATTTTCCTCTTCATCCTCTGGTGCTTGAAACATTTCCATTTGCACAGTTGTCTATAGCAATTGGTATTTGTGCGTGGGTAGACAAGTGAAGGGATCACACTTTGGCCAGGGACATTTACACAGAGTTCTTGAGCAGCTTCACCATGGCCTGAATCCATTCGAAAAGCCCCAGTAAGCTATACTTCCTGACCTCAGGATGCTCCACTCATGACTTATGTGGCAAGACGTTTTGGCAAAAAAAAAAACAATTATTTTAATCACCTGACATCTCATTTCTACAAGCTGGGGAAAAAAGAAAAATACTTAGGGCCTGTGTCATGTATAAATGCTGAAACCTTTGAAGACAACAATTAACAATTACAGTCACTTGGGAGCCATTACAGTATTTGGAGGACAATGTCCTCTAGGAAAGTGACAGGGAAAGAGAGAGAGAAAAAGAGAACAGTCCACACTTCAACCTACTTAGTGGGCTGAGAAATGAACGCATCCTTATGAAGTCGGTAGGCGATGAAACTGTTAAAGGAGCCTGTTTCCATTGACACTCCATTCATTCCAGAATATGTCCGGTCAGTGATGTTAAAGGCCTCAAGCATCCTGAAGCCTAAATGCAATAAGGTTCACGACAAAAGGAGGTGGATTGCAAGTTACTAAAAGTGCTTTGGAGTATGAACGCAGTAATGTAATTAGTCTATAACCATCAGTTCTATATTTGTTCTGAGTATATTGACCAGTTTTACCTGGTGACGTGAATCCATCCAGGTAAATCAATGGACAGGCTTTAGGAGAGCAGAGTAGAAAAAACACAGTTGTCATTTAATTTGGTATTGAGGAGAAAATAAAAAAGCGAATGTAAAAAGTGAAGAAACGCCTTGTACTTGATGTTGCTGTTTCACAGATGAACGTAATGAGGTTGTCTTGAATCTTGACGAACGCATCATAGTCGTCAACGACAAAGACATGCCTCTCACTCGGCTTGCTTCCGATGTTCCTCAGCTCTGTGATGTCCACATCTGCGACACCCACCACAAACACACTGAATCCTGTGGAGAGAAGAGAACACACTACATTTAGAGAGCACACACACCTGAACAAGCCTTCACCATCATAAAAACACATTGTTGCTGCTGGTAGCATTTTGGACCACTCTTGGTAAACAGGGTCTACAGATACCTGAATGCTGCAGCTTCGATGCGCTTTTCTTAACGTCGTCTTGAGAGCGCCCGTCAGTCACAACAACCAGAACCTTTGGAACATTTCTCCTCATCCCACTGTCTGATGTGAATACCTTCTCTCCAACATGCTTCAGAGCAGCACCTGCAACATTCAGACCCCAAAGAACAGAGATTTTACTTAGATGGTTAATCCTGCTGACAGAGCATCAAAATTAACATTGAAAGAGATTCACAATGTGTGTGTGTGTGTGTGTGTGTGTGTGTGTGTGTGTGTGTGTGTGTGTGTAAAACAGATACTTGTATGAGTGATTTAATTTGATGTGGAATTGATGTGGAAATTTTTAAAAACTGAATTTACTTATGGCTTATCCACTGAGCCCTATGACCATGTTTGAATTTCCTCTTAAAACCATTCAATACCTTATCCATATCTAATGCAATATCATTATACTGCATGACAGCTGATAAAACTGCTGTTTTCTGAGATCAGTTAGCGCACACCTGTTTTAGTGTTTCCTCCTCTGTAGCTGACCATCTGCACGGCGGATAATGCCATTCCCTTGTCATGGTATGTGTTCAGTTTGAACTCTGTCTTGGCATCATCGCTGTACTGCACGAAGGACACCTGTTTCCAAATGGAAGAAAAAAGTTAGGAGAAGCAGAAGCTTCCCACACGGCACTCGGACAGCGCCAACCAAGTCAGCCACAGAAGAGCTCCGTGCACATGTTACCATTTAGGAGCAGGCTGACAGCGTGAGTACCTGCATGCCCTCGTGATTGATGACATCAAAAGCTCCAATCATGCTGAACACGAACTGGAGAACTTTGCTGAAGCTCTCATCTCCAATACTCCACGAGCCGTCGATGAGGAACACCAGGTCAGCTTTGGCGCCCTTGCAAACTGCATTGGGTGGGAATGGTAAATGGAGGACAGGAGGAAAATGGAAAAGAACCTGCAGCATCCAGTGAGTACATCTACAATTCCAACCATGATTCAACATTCTCCTTACCCTCAAGAGCAGCAGGGATCGTAGGAGGGGGTGGAGGGGTTGGCGGTGCTGTAGGGGGCACAGTGGGCTTCACCACTAAGCAAAACAAAGAAACAAACCAACAAACAATTAGCAGTTAATACATGTCAACAGATCTAATATAGAAGAGCATGCGTTAAATGCTTCCTGAAGTTCACTTACACGTGCGCTCCTTAACACTGACTCCGGCTCCCTCCATATTGGGAGTCTGAGTGAACACTGTGGCATTGTACAGCGCATCAGAGTCAAGCCCATCAAAACAGTACTGGCTCTCTGCAGCAGTGATTGTGACCTCCTGTGTGCCACGGTTAGAAGCTACCAAGGAACGAGAAGGGCAAATAGAAACAATACATTGGGTGATGCCTATAACATTTCAATGCAAAGAGTATACTCAACAGGACTTTGGGTATCAAAAGATTCAGATTTATAAAAACATTTCTAACTCACGGTTAAAAGGGTTGACTTTAAGTCTGTAAGAGGTAGCAGCTCGGTGAGGAGTCCACTTAAGGCAGAAAGAGTCATAGCCAACATTGTATGTTGTGAGGTCTGTCACATTCAAGTACACTGGGTGGAAAGGAAACATTTTAAGGGTCAGTGTAAAGAGTTTATATTCCTCAGCCAACACCAGCAAAAAGGCTGAAAGGTGCTGCTTCTCATGTAAGGTATGTTTATGCACTTTAAATGTGCACGTACTGGTAGTTCCTTGGTCAACGAGAGGCCCACTCGTGCCTGCGTCATACTGGGCGAAGACCTTCACATCATATGTGGTCCCAGGCTGGAGGTTGTGCAGATTATAAGTGGTCACATCTCCTACAAACATCTCGGTGAACCTATCAGTACCTGTAATTTGCACAAGCAATAACATGCCTTAGCTGGTAGATGCCATCGGGAACCTGTGAAAACCTTGGACCGGACCAAGAACTTGACGTTTGTCCAGAAATATCCGGAGACTCACCCTCTGGCGCATAGGCTAGCTTGTAGCCGTTGACCCTCGCAGGTGCAGGGTCCCAGGACACACGAAAACGGGTGTACCACTCGTCTGACACGCGCAGGTTGCGTGGCCCCATGAGCCCCACTAAGGGTAACACACAAGAGGCAAATGCTCTAGACTCCCTGTACAACTGGAAAACATGATCAAATGTGAAACAGGCCGGGAAGAGAGACTGAGGAGAAATGGAAAACAGCGACAGGGACAGCTGGACCTAAAGGTTTAAATCCGTGATTGTTTCTGAGTACAATTACTGCATTTGTGTTTATTTATTCTTAGAGAAGGATTCCTCCAAGGACGAACCACTTCCGACTTTCTGGCAAACAGTTGTATTCCCAAGCAACTCTATTTTTTTTCTTCTGGGATTCAGTCTGATGTTGATGATGCTCACGGGTGCTTCCAGGTCATTTATTTATTCTTTGGGCATTACGGGTGTGTGTCAAATGGAAATGGTTTAAATGTATCTGTGTGTGCACTGATGTGTTTAGGAGTGATTACATGTGTGTCCATCTCCAGAAAGCTCTCCTCCGGGTCCATCTACATAAACAGCCACCACGTTGATCTTGTAAGGCGTGTCTGGCTCTAGGTTCTGCAAGACGATGTTGTTTCTGTTGCCGGGCACACTTGTCTATTGATGATTCAAAACAGAGAACAAAATTACCCAAATTGTACTCCACTTTGTGAGTAGTTGCTGTGAACAGTTGTACAGGTAAAACATTTTTTTTTTTTTTTAAAGTAGAAAAACATGCCAACCAAATAAAGTGTGCATTGGCTAAGAACTGTGTCCACTCACGAACTCTTCGATGGGATCCCCTGTGGTGGGCGCATATCCGATGCGATACTGCAGCACAGGCCCTGCGGCCGGCTCCCAGCTGACAGTCAGAGTGCTCGTGCTGGGGTCATACACACGCATATTCCTGGGACCACTGCGCGGTACTGCAATTGAACAGCCATATATGCATCCATTAGCCAGTGAACTGTCAGTCTTTACTGTCTATGAACCGTTGCGGTCACTGAAGGAGGAGCTTAAGTGCAGGACGTACGTGTTTTGCCATTATCACTTGCAGAAGAGCCCTCTCCATCGGCATAGATAGGGAACACCTCGACTGTGTACTCTGTGTCTGAGCTCAGCTGTTCCAGTAGGGCATGGTGGGTATTCCCTGGAACAAGGATCTATAGGATGATAAAAAAAATAATAATAATTTACATACTAATGGACTTGCAATCTAATGGAAGTGATGGATGTGTAGTCAATCAGATCTCTGTGCAACCAAAATGGAATACCACACAGAAAACTGGACAGGAAAAAAAACACCCTTTCATTATAACTGACACTAGATTTTTTTTTCTCTTTGGAACTGGAAGATGGGGCAAACCTAATACTACAGATTAAAAATAATTAAGTTAACTTACTGATATTCATTTTTGCCAAAAGATTATTTGCTGAATGAAATGTTTAGCTATTAAATGTTCTACTCAGAAGCTGTAATGGATGGAAAGGACATTCAAAATTCTGATAGACCACCATTCTGGTGGTTACCTATCCAAAACAGGCTGGAATCAAGACCATCTCTGGGATAACCTGCTCTGGCGGTACCTGCAAGCTCTGATTACAACAGGCTTCTCTTCTATAGCCATCATAAAGTTAAAAGTAGCACAAAAATTCCTTTGATGTTCGCATTTCCAAGAATACAATGTGTAGTCTTGCTGTTTCCAATCATCTTTGCACTCAGTCAAAATGTTCCCTGCCCCGGAGGCTAAGGCAGAGGGTCTCGAGCACACGGGATGTCTGCTCTGATAAAAGGGATGCAGCAGACTCCTGCCTCGTTCCCTCATCTTGCCAAGCACTGATGCCATACATAAACCAAAAAGACCTTAAAGCTCCATATCATCTGCCGGCAATGGAAGCTGATCCTCCAATCCAATGACTCTTCAGTTCTTTAACTTTAGCACAAGCTTATTATTCTTTGTCAGATAATCCCCCGTAAGTGCTTAAGGTTTGGTGTCCTCGAGGCTTCAGTTAATATGGAAAGAGGTAAGTGAAGTCATTGCACAAGGAACACTGCAGAGAGAATACCTCAGATAGAATACCTCAGATAGAATATTTCAGAGAGAGTGCACAAAACCTGTGAAAGATCCTGAGAATTATACCACATTCGTCCAATTGAGGGATTATGGAAAACTGGCTAAAACACTGGAAAAAACAGGTTTGACAGAAAAAGTAATTCAGAGGAAAAAAAAATCACCACAGCTTTGGATAAGACAGTATTTCTGTTAGCAAAAGTGGAACATCACCACTAACCTGTGCTCAGTATTTCTCACACATGGTGATGTTTGTGTTCATGTGCCAGGCAAAAGAATTCATTTTAACGTGTCTTTTTTTAAAATCTATGTCCCATCTGATATAGATGTCATATGAAAACATAACGACATGACATGAACGCAAACCCTTCCAGTCAAAATTGAGTAAAAACAAAGGCTCATGGTCAGACATGAACATAAGAACTAGACCATAACCCAAGCAGTCCAAAAAAGACCGCCCAGGAGCATGCAATCTCCAAAGACACGCCCTGTTCTGACCCTGCAGCGTAGCCATGACAACACAGCGTGACTCACCGACTGGGGTGGGCGGGTTCCGGTGAATGGCACGTAGGCGACCCTGTACTGCTGCACGTCTCCTGCCGCAGGCTCCCAGCGTACGCTCAGCGCGTTTGGGGTGGGGTTGTACACCCTGACGTTCCTGGCAGGGGACCGCACCACTGCGAGAGGACATTGGGAGAGAGGTTTACAAACAGCTTTGCTGACCTAAACGCAGCTTAACCGACTGATATATGTACAGGAAAGAAGGCAGCACTATGAGGACGGGTCCCTAACAGAGAGCAAAGACACCCGGCACTTCACAGGGCAAGGAGACAAACATTTCTGCCCTTTTAAACCGCAGCAGATGCCCAGAGTTGTACAATTCAGCCAACAGCCAACCATATTAAGAAGACAATGTTGAAGCCCGGCCATCACTGCGTTTAGAAACAGAGCGCAAGTGCTATATGAACAATGACCAACATTCCACAGTCACACAGTGTACTCAAAGCAATGATTAATGCTCATGTCTTCAAAAACATGGGGATCTCAGAATAAATCCCTGATGATTTGTGGTTTTCTTTTGTGTTACATATAGCTGTAGAGATTTTAGTTAAAAACAACAGAAATTAAATCATTCCACTAATTCGATCCTACCAGGGCCAATGCTCCAAGTGTGTTACTGATACTGCTTGCATGAGGCAGCACTCATTATGTAAGTCTGACTACAAGGTAACCGAGCAACGAGAAAACAGTGGCCAACAGTACAACCTGTTAGTCGCACTTAGCCTGGGGGCCGTGAAAGAATGTCTTTTAAGTCTCCGCATCTCCCAGGTTTTGCATTTAAGGAGGAAAATTGCAAAAGGTTTTGGGATCTCCCCCAAAACTCAGCACATATACTACCAGTCATTAGTGTACATAAAACAGGGCACATTAAGATAATCTTGATATATATTAAAAGGGTTGCCAACAAATCAGCAGTTTTGTCTTAGTGATTAATCCAGTAACAATAATTTAAGGGCCTTTACAACCTGCCTCAGCAGATCTGCTTGTCTGTCATAAAGTGTAAGATGAGCATATAAAATTATTCTGTCATTCTAAGTTAATAGAATATAAAGAAACAAGCGGCAGTCTGAGGGGAGGCGGGGAAGCTTTACGGACTCACGTGTCTTTCCGTTCTCAGTCATGCGTTTGCCTTCGCCGGCTGCATACACAGGCACCACAGAGACAGCATACACGGTGTCCGGCTGGAGATTCTTCAACACGGTGTTGAAGGTGTTCCCAGAGACCTGAACCTGAATGCAACACAAACCAAGGTGTGTGCAGTCATTTCTGCATTTCTGTTTGGTGATCTCTCAAAGTCGCTGAAGCCATTCAAGAGTGGTGTTGTATTTGGCCATTTTGCAGGTAGACATTAACTGAGCCAGAGATGTAAGAAATGGCGAGTTAATAAACTGGGAGAGGTTCTGTAGGTTTGTACCATGTCCTCTGGCCCTCCTGGTGCGGGGAGATAGTAGATTCGATACTGGCGCACACTGCCCTCGGCTGGCTCCCACTGTACATTCAGAGTGCTGGTGGTGGGGTCAGTCACTTGGAGGCTTCGCACACCGCCAAGGGGCACTAGGAAGAGAGGTTTAAGAAGACGACCTCTGATTCAGGTCAACAAAAATGTACCTATTGTGAAATGTTACATTCCATTCTGTATCTGCTCTTGAACCATGTTATAACTTTATACTTACTGACTGTGTCACTGACATCAAAACCACGGAGTGGCATTTAGGAAAATCACTGGACACTTACATGTCTTTCCTTGCCCAGATATGTCCTTGGAATCTCTATCTGCATATATGGCTGCCACAGTAATGGTGTAGGGTGTGTCAGGAGTCAGCTTCTGCAGGGTAATTGTGTTCCTCTTCCCACCAATCTGAGTCTGGATGGGAAAGTGGGAGAGTCTGAAAAATGTACTCTCAGATGACAGCCCATTTATTGTGAGAGCCTGCCTTCACTTAAATAATGTTTGAGAGAAAGAAGATCATGTGCTTTCTCTTTTCCAGCAGCGGTTTAAGGCCAGCCACTATTCCTTCTCTTTCCTGACGGCCCAGCAACAGACGAGGCCAAGATGGCCCTTGCGAACCACAAAGAGCTGATGACACAACAGTCAGGAAAACACACTCTCCTCAGTCCTGTCAGTCCTCTAATCAGCTCCAGTCGAGGCTAGGAAGGCCCATCCTAAGTCAACCCTGTGGCTTCGATTCATACTGAAGCAGTATGTTGGATTTTCTATTAAAGTGTGATGAAATATTAAGAAAAATGACCTGAGAACAGGCCTTGTTTCCGCAATGGTCTTATTGAATTATGCAGATGCCTACATAGATAGGACATCTGGCCTGGTGTGAGCAAAGTTAAAAGCCACAGAGAAGCTTTAAAAGAATACTTAGTGCTCAAATACTACTCATAATCTACATCATTATTAATCACAAATTATTTGGGGGGGGGGGGGGGGGGGGGGGTTCCTCTATTTTGAGAATCCGAAAAGTAATTTACTTGGATGCCCTGAAAACTCTTTTCTTATTCCTATGCCAGAGTTGGTGTGTCCAATGATGGCCAAAAAAGCCAAAGGTTTGACTACAGACACGGTGTAAAGATCTCCCCAGTCAGCAGCCCTGCATTATGTGTAGCGTGTGTGTGCGTGTGTTCTGTTCTCTAAAGAGCCTTGTTGTTGCAGAGTGAAGAAAAGTGAAAATGAACATGAAACCTTGGCTCACCTCTGTTATTTTGATTGCAGATTTCCTACCATTTGTCAACATTTGGCTGACACTAAGCGATTTACAATTATGCACAAATCGCCTTAGTTATGATTGAACCCAACTTGAGCAACTGAGGGTTAAGGGCCTTGCTCAGGGGGCCAACAGTAGCAACTTAGTGGGGCTTGAACCAGCAACCTTCTGATTACAAGATGACTACCTGAACCCCTGGGCTACAACTAGCCCACATTTCAATACATAGTGGCACCTGCACGTCATAACAACTGACATTGTTATCTTGATAAAATTGTTATCTTAATAAAATATCTTTACAGAATTCACCCCAAAAAAATTATTATTTGTTCTCAGCTATACCTAAGCAATATTTTTATAAGTGTAGAAAATGAAAATACAACTATTTATCATTAAAGTGCAATATAATGAACCCATTAAATATTTTTTTTCTCCATTCTTTGATGTGTTACCATAAGAGTTGATAGCCTACCACAAGCCACTGTGGACCTCACCTAAGTGCCAAAGGTACCTTAAAAGCTTAAAATGCATAAGCATGTTCCTTCCATTTTGCAGTAAGCCCTCCTCCTTAATGAGTGCACACTTGTGCTTGGATACGTCTCTATATATGAAAACATATAGAGGTTATATATGGATGTCAATGCTGGTCTTATTAAGGTAAATTCAAGGAAATCTCCATGCCAGCACACACAAAGAAACTGAAGGGAACATGTGTCTACATGTTTCTGTGACAAAAACAGTCAGGTGATGTACCAGGCGACTTACCGACTGAGTCCTGCCACCTGCTACAGGCACGTATGTGATCCTATAGTTCTGCACGCGGCCGGCGGCATGGTCCCATTTCACCGTCAGGGAGGTGGTGGTGGCGTTATACACCTGCAGGTTCTGAGGGGGACCCCTGGGAGCTGTGGAGTACAAGGATCCCATTTGTTCCTGCATGTCACATTATTATCATAGCCTGACACTGTGTGTCGCCTGCAAGATCAAAATACTCACGAGGTATGATTATCTTGGATACTACACAGGTCAAGAAGAGAGAGAAAAAGAACAGATGATAAAATTCTAAGTAAATAAGAATGTTTTTGTCTCCAAAATAAATTTATTTCTATATTTATTTTGACAAGAACACCGCATTTTTCCTTGAGAATTTGTAACTGAAATCAAAGTACTTTAGTAAAGTGCATAAAATAATGAACTCTGGACATGTCTTACATGTGCGCTGGCTTCCCATGAGGTCCTCGCTCTCTGACTCATCTGGATAAATAGCAGTGACAGACACGTCATATAGGGTATCTGGTTCGAGGTCCTCCAAGAGATGAGTGGTCTCATCGTTGCTCAGGATGTCCTATGAGAGATGACAAGTGAGAGGTCAGATGTTTAGCAACGGTACTCACAGTACTGCCACGCTTCAGCCTCGCTCATTTTGTAGTCGTACGTATACATAGTTGGACTCCCCAGACTTCGTCCAGCCAATGCGATAGAGCGCTACGTCAGGGGCTCCATGCTCCCAGTGGGCCCGGAAGCTGGTCTGAGCTACTTCAGAGAACCTCAGGTTCTGTGGTGCTGGGACGACGTCTATAAAGTCGGGAACATAAGTTTAGCAAGGAGAGGGTTTGCTTATTAAAGGATATGATGAATTATTGCATAAATCATCCAAGTCTAAAAAGGAGTATTAAACTGTAAAATTCACATTTAATCCTTTTACTGCAAGAAATATTTTTCAGTCCTAATATAGCATTGTGTAAAAGGGCTTTTTCAGGCACCTGTGATGGCTTGGTTGAGCATCGGGTTGCCAGTTCCAGCATCATAGACAGGAATGATAGCTACGTCGTACTCAGTTTGTGACTTGAGGTTATCCAGGCCTGTTGTTGTCTCATCTCCATCCACTTCAAGCTGTATGTGAAAGTAAGCTTTTCAGGGGGAGTACTCATTTACTTGCAGATCATCTACAAATGTTTCCCTCACGGAGACATGGAATTTTACAATGACATTTGAAAAATTTAACTACTAAAGTCTTAGCTAGTAAACATGCCTGTGAGCTTGCTAAGCTTTGGGAAAGCTCCTGCGTCTCAGCTCGTAAAAGGGGGGAATAGCACCATAATGGGTCTGATTCTTAGTGAGCATACATTCTGATAAAAAGTCTTCCCAGTAGAAGACATATAAGGGATGAGAGCAAGCTCTGGATGAGAGCATCTTCAAAATAACATCAGTGCCTGCTGCGATTCAGACTGCTGTAAACCTGAACTGAATCAGACCATGAAAATATCAGAAAAAAAAAAAATCATTTGAAAACCCTCCTGGGAGGAGAAACACTCCCCGTTCCTGCATGGCTGGGTCTGCATCCCATCATTTTAATCAGGCTAAGAGAAGATGCCCAGGGCTGACAATGCTCCCTCAGACAGCAGGCCCGAGGATGTTTACTTCATCTGCCTGGCCCCTGCATTAAGAGTTAAAAGCAGAGCCACGCTCTGATTTATGCCTCGGGATGTAGTGAGCCTCCCTGGCCAGGACTGAGCAGCTCTGTGAAAGAAAAAAAAACACCACAAGACGCAAAAAAAACAAGTGCTGCATGTCACTCAGAAACCCGTGGGCTTTCACTCCTGTGCCGTGGCATCTGCTTTCTTCATCTGTGGTGGCACGGGCCTGACTCTCCCCGCAGAGAGCCCAGCGATCGGCTCCGTGGCCTGCAGCTGCTGCTTCCATTGGGTTGCGTAACGCGTTCACCAGAGTGGCAAGTTGAGCAACTCGCATCCATCAGCCGTCATAGTTTTATATTTGTACTTCTGTGTCCTGAACAAACACGGAGCCTTCCAAAAGTGCTGCTAATGTAGCCAGAAATCAATAGTGACCCGCAAAATGTGTCACGTCAACACCATAGAGCAACTCCTGCCACTGACAATCCTGAGGTTTGGCTACTGAGCACAAGCAGGCCTTGTCAAATTTGAATTCAGCCGGAGCTTCTGAACAGTCGGCTTCTGCGTGCGTTGTCTGCAGCAGCAAGGGCGGTGTCATGCTCACCTCTCTAACTTCTCCATCCTCGGGCTTGTAAGTAATGATGTACTTGCGCACAGCACCCGGCGCGGCGTCCCAGTTCAGGAGCATGGCACTGTGGGTGACGTCCCTTATCCTCAGCTCACCGGAAGGGGGCAGGGGCACTGCAAATGGGCAAGTGGCGAACAGACAGTGAGGATCACGAAAGGCACAAGCATCCCTGCTCAGGCTAGCATGCTCTAGCGCCACCTACGGGTCACCCCCTGATCAACCAGAGGGTCGCTGGCTGATTGGCCGTGCAGGGCGTAGACGCTGATGCTGTAGGCGGTGTTGGGAAAGAGATTTTTCAGATGGACATCCGTGACCTTGGCTTTCACACGCATCTGCGAATGTTAACCACATCAAGAGTCAGAGCCCTGAGGGTTATCACCAAGGTGTTCTGGGACTATCCCAGGAGAATACTAGGATACAGGGACATTAGCGGGGAACTGTACTGTTGCAGGGAGCTGGTGCAGAGTTTACTCAGACACGCCTGATTACAATCATGGAAGGATTAGCTCATGGACTGATTTAAATGTGTTAAACAACTAAAACTTGAAAAAGGAAATATCTGGAATAAGAGATTTCTTACTAAATGATAACTGATAAAACTTCATGTACTTTTTGACTTACAAATAATTATCAGCTTATTAAAAACTGTAAAGCTATAGACAACATATAAGCTCTATGTCTCTGTTTAAAGGAAGAAGATGGGTATGGACTCCTGAGTCCTTAAGTCCTGAAAATTACTTATACAAAGCAGACGGAGTATGATCAGTCCTCGTTTCCCTACCATATTTTACCCTCATGAATCCAAAATGACTGATCAGTTTGTAAACATTTGTCTTCTACGACTTGGGCAGCTGAATCATTATGTGTCCAGCACCGACTTCAAAAGCTGATTTCCTACTTTGATCACACAAGAGATGGATTCTTGGAAGGTTACAACTCAGTGTTGTTATTTGCCACAAGAAAGCAAAAATGATTTGCAGTCTGCGAGAACTATCCAGTATCTACAAAATGTTAACGTTGCTGGCTAGTTCCCTGATTACTATGTCAGCATTGCTGGCCACGTTTTGGACTCCGTGAAGTCTCAGTTGTTGTTCGGCTTGCTTTTTTAAGACAGTTCTCAGAGGGCACCGACAGCCTCACTGAAGTAAATGGCAATCAATCTTTTCACTTGGACAGTTTCATTCAGAACTGAAAAGACCTTAGTTTTTATCTCCTCATCTTATTGTTGCCCGGTCTCGGCCAAAATACACAAACTGTCTGCCTGCCAGTTTGGCACCTTGTGCTATTCAGCGGAACTGACGCCATGGCTACGCCATAGCTACAGCCTGTGTGGCTATAACGGTAGTAGGAGCACAGCAGTGGCTTTGTAGGGGGAATGTTGGGGGTGGTGGTGGAGTCATTAGCCGGCGCTGGTCATACCTCTTGCTTGATGGAGGGCTCTGTGGCGTTTATAGCATTGTAAAGCAGCAGGTAGCCTGTGGCACCCTCGGCTTGCTCCCATCTCACCTTCATGGTGGTGGAGCTCACTTTGTAGATGGCCATTCTCCTCACAGCATTTAGAGGCACTATAGAGGGGAACAAGGCTTTTCTCTCTTTCTTTATATGTCACTTCCTGTCTAGCTGCCTACCACCTTGATGTGTACGCACGCACACGAACGCACGACGGGCACGCTGACAAAACGGAGGCATGGAAGAGGACGGATGAGCGAATGACTACACATATGCGATGAGTAACGAATGATAACAGACTAACAGCACATACTGATCGTGCAGCTACGTCAGCACAACTGCGCAGGCTGCATACATTGGGAAAGCGAAGCGATGATCCAAGTGAAGGCATGGCGGGAAAAAAAAAAAAGAATGGCAACAGTGATACAAATGATGAAGGCGTTGCATGAAAACACAGTGCTGATACGGTGATGACGGCATGAATAAACCGTGAAGGACACTGCAGAGCCATGCTGTTTCATGCTGTGGCCATTTCTAGCACTGGTGGCTCTGTGAAGGAAATGATGATGGTTAGGGTTAATGGTCGTAACATCACACGTCAAAGTCTGAAACCCATGAAAACACACACACGCACACATGCGGTACCGAAGCAATTCACACGTTGCACAGCACAGCGATTCAAAACAGTTTCTAGTCTAAGCAATATTCTGTAGCAAACCCTTGTAATTATGTGAAAAAGTTTCACCCAAAACGTATTTATGCATCGCTGCAATATGAGAAGAAAATCAGTTAAATGCATCATAATGCGTACAAAGTGTATACTTGCCATCTGCAACATGAGCAGATTTCCAATTTACCAAATACATTGTGGAAGTTTTTTTTGTTGTTTTTGTTTTTTTGTTTTTTTTTGAGGGGTGGGGGGGTGTTTTTTATTCTTTAAAGACTCCATGTATTCTTATTTTGCATCAAAGCCAGGAGTTCAGGAGCTGGTCCAACAGATCCAGTCATTACTAGATAGCAACATGTTTGAGCACAGACATGTACCAATGGACCTCCAGTCATGCTTGGAACCTAATTAGGGACATGAATATTTAATACTGGGTGTAACTGGCTCTTAGCTTTAGAAACATGCTGCTTCTAAACAGTCCTCTATATTACCTTATTAAGTTTGTTAAGTGTGCTGCTACTGCACACTGGAAAAAACAACAGGAAAACACTGAGCCAAAACAAGGTTATGCATGGAAGACAATGCTTCGAAGACCTCTGAGACTAACAAAGGATTTGCTACAGCTGTAAACAATAGCTCACATTGGTCTTAAGTGTCATAAGTGATCCAAGTCAAAGCCTCAATGAGGCCTTCAAATCTGAAAGGCAAAGGCAATAAGCACAAATGCCGGAAACACTGAAAACAGCTGCATGTGAAAAATTCCAATAACTTGAATGCTAAATCCTTAAATATTTCTTTTTTGTAATGAGTAAAAACTTTGTCATTTGCTGTAACTTCTTAGAAGAAATGTCAACATGCTGATATTTAATGGTTATATTGTTGAGGTTTTGGCTCGGCTCCTAGTAAAAGACTGCTTGAGATGAAAGGTGAAATGGGTCCTTACGTGTTGTCTCAGTGCCTCTGAGGGGCTCGCTGCTGTCCTCTCCGACTAAGGAATAGACGTTTACCCCGTACTCTGTCAGTGGGTCCAGACCATCCAGCACCACTGTGGTCGCTGTCCCATCCACAAACAGCTGTGAAAAGGGCAAACAGAAAGGGGCAGTGTGAACTGAAAGCATCATTTTATTGGAAAATCTGCAAACGAGTATGGGACTGGAGACTGATTCTTTACTGAATCCACAATGAGAAGAAGCAGGAAACCTTGAGCTATATGTGCCACTGTTTTCAAGTGAAGCATTTATCACAGCTAAAAAGAGTCTAATGTAACTCTGATGTGTCAGGCATGTGAAAGCATTCAGACAGAAATCAAAATAAAATCCACTAAAGGAAAAAATATGGATTTCAGACTGGACCTTGGCCATTACGTGGTCTCAGCAGAAATGTGTCCAGCTCGTCACCATCATGCATCGACCAGAGGTCATTTAAATGCAGTGTTACAGGGACATACATAAATCTGCATTAAAGAAAAACTCGGATATCGTCTTATTTCGTCTGCATGCAGAAGTAGGTGCAGTAGGAATAGTGAGCAGAGTGAAATCTAGTGGTTATAGATTACCTCTGCCTAAAAACCTCAATAAACAGAGCAAGCTCACACAGCTTAGCTGTCTGGATCTGCACTGGAGGAAACCTCAGGATAACCAAAAGCATCTCTCATAGCACACACACAACAAATCACTGAATTGCCTGTTCTCCCTTGTAAACCTGTTTACTGGCCTATGTTACTATGCTTTATTGCAAAGAATCCTACCAATAAAGCTGATATGCAATGAACAAAGTAACACTAAATGCCTGAAAATACATTTAGATGCATCTCTGCACGCGTCACAAAAAACACTTGAGCAAAGAATATTTCTGAATTTACAAAGGATGGATTACTTTGTACTTTGAGTTTCCTTGACTGTGGAGATGGTTATGATACCTTCTGAGGTTGGCCTCCAGCAACCGGCATGTACTCAACACGGTACTTCTCGACATAGCTGTCAGGGCCAGTCCAGGTAGCACGGAAAGAGTAGTGGGTCACCTCAGAGGTCACTAGGTCAGTAGGTGATTCTGGTCCTCCTCCTGTTGGGAGTAATAGGGACAGTTTAACAATTGACCCCTTTAACAGCCAGACCTTCAAAGAACTGGGCTGTCTTGGATCCAGCATGTCCCGTGGGGAAAATTTTGTGCTCATTCATGGTCACTTGACCTTTCACATTATCGGTTTCAGGGTCGTGCAAAAAGAAAGTAGGCCAGTGTTAGGAAGTCTTTGGTCTCGCAAGAAACTTTGACAGAAAAAAACATTTGCGGTGAGAAGTATCCATCTGTCTCAAGATATTTGAGCGTGACAAAATAGGTGCCCTTGTGAAGTGGCAGCTTGGCTGAAGAAGAGACTCTCAGGTGTCCTCCCTGTGCCTGGCAGACGCGTTTACGCCACACCCACACTTCCAGAAGCTCTCAGAGTGAGTGTCTGTCCTAGCTGTCAGGGTTTACCTCACCAGTCCTTCAGAACCGCTCAGATCTAGTTTGATGCAACACAAGGGCCCTTATCTTCAAGCAAGTCTTTACAACGCTTTACAAGATTAATATCCCATGGGGCTTTCGTTATACCAGTCATTAGCGCACGCCCTTAGTCCTACCTGTGCCTTTGACGCTCTTACAGAGGTTGTCTGTTAGCTCGTCGACGATGTCAAGCAGGAAGGAGAAGTCTGCCACGTTGTACATATGGATCTCGTCGGGGTCAGAGGCAATGGCACGCAGTTCATTCTCATCGGCATTCTTCACACCTGCGGACCGTAGCGAGCCGACGAGATCAGTTGGCTCGCCCAGAACCAGGGCATAACACAAAAATCCAATGTTTTGTGCAGGTTGTACATTTGGAAGAAACCCAGAGGACTGCACACCTGGCTTGCACAGTTTCATCAACAAAAATTTGACGTTTACGTAAAACTGAAAAACTGAAAACTGAAAGACAGTCAAGAAAACCACTATTCCCACAGCAAGATTTCTGGGTAGATAAGTGAAAGTTTATTTACCTATAGCATAGAGTTCGATGCCCTGGTCACGCAGATTCTGGGAGTTGGATATGATTTCATCCTGTGATTTGCCATCAGTGATGAGGACGCCGATTTTACGGGAATTTGGACGCATTCCCACATTAGCTTTGAAATTGTTCTGTAGGATGTAATTCAAAGCAAGGCCTGTTGAGGGAAAACAATACTGGTAAATCAATTAATTGAGGTAGTCATAACAAAACTACAGCAGCTTTCTGAATTCACAGTCAGACCAGTCAAGATTGCATTTAGTTTGTACAGTACTACCAATTATCTTTTTAAATGGTTATCCAACATTGAGATAATGACTCATGAGAACATGTTTTGGCACCACCATATCAAGACATTGCATAAGTGTAATATACCTGTCAGTGTGTTTCCTCCTTTATATGGCAGATTAGCTACAGCCTCCAGCAGTGATTCTCTGGTTCTGTGAGCATTTAAATGCCACTCGGTCTTTGGGTCTCCACTATACTGGGCCAGACCTGTCCACAGACACAAGCATGATCACCCAGCTCCATTTTCAGGCACCGGTCCAACCCATGCCCAACTAGAAACGCCCATACCAATCTGGACGCGGTTCGGGCCGATGTCAAAAACGCCCACCATGCGAGCAATGAACGCCCTAATGGTCTTGAAGTTCAGACGGCCAATGCTCCAGGAGCCGTCGACCAGCAGGACGATATCAGCTTGGGCAGTGGTTCTGCACATTACATCTATGTAAGCAGACAAAAGCTGAGTCAGAGGGGAAGTAAGCATTACTCCGGTCACCGCTGCTGTCTAAGCTCGAGGATGTGAAGTGTCAGAGGTCAGAAAACACTTAAAGGAAAGAATGCATGTCGTGGAAAAAAGTTTGAGAAAAAGGAGAAGAACCACACACACACACACACACAGGACAGGTGTTTTGCAAACTGAAAAAAAAGACCACACCAGAGAAACATAAATAGTTTATTGATAAAAATTTCTGCATATTTTAAGTACATCAGGCATGTTACATCTATTTTAATTATATACACAGCACTGTTTATCACTAATGAGTGAGCATAACACTGTCTGTGGACATAACTGCACACTCTTTGCTGTGAGAAGAGAGTGACCGTGCTCCTGGTGAGTCAGAGTGCATTTCCCAATCTGCACCTGCTTTCCAGCGAACGCTTTCCACCGAACGCATGAACGTGGGTCCGCTGGTGTCCGTCTGGGCCTGCTCAGAAAGAACGCAGCCGAATGCAGCTCAGAAACAGGACAACAGGACAAACTCACAGTGAAAATAGACTGCAGCCTCTCTCTTTTATAGACCTCATCTGTGCAATAAGGAGACAAGCTTTTAAAAGTGCTGTGGAAAAATCAAGTGAAAAGATGCCTTGGGATTTTGTGCTCATGTAACAAGCACATAATAATGTGCTTGAGCTTTTCTGTTGTAAAGACAATTATCTAAGGCTATTAAAAATCTGGAGAAGATTCAGCAGCTAAACAGATGTTTGTCCTCTGAGGACACGCGCATCTCTCAAAATATATAAATTATACCTCCAAGTGTTGACACATCAACAGTGCTTTTAATTTATCCAAAGAATTGCATGTTTTTTTAATCACTGTTGCATGCTAGTAATTACAAAACTGCTAACAAACCGCTATATTTTAATATCATTACCTCAGATTGGTGACAGACCCTCCCCCTAATTGAGCTGATAAATTATGAGATGTTGACATAGGGCGCAAAGATTAGATTCTCTTGCTTGTTTTAGTGTTACTTGGTGCTTGGTTACTTGGGAATTTCAGCAAGTGCAAACACATGGGCTGCTTTGATCTCTTTCTGACAGCGTATAATTTAAATGCCACATAAAATGGCTGACTGTTCAGTTCAGCACAGGTGAGGACCTGTTGAGCACAGCAGGGCCAGCTTGGCAGTCGTGATATCATTAATTCACATGTGCTATTGGCTGTTACAAAAAACTATGAATATTTAATCTACTCTCAGTAGGAATGATGCATTTTCACCATTAAATAAAAAGTAAACAAATGTACCAAATGTACAGAATGCCATTTGTAGCTCCAGCCCTTGTTAAATATAAGTGCCATCTAAACGGACACATGAGCTGACCGTAAAGCCTTGATGAGCTACAGGCTAGGAGAAACAGCAGCCAAAGTGTAAGACCTTGGGACTGTGCCCGAGTTCATCTTGTGCTCCTCCTCACGATCTAACCAGTGGAGCGGGTCGCTGGATTTTCTCCCAGTTACGAGCCGCATTCAAGTACAGGGTCTGAGTGTGTCACTGCAGACGTCTAACTTTCCCCTGGTTATTCTTGCACTCCAGCTTCCACACAAGCGCACACGCAGACTCCGCCACTCGCCACCACGCATGCACGTGCCTGACCCCCCCACGCCAGGCTGTAAGACCCTGATGTTTGTAAGCAGATAAGGGTTTCATGTCTCCTCTTTAACCCACTATGCTTCCTGAATGGCTGGAGTTGAAGTGGCTGTGTGGATCTGTCACTGGATCTGCTTTTTCTGTGCGCACTTAGCCAAGGGAGAAAAAATGTGGTTACTCAACTGTCTAAGTGCAGCCAGACAGGAAAATCCATCTACGGAAATGCAAACTGAATGGATTTAAATTACCAAATACCAGTGGCAACAGATAAGGCAATCAAACCACTGCTTGCTGTGGTGTTTGTGTATGGTGTACTCGCAGTCCTCATTATACTGCTGCAGAGTTTAAGACTTAACTTCACCTTCACCCTCTTTGACCTACAGCATTCCTCCAGCTGGCTCGGAAGTTTCGTTACCTGGAGCCTCAATAGGTGGAAAGGCAGGCTCATCAGAGAGAGTGGTCTTCTCTTCTCCAGCAAGGGGCATACTCTCACCGCCATCAAACACACCAAACACACTCACGGTGTACTTGGTGCCAGACCTGTGAGTGGAATACAGCCTTCATTTGGGCTAACATGTCTCAGTCAATCTTTCATCAAACAATAAATGAAGGGGAATAAAAACATATCGCATATCTGTGAAAGTCTGGGGGAAAAGGAAGCTGCGCCTTTGCTTTATGGCCTACCTGAGTTCCTCCAGAACCACCGTGTTGTCATAGGGACCGACTATAAGCTCTCCCAAGTCCACCTCATCACCGATAGGATGAAAGGTGACTTTATAACCCTTTACATCCCCTGGCGCATGATCCCATGACACCCTGAAGCTGGTCTTCGTGGGCTCAGACGTTTGCAAGTTTCTTGGGGATTTGTATGGTGACACTGGACAGAATAGCAAATGAGAGAAGTAAAAATCACAGCAAGGCAGAATTTAAGCCAATTTATGAATATCAAATCCAGAATATGCTATACATGATCTGAATCAAACATACGCTACGTTTCCACTGACTCTCAAAGATTGATCACTTTTTATGTATGCTTTTAAGACACCATGTTTTTGTAAATGATAAGCTGAACACTACAAATATAGTCAAATAAAATAATAATTTAAAGCAAAACATGGTGTTGCTCTTCTGAAAATTGTGTCTTAAACACTGAGTAAGGGTTACTCTAAAAATAATTACAACTCTTTAACCACAGAATTTCCCAGACGTCTACAAGCCACAAAGGCAGGTAGTACAAACACTTATCCTAGTGTTTATAGACAAACGTACGTGTGGTTCCTTCTCCTTGCCTTGCTTTTCCATCTCCATGTTTGTAGACCGGAGTCACTGTGATGTCATAGGTGGTCTTGGGCTGGAGTCGGCGCAGAACAATGGTGGTGGTACCACCATGTGTCTTGGAGATTACTGGACGCCCTCCGTCACGATGTTTGTAAGCCACCCTGTAATTAAGCACGTTGCCAGGCGCTGGCTTCCATGTGGCCCGCATGCTCCTCACTGTCTCTTCGGTTACAGTAATGGCCCTGGCAGCAGCTGAGACTGTGGGGTCGAAATCAGTGGGAGTGAAGGATTAAATTCTATGGTGAAATTTGTCAAATCACTTCCTCAGCTATGATTCCACAAACATTTAGTATGGTCCAGAAGGGCCTCTATAGCATACAGGGATTCCATTATCGCTGGTAAATCCTCGCCGGAAAACGAGTGTCTTTCTGGTGAAAACACGTCGCCCAAAAGGTTTCCCATGCAGCTGAAAATACTCTCTGCAGACCGAGGGAGAACAAATGCCTTGGGCTGCACTTCTAGCCAAACATGGGGTGCTCCGAGTCTGCTCGTAATGTTCTCTTTCCATACTGTGACTTTCGGGGTGAAGAACTGAGCAAACCATTGGGGCCTCAAATGATCCACAGAACACTCTCGAAGGCTTAAGCATTTTTCAAAGTAGGGGTTTTATGGGTGGAAAATACCACTTCCAAGTTTCTACAAATGCACCCCGGCCCAACCAGACCCGCGGTGTTCCTGGGAAGGCTCTGGTTATTGAAAGCCGTCTCTGGGAATGCAGTGACCACTGACATAAAGAACACAGGCCCCAAGTGCTGTCTGAGGCTTGCTTTGACCGAAATGGCACCTGGTGGGTTTGCCAGAGTCAATAAACAAATGGGCCAGCGGGCAGTTTTTCCATTCAGACATTTGTTTATGGCAACCATCAGTTGAATTCCCTCGAACTGGGCTAAAATTCCACCCCGGGTGCTTTTCTCATGTCGGCCTGATAAGTGAGGTACGTCAGACACTGTCTGTCTGTGGCATGTTCCTAAGCTTTAAAACCGCCTGTTAACACAGAGTGAGTGTGACACATTACTTCAACAGGTCACAGCCTAAACCCAATACAGCCACAGAACGGCTAACAGAGTTGAGATGTCAGTGGCAGTTCAGAAGCAACAGATGGGCCAGCAGCAGGGACTCTGTTCTTTTGAAAGGCATTGTAAATAGCACTTTCACTTTTTTCACATCACATGGGAGGATCAAGCTAAAGTATCTGAAACCTTTGCTGGCTGTACACCGCAGGGCACCATGTCATCCTAGTGCATTAGAACGGGGAGGAATTACCTGATTAAAGAGCTGCAAAACTGAACAATACCGTGATATTAAAGTAGTTGTATTATGACCAGAGCTGATAGATTCTACAAATGACACTAATATGTGGCATGCAATGACATTTATCTTTATATGCTCCATGTCCAAAAAAGGTATCCCAATTTAGATACTAATCAATCTAAAAAAAGAAAAGAACACAAGCAAGTAATTCAGATTTTTGGTTCAAATACACACACACACACACACACACACACACACACACACACACACACACACATGAGTGCATATGCATCACTGTGCAATTTCTAGGCCAAACTTGCATATCCCCCAGTGAGGTCATAAAGGTTTTTCACATCCTACCCAGTATATCTTAATATCGTCACTGCCTGATTGGGCCTCTTTGACAGGGGTTGGGGCGGGGGGGCGTAAAGGTGTAGGCGAGCACGCAGCTCTGGTGGATGCATTACATGGGTGGGAATGGACTTACCATCTGTGGTCTCCTCCCCCTCCAGTGGCTCCCCTTCCCCACGTCTGTAAGCGGCGTACACGGAGACCTTGAACCGCGTCTCTGGGCTGAGGCCCTCCAGCACAGTGCTGGTGATATCGCCTGGGACGGTCTTCTCCCCGGCCTCACTGGTGAGCAGGGATTTCCAGGCCACACGGTAACGGTGGACATTTCCAGGTGCCGCCGTCCAGGACGCAGCGAAGCTGGTCTCGGTGACGTCCTTAGTGCGCAGGTCTTTAGGAGAGCCGAGTACTGTAGCAGAGAACCAGGAATAAATGTTTTTTAAAAATCTAACTTATTTACATTTAAAATACATACATTTGGGCTACAGAGTTTCCAAATTACAATCCAGGCCATAGTCCACTGTAATCGAGCAAATTGTATAGTCCTCCATGTGGATTGTGTTTAAATTGAGTCTGCTCTGAAAAAAACTGTTATGTTACAGACAAAACAGTACAGTTTATGTGTGAACATATTAGTAAATCTCAACCAATCGTCAGGCTCTTTCAGCCAAACCCTTTGGGTGCTTTGGATAAAAGTTATATGGTTGGTTAATAACATGTCACCCCAGAGAAAGCTCTGCAAAACCAATCACTGCCTGTGGATCCAAACCTGTCATTACTTTTATTTTCCATCCAACAAGAAACTCGATCTGTTAAAAACGCAGCTGGCTAAAATCACAGATGCTGCCCTCTTTTCGTCTTTCCATCCTAACCTGCACACTCTCTCCCACCACCCCCGACCCTCTTACTTTCTTTCTGGAGTGTGTGTTTAGAAACCAGCAGGGAAGGGGAAAGAGGGGAGGAGAAACGGCAATCTGCAGCTTTTGGTTGACGGGTTTCCAGGGAATGTCTGGCAGAGTTCATCGTCCTTGCCGTAGTAGCCTCTGTTTCAGCAACCTGTGACACTGGCTGACCCACTGGGTGGACACTTCGCTCCCATGGCCCCCACAACCACCCACAGAGCTCTGGTAGGCTCACACAGCACTTGCTGACCATTCCGGGCAGTTAATCAATAACCCCGGCTAATTTGAATTAGTATTTTTATGCCCATGAGGTAACAATAGTATCAATATAAAGCAAAGATAAGGCATGCTTGGGAAATCCACTTTACTACCATGATGTGAAGCAAGTTAACTAAAACTATTGGTGAGCAAAGACCTCACTGTTTGGACTGAGGTTATTTTGCTCACTAGGTTCTTAGGCTTACTGAGAGAGATAATCCAGCCGTATGAAATAATGAGTTCTGCAGTGAGTTCTGTAACTGATGGAGAATTCCAGGCTTCCAGCGTTTTTTTAAACATAAATGTACCATGGCAACAGCAGCTGCCAAGATGACTTGATCCAAAGTAGGCTTCCACATCTCCAGCTCATGCCTGGAGGGACCAGACCACATACTAATGACTCCTGCAGGCAATGGTCCCTTTTTACTGTTAATGTTTAGAAAGAACTATAGAGTAGTATATGAATTCTAGTTACACATGGTAGAAAACACTTTGATATCTGTGATCCATTAAGAAATTTGTGTGGATCAATCAAACAAGTAGGTGTAGGCATGGTTAAGGACATAAGCGATGCATATTAATTCTGAAAAAAATAATCCAGCACTACCAGCCTTTCAAAAAAACTATTTTTTTTTGTATGGTAAAGTGAAATATGGGCATCGGGAGAGCTATAATGAGAGGAAGCATTTTGGTGGATGTGGTGAGGAATGTGGCGATTCCTTATGCTGGGCGTTTCAGTGACCCTCCGTGAGCGGCACGGAACATTTACATCCTCTCCTGCTCAGAGCACCCTGCACATGGCCCCCTGAGAACCATAAACACAGACCACATCACACACATTAAAGACCCCCTGGATTTACGAGGGCCAATGACGCACTGGGCGGGATTTCACCCAGCAAATCCCTTCGGTTGTATGGCATAATCCTTGGAGGATTAAGGCCAGACAACCCAAATAAATAACTACGGTGTGGGTGAGCCTGCCAAGGCTTGCACTGGTGCAGGCCAATCAGACTCACAGTGAGCCCAGTCTTCCACAATAATATCATGGCACATCAAATCAGTTTCAAATATTGAGTAGTAAACCAAAGTCAGCAGTCAGCCAGATGACTACCAGATTTGAAGAAAAACACCTTAGACACTCTTGATCTAAATACTATCGGACATGCGCATTCTTGGAGAGCTCTGTTCGAGTCCCTAAGAAGGTCAAAAGTTGCCTTATAATGCTGGCTGTGAGCTGTTGAGGAGAGCCCGGGTGCGTGGCGGCGGGGGGAGTCCTCCTGACATCTTCTCCAGTGTACAGGCAAGAAGCATCCAGACAGTCTTGGCCAGTAGAGCACACAGCCTGGAAAGGACACTAGCCACACAGACACAGCTCAGTTTCCACACATCAGGAGTGTGAGAAGACAAAACCGGCTCTGACCTCTTTCAGAAGCAACTGCTGCTCAACCACACACACACGCACACACACGTACACACACATACACACACGCACCTCAGCTCTTTTCTTTCTCCCCAGCCCAGACCAGAGCCTTATCGAAATATGCTTTAGTATGCACATTGTTACTATGGCCAGAGAAGAAGGCATTGTGGTTTTCCCACCCAACACTGTCTTACGATTGAAAAATGGCAAAATGCAATATTATCAAATCCAAAACAACAGCAAACACTGCCATCTATTCATTCATGCTGAGAAAGTGAGTGTCTCAAGGTGTCCTATCCAAGTCATTATAATAACTCCATACAATAGTAATCTCAATAGTGATCTAATCTGAAAAGAAGTTAATAGTGAAACTATAAGCCACAAACATACTGATGACAAACGTCCCAAACCAGCTCAGAGTTGCACAAAACCCTTCAGACAATACAGCAGGCTTCAATCAGCTTCCTTCTAACTGCTTCCACATGCCCTGGTATTCCTTCACATTTTCATACATTAACCATCTGAGAATGGCCATAGGTCTGGCTTTGACAATTGATGGGAACAGTGGAGAATTACTGGTAACAACTATTCATTTGGAACATCAGTCAGTGGTACTCCACAAACGCCTTTCTGAAGCAGGCTGATTATGAGCCATTTCCACAGCAGCCCTGAGTAGCAGGGGATCCTCCGCAAGCATCCTCAGCCCCGCTGGGTCCGACCTCATTGCCCTCTCGCGGGGCTCTTCCTAACCGCATGGTCTGGACCTCCCCTCCCACCGAGGATTCCTGAAAGTCTGACGGCGTCAAGCACAAAGAGTGCTGTGTTCACCACCATGACGCGGGGCTACACGGGAACGGGAGATGGCGTGCGGTTGGAGAGTACTGGGTCTTCTGACCCTGCCTGCGTGGGCGACATCCGACGCTGAGTCAGCATAAACATCAGCCCAGGCAGCTAACTGCTAATAAAACCATCTGTTCAAACCCGGGGGAGGACAGGAAGGACTATCCCAACAAAATTCCATGATCGATACTATGAGGGAACGGAGGCCGTCGTAGCGACCTCCATGGGGAGAGTGCTTCTTATTTTCCCGTGTGGGAGAATGGCCTGTGACAGAATTCTTGGATGGTTAGGGGCTTGCATCAAATGAGCAGAATAGCTGACGCCCAGTCAGACGCCCTCATTTCTAGAGGAGCATACATAGAAAGGCAAGATGTTCCATAGAAGCTAGAAGGCCGTACATGCATGTGATGGTGTATACATTTTGCTTTAAGGTGAAAAGGGATTTGTTTCTGGGCCTACAAACTGACGTTCTCATTCAAACTGAATCAAACCGTGCCATGTCTCGCGGTGCCATGAAAAACATCAGGCCTCTACATCGGTGGTTTGAAACATGGTAATTGCTGACAGAGTAGCAACCGAGCTGAACAAGTGAATAATTCTTTTCTGTGGTTAACCAACAATGCAAAAGAAGGATAAGCTCAAACATCTAAAAACAATTACCTAGTTTAAATCATCTCGCTGAGACCACCTTCAAGAAATCTCAACAGTGCGATACTTCTTGTTATAATTGACCACCCCAGTGGCCAGCAGACCAACCAATCACAAGCAGAGTATGTTAGCATCAGTACATCCTCTACATACTCTAAGGAAGCACATTAATTTCCTCTCATTACCATTTGGCTGCATCCTCTCCCCCCATGCGAGCGTTGGTGTGTGACACGAAAGTAGTAAAGCTGGCTCTGTTCCTGGCCTTCCACCACACTCATGGTATGGTGCAAAACAATAAGCAGTCGTGATCAAAGCCCCATCAGGAGGACTCCCAGATGTAGCCAGGGAAAGCCCGTGGCAGGCCCGAGTGATTTAGAATCCATCTCTAGAGCTCCCCACAAGCATGACAAATCAGGGGGCTAAGATTTCAGTGGGGGCTCAAACAAAGGATCTGTTGTTGTCAGATGGCCTGGAACATGACCTGCTTGACCTTGGTCATAGCCTAATTCCAGAGGGCTGTCACTGATTAGAAATAGTTGTTCGAGACATTGGCTGTTTATTATTTCAGTCCATGTTACATGCAGAACACAAATGAGCTGGCTGAATTTCACAGGGACAGTTACAAATGGGTCTTACACAGGCTTCTTCCATTTGCATGGATGTCTTTTGGAGGGATAAAAACGCGAAGACAATGACAGTATGTCCTCCTCCTTGCAGTGTTCTCACTTTATGGGATTATCGCCTCCACCCAATGTAAGGAGAGGCAGGACTGCCTGTTGTGAACATTATGCAAAGTTTGCTACTCAAGGCAAATGTGCTAAAGGTTTTTCTTTCTTTCTGCACACTCCAGCTAAAAGATTTTGCTACAGAGAGCAGGAATAAATTCCTTTGTACCTTCATCTCCTGCCTAATGCTACTCAGACACCTTAACAAACACCCAACCTGCTGAAGACTAAATCTCAAACCTCTTTAAAAGCATACAGAAGCCGTAACATCTCTTACCTTCCAATGTGGTGCCTTTTCCTAGGAGCGGATCTCCCACACCAGATGCGTAGTGTGCGCTAACAAAAAGCTCATACTCCGTGTCTGGCAGCAGGTTCTTAAGTGTAGCAACTGTGGTGCCTCCGTTAACAGTGATCTCTTTCCTCTCGCCGTCCTCAGGCTTGTAGGCTATGAGGTACTGAAGCACATTCCCAGGGGCCGCCTGCCATGACAGCCTCATGGTGTACTCGGTCTCATCGGACACTTGCAGATTGCGTGGGGAACCCTTCGCTGAAAGGGAATATTTTACATGAGTTGATACTTTGATAACTGAGAATTGTTATGGGATTAAAGGGGAAAATAACTTTGTATTATATAATGTGATGGTATTGACTATGGCATTCCATTTTACAATAGGAAAATCAAACCCCTTTAAAGATAGGATACATTATGCTAATTCCAAGTATACTGTCCAAAGATACAATTACATCATATATTGAAATTATGGTATAACGTCACAAACTTCACCTTCTTTGGTGGTGCCATGAGTGTCCATCGGGGCTCCTATGCCAGACACATACTCTGCTGAAACAGTCACGCGGTAGGTGGTGATGGGAAACAGCTCGTGAAGCACGATGGAAGTTTCAGGGCCTCGGGTCTGTGCCTCCAGCCTGTCTCCACCACTCACAGGCTCATAGAAGATCCTGTAGCGCAGAACAGACCCTGGTGCTGCCTGCCATGACACTCTGAAACTGTCAGTCGTCTCCTCTGTCACTCTGAGGTTACGGACCAATCCCTGTTCTGTGTTAGCAAAAGTGCATATGAAATATGTGTGAATCTGGCACGTACCTACAAGGTTTTCAGAGATTATACACTAATATGATCGACTGTAATCACAAAGGCTTAGACATAAAACTTTGTCATGAATTTACCCATACCTTCTAAAGTGGTCTCTTCCCCAGTTAATGGAAAGCTATCTCCTTTATCATACTGGGCAAAGACATTGACCTCATAGGTAGTGAGTGGGCTGAGATGAGGCAAGATGGCAGTAGTAGTGTCAGCAGGAACAGCCAGAGTAGTGTAGTCCCCAGTTATATCAGCAGCTGGCCGGAAACGCACCAGGTAAGACAAGACATCTGTGTCCTCAGACACCCAAGTGGCCCTGAAGCTCGTGGACGTTACCTCAGAGAATGTTAAGGACTTCGGTGGGAGCAAACCTGAAATCGAAGTTACAGTGTCATCAGGCAGAGGATCTTCCTTCAGCCATGAAACCATGAAATGGCTGACATCTGGAATCATTGGTGAAAAGAAATGCCAAAATGTACCTGACAATTTTTTTACATGAGGAAAGAATACAAGTAAATATGTCACTAACGAATCAATTCTCATCATATCCTATAAATCAGAGCTTGTTAGAAATTGTAACATCTCAACTGTAACATGTGACGTTGGTGGCTTGAGCCAGTGAGCTAGGAATTATGTGGGCTTCCATTTGGAAAAAACTGGTTCTACAACAAGACCCTGCAGCTCCCACAGTGCTGGACCGCACATGCAGTGACAAGGTCATCTGAGGTCCAGGCACCAAGCTGTTTTCCTACATTCAGAAACGCGCGCTGGTAGGAATCCTTTCTAATGTGGAATGAACAAAAGACCAGCTGGATAAAGTGAAGAAATTCCAAACTGTGGTAAGGCCTACAATGAGAACTGCTCCATCATCCAACTTTTATCATACAAGTTCCTTGGATTATTCTTTTTTGTGTTGGTTTATTGGATTTTCAACATCATGATTAAAACCGTACCTTGAATTCTCAGATTTGGCTATTTACATTTTGGTAAACACACTGCCATACTCTTTTCATACTGTCCTTAGACTATGAACAACATCAATATTTTATATTTTAAATGAAGAAAACATAGGCTAGGGTGACACTAAGGATTTCCTACTTCTTTTCTTGATGTTTAGCAGTTCCTGCTCAATCCTGAGGCAGATGGACTGCGTCAGTTCCTTGGAGATCCTCTCGAAGGCATCGAAGTCCTCCACCTCGAACACATGGTTGTCAGCAGGATGGTTGGCGATGGCCTCCAGCTCTGACCGCACAGCATCCTTGACACCCACGGCAAAGATCTCCACGTCTGATCTCCTCAGGTTCTCGGCAGGCACTTTGAAGGAGTCGGAGGACTTGCCGTCAGTGATGAGCACCATGACGCGTGGCACGTTGTTGCGAGCGCCACGGCTCGTCACGAAGATCTTATCCCGTACGTAGGTCATGGCTTTCCCAGTGTTGGTGGAGCCACCACGGTAGGGGAACGTGCGCACGGCCTTGACCACTGCGCTGCTGTCGTGGTGCTTGTTGAGGGCGAACTCGGTGTGAGGGTCCCGACTGTACTGCACCAAGCTGATCTGCACCTTGCTGGGGCCAATGTCGAAGGAGTTGACCAGCACTTCGAGGAAGGCTCTCACTTTGGCAAAATTGGCCAGTCCTATGCTGTACGAGCCGTCAACCAGCAGGACAACATCGGCTTGAACGTCTACCCCCAAGGAACACTCTGTGGAAGGAAATGTACCTTTTACAGTCTTCAGAGGAATTTTCATGATGAGAAACAATCATTCTACTATGTTAGAGAAGAGTTAATTATTAATATAGATTGACATTACCTAATGACACTTTGACAGGCTGTGTCTTTTCCATGGCCAGTACTGGCTCACTGGGCGTAAGACCTTTAAGCGCAAACAAGCTGATCTCGTATTCCGTCTCAGGTGACAGGTCCCGGACATTCACTGAGGTCTGGGTGGGTCCCGTGTATAGCTCCTGTCTCTTGCTACCAGCCAGCATGGGCATTAACTGCAACTTGTAACCTGTGACGTCGTCCGGAGACGCGTCCCACATCACCCTCATGGACTTGGAGGAGATCTCTGTTACTTGGAGGTTTGAGGCCGGTTCAACCACTGCCAAAACAACACAAAGAAATAAAACAGGCAAACATCTTCACTGATCAGTGGAATGGTGGTGTGATACAGGCGACTGTGGCTGATATGCCTCTTTGTGGAGTTGTACCTTCCTCTCCACTGGCGAGGGAGTTGAGCTGGTCCTCCACACCAGTGCACACCTCTGTAATCAGTTGTTGCTGCACTTCCTTTATTAGGTCAAAATCCAGCACATTGTATATATGCTTGCTGTGAGGAGTGGAGGCCATTTCCTTTAACTCGTCCTCATCGGCACCTTTGATACCTGAATGAGCGGATGGAGAGGACATTTATGAGCTCTTGAATAAAATTCCTGGTCAAGGCAAAAACATATGCTAATGATACTTCTCAGTAAATATGGAGAAATACCCAAGACAAAAATCTCAGCGCCCATGTTCCTCAGTCTTCTGGCATGCTCGTGCACGGGGTCCTGAGATTTCCCGTCTGTGATGATCATGGCAACTTTGGGGAAACTTTTCCTGCCACCAGCAGCCTCAGTGAAGATGTTTTTCACTATATAGTCTATGGCTTCACCTGGTAGCAGAATTCAGATTAAAATCATTTTTAAAAAGCATTAAGGAATTTCTTAAGATGCTGAGTCAAGTTCAAACTAGGCCTTCTTATGATAACAAGAACTGGAATGGGCTCAGCAGAAAATAATATTTAGAGAAGTTTCATGCCATATTATATGATATGCTGGAGGTTGGGGTCAGAAAAACGCACGCACGCACACACACACACACACACACACACACACACACACACACACACCTGTCATGGTGTTGCCTCCTTTGTAGGGCAGATGTTTGATGGCTCGGAGGAGATCAGCCCTTCTAAAGTACTGGTTCAGGTTGAACTCCGTCCTGGTGTCTGTGCTGTACTGCACCACAGCCACCCTGGTCTTGTCCTCGCCGATATCAAAAGCTCCTGCCATAGCTCCAATGAAGCTGCGAATCAGTTTGAAGTTCTCCCTTCCCACACTCCAGGAGCCATCCACCAGGAAGACCAGATCCACCACAGCGCTCACTGAGCACCCTGCTCACAGGAAGGGGGAGACAGAAGAGAAAAACAGAAGAAGAATGCTTAAGAATAACAAAAATGGATTGCTCGGTCTTGCCTCACCTAGAACTATGGCCAACGAGGAATTGAATCCAAAACGGATGAATGTGGTAAAACTGTAAATATTATTTGTTTCCTGTGGAATTGGGCATCAGTCAGGCAATCATTTAAAAAAAAAAATATATATATATATATATATATACACATACATACATACATACATATATGCAATAATTTTATTGTTCCCTGAAATGCAGCCATAAATCCTAGAATTTGGGTTTATCATAAGGCTGCTTAATGCATCTCCTTTAGGAGTGATGAATCTTCTCTCAGCAATAACAACAGACTGGACTGACTGGAATATGCATGCAAGCACCTCTTACTCTGCAGAATTTTATGAATGGCTCTATTGATGTAATTGGCATGATTCATTAGCAAGTATGTTGAGGTCAGTCTTCTGGGGGCCCTCCTGACCCGCACCCCACAGCTGCAGATGGCAGTGAGAACCACCATTCAACATTTCCCTTCTTAATTATTAAGGAATTATTAAAGAACAAATCTACTTGAAAATCTTTATCTAACCACACATTAGATGTTCATTTTTAATGACCCCACGCTTCCACAGATTATGCCACAGTGGTGTCAATGGCCCAGATGAGATGACATTGGGGGTCATTTCAAATGAATATGTGCTAAAGGAATCTCTGCTTCAGTCTGAATTCCTTTTCAAACAGTAACACCTACATACTGCTCATAACACCTAAGACAGTTGGAAAAAGTGAAAAATAATCCAAAGGGAAAATGTAACATAGTACTGTTTTTCAGGGTTGAAAATTGGGCCTGTAGAGAGATCCACTCAGTGGAAAAGCAGACTCCAGGAACGTTTTTGTTAATAATTTAGAACAGGGTTACACTTACTGATGACTTCTGTAGGTTTTCTTTGTGTTCCACTTGTATTACTGGATTGAACTGATATACAAACAGAAAGGAGATTTTTGTGGTGTAATAACACAGTGTTTCTGATGTAATGTATAAACTAATATTACATTACATTACGGAGAAAACATTGTTCACAATTCTCTGGAAAACATTCCATTTTGGAAGCAAGTATAAAAAGTAGCACAAAATGTATTTTGATTGATTATAAATTGTTGCTGATTTAATGTTTGGAACATGATCTTTGTCTAGTAGTGGACTTATGGTTTGCAAAATCCTTCATGCAGGGTGGACACTTACTGGTTATCTGGCCAAATATAGGTATGCTTTCGTCAGCCCCAACATAGGAGCTGATGGACACAGAGTAATCTATTTCTGGAGTGAGATCTGTAATGTCTGTGTTTGTGGCCGAGGCAGACAGAACAAAATCTTTTGAATCATCTGAAAAGAGAGAAAATCAGATATTGTGTCACAAAACACACACAAAAAAATTTCAGAGCAATCTGACTGATTGGCACATGGGGGCATGGGTGGTCACTTACCGATCTCTGATACTACTTGTATTCTGTAGCCTTGGATGTGAGATGATGGCCTCCTCCATGACATTTGGACTGTGTTTTCATTTAGGATTTTAAATTGCAAGTCTGAAGGAGGCTCCACTGCAAACAGAGCAGTCCTACTTTAGCACAGATGTCAACCAACAAAAAGTAAAATGTAAGAGTAAAAATTCCAAAAGGGCGATCGAGGGAGTCCCAACAACAAACACTTCAAGATTGAAGTCGGCTCGTTTGGCTGTTGGGCAGGACAAACAGACCGACAGCCGTATGGGTGGCCGGACGACAGCATGATTATGAAAGACAGAGAGGAAGGCCATTTTTTAGAGAAAAATGGCCTTTGCTTGAATTGGCTGACCCAGAGACCTGTAGTGAGCAGCTCAAGCAGACAGGCTAAACAGACTTCATTCAGACCCACGTTGAACAGACCATCTGCCAAACTCCACTGCAGACACTGAGTGGACCATCCAATACATGCTGTATGCAATCAATGCATGCCCATTCAGCCAACAGTAAATTCCAGTCAAGATTATTCACAAACTCATGGCAATGTAACTTTCATTCACAGGACTTGGATTATACAATGGAATCCAATTTACCCAATGTTAAGGTGGACCTACTGGATATCAGATCCACATGTTTATATATATATATATATATATATATATATATATATATATATATATATATATATATATATATATATATATATATATATTTATTTATTTTGCATGCATATTTACACATATTCCAAAAGGTATTTCAAACTTTTGCATACAGTATATCAATCCAGTATATCATCCATTGCAAACCTCAAAAAAAAGAATACACAATTTGTCGGGAGACTCTTGTGTACTTCCTTTTCTTTGTGCGAGTATGTGCAAGATGGCATGAGGTGACGAAACAGTGCGTGAACGCTCACACTGAGAGTTCGGAGGAAAGTGGACATCACAACAAAATGACCAACCCGCCACAAGACGTGACGTCTGACATAAAAAAAGAGGGAAAAAATACAATAAATTCCCATGACCAGTCTCACGGCATCATGCACATGTACATGAGAAAGTTGTGGTTGAGCAAAGATTCCCATGTACATAAGGGACCACGCATACACAAGCCATAATATATTTCACAATGATATTCTTCCACAGAGGAGCTTTACATGCAGTCTACTCTGGCTGTTTTCTAATGGAAAGTGTGGCAACAGATGTATGCCATATGTCCATCCTGGCATAACATCCAAGAGAACATCTGCGAGGGATTTGGACATGCTTAAACATTCGTGCTCAGTATAACATCATGTGTGAGGGAGGGGTGGTAGGGGGGTGGTGTGATCTATTAAACAGAACTAATTGAGAAGATAACCCTAAATGTGTGAGACTGAGGAAAGAGCAAGTAGGTGTTAAAAGTGGTTTGTTGACACATGCTGGGCCTATGGGATTATTGGTTATAGTAGCATTAATTAGTATCCACCTTCCCGGGTGATTTGGCCGTGAGTGTAAGGATGTTTTTGGCCTGTTATATAAAGTGTGGAGTGAATGGTTACCGGTCATGCCCACTTTAGCTAGTGTGTGCCAAGAGCCTCTGCTACTGTGCAGCTGGTACATGTCCATTAAGATTAGATAAGATGATGTCCAAGGTTTCATGCAAAGCGGTGGTGGTAGGGAGTGGTGTGTGGGATAGCGGGGGATAGGGTGGGGGCATGCAAGGTGGATGCTGGAAGGAGAGAATCCCAGAATATCATTCTAAAATACACTGTGGTGAAAGCCACAGCTCACGGAACATCAAGTGCACAGGCAAGTGACACACACAAACAAACAACAACCTGAGCAACAAGCCGGGGATCATGGAGGCTGCTGAAAGGTGGCTCACCAACCTGGCGCAACAACCCCAAGAGGCCTGAGCGAATTCCCTTCGTGTCCAAACAGGCCCCAGCTCCAAACCGAGAATCTTCCCTCATGCTCAGAAAAGCCAGCTGGCCATTCTTGCATGAAACGTCAAAACACCAGTGTGGAAAAGCTGCCTAGAGCTCGGGTAAAACCCGGACTAACCTATCTCCTGGTAGAAAGGGGCTGGGTACCACTGTTTAAGAGATGTGAAGATTTTGGAACCTGGATCTGAAGCCACGTCCCGTCAGGAGCATGGCTCTCCCATTCCCCAAGGAGAGCCTGGCCCATGCCAATAGCCTCTGTCTCCACCCAGACAGGCATTCTTTTTGGCTTGCACCATTGCCAGGCGGCTCGGAAAAGAGGTTGGAGTCTCCCGTTGAAGCCGACCAGATGCCAAAGTAATTCCGCAACATGTGCTGACATTATGGATTGCCACTCAGCATTTTAGAAAATGGCTGCAAGGCACCTAAAAAGCCTCTTTGTGCTGTCTGAGGACTAATTTGGCCTCTCCTATTGCATATTTCCATTGATACATGGAAGAAGACATTGGATGCCCCCCAAAAGAGCTTTGAATGGAATGTTTCCATTTTAAGTTCCAAATTAATTAAGCTTTTTTTTTTTTGACAAACCCTGTTATTTTGCCCTCAAACAGTGGTAACTTTATAATTATACATCCATTTTCAGATAAAACAACTGAAATCATATCGTGGAACACATGTGCTTCTTACTAGATGTAACAAAAGGCCACATAGTACATTACTGAGGTTACTTTCTAAAAGTCCTCATTTTCATTTTAAAGTGTAATCATTGTAGCGTCATTTCCAGCCATCCACTTTCCCTTTGTTAAGCATTAATCCAACAACTGCACTGGAAATCAACTTTGGAGCTTTTGCATGTTAAAGGATTTTATTTATTTATTTGTTTTTGCTTGTTTGTCCTTAATGACCTTTCTCGTTTGTTTTCCAGAAACACCTCTTGGCCTGCCAAAAGTGTATAACCCCGACCATTCCGTTTACTCATTAGACAAGAACTGACATGTAAGGAGAGAAAATTACCAGCCCAAATTACCAACCCTTACACTCATGTGCAAAGTATTTCTTTGATTCACTGGTGGCCTTCTTTACCTTACAACATTAGATTTTTTGTTTCTTGCCTTTTTGTCTATCACTTTTTATTTTTCAGAACCGCCATTACACTCAGAATTTTGAATCTTTTTTCATTATCTGTATCAGTTTTTGTTACAATCATTGTCATCTTTTCAGTTTATTTTATGCAACTGTAAAGAAGAAATAAAGAAGAATAAGAGAGAGGAACAGAAAACGTTTACAAGCCATTTTAAATACCTGCATCCTTGTTGCAAAAATATGTACATGGGGTTAATGCTACGTGAATCTAATCCAAATCAAACAATAAACACAAGTCTGTTTCCCTTAGATAACTACAGCATTAATATAATTCAGTCACTTCGGGGGGGGGGGGGGGGGGGGGGTTGCTTAGAGAAAAAGACAAAGACACACAATATGTGATAACCATACCTTGAGCTTCCACTGTGTTCAGTAATATCGTAAGCAAGGCAGCAGTGGCCAAAGACAGCCTGAGCTTCATTTTTAGGTACGTAGTCAGCAGCACATTAATTAATCTAGAAAGAAAAAAAATCTCCATTCAGGTATGCGGTCACATATGAAAAATGTAAGCAAAAGAGAATAGAAGAACTTTTGTACAGCATTTCTGTGTGATTTAGGACAGCTAGCCCCAGGACTGTACACACTGGAAAGCGATTTTGAATGTCAGGAAAGAATGTTCCAAAGACAAAATATACCATGAATACCAAACGTTACACCGTTACATGCTCCAATTATGGACAGAAATACAGCCTACTCAACAGCGCTCAAAAATCGGCCACTGTGTTGTATGGTAGCTCTTGAGCGCCTCCTTGTGGTTCTTTGTGGAACTAATAAATATTGCAAACGGTTCGGGAAAGTCCAAGAATACCATATTCTACACAGAGGCATAGATTTAAAAATTCCTCAAAATCTCAATAAGCAAAGAAAATTCTTGCAGAAGTGACATTCATGCTGAAGAACAACCTAAGCACGGTAAAACTACAAGCGCATGAGAAACATATAATGCTCCTGAACTGCGAATGAACATAATATAAACCGGTAATTTAAAAAAATAAAAAATAAAAAAATGATAAACGGACCAGCTGCTTCCGTGATTCTTTTTATATATTTATCTTCCATGTGCATAATTTTAACTATAAAATTTAACATTGGACAGTAAGTAATTCTAAAATATTTAAAATGAAGACAAAAGAATGGGAAACAAAGACAGAAAACATTCAAACCTGTTGATTTGTAGCTGTGAATTTAGAGAAATTGACGCCTTTCCGTTGATACGCCCTAAAAGAGAAAAGTAGCAGCGACTCAGACGCACTCACAGTGAACCCTTCTCCGCTCGCCACTGCGAAGTCGCACTCCTGTTCTCGCTGTCTTTAAGGGAAAGTCTTACTTGAAGTGGGAGGTATTTGAGCGCAACCTGCTACTTAATAGGGGGCTGTTCCCAAAATACTTTTCCACCGTAGACACTTACGAAAGTCTTCAGGAATGGACCTCCCACTTTTAATTGTCCCGAAAAAGAAAAAAAAGAAAGAAAAAAAAACGGAAAAAAAAACCAGAAGGCGGAAACAAAATGTGAAAAATTTAGGAAATGCCACAAAATTGAAACGAACGTGAGAGAATGTGTTACATGAAGTGCCTTTAGCTGGTCTGCAGACTTGTGCATCTTACTTAAACTATGACCTTTTCATCCTGACCTCTTATTTTCTGTTCAGCATTCATGTCCTCGGGGTGTAATTTACAGGGCTGGCCAAATTACCTTTGAATGCAAACAGAGCAATGTTTCACAGCCCAGGACTCAGAGCCTTCCAGACATGTGTTTGTGTTCTACACTACAATTCACCTTTACCAGGTATTCAGTGTCCTTAATCCAGATGAGTTTGGGGCAAGGATAAGGTAGAAAAGTGGGAACCACTGCACCAGAACTCTGATTCGCAATCCAGTCCTTGTGAACCTTCAATAAACCAAGCTTTTGGTCTGTTTATATCTTCATACACTTACTTGGGGGCTGAGCAGTTCTTGGTTACCTGTCCAAGGTGTGCTGGGAGTTAGATGTATCCATAAAGACTGGCTGTCGGTTGCTAAAAAATAGACTGAGAACATGCTCTAGAGTTAGATATAAGCATCATATACATGTGTATGTATAAGATGCTTAATGTGTTAATGTCCAGGCATTCATTTGTTTTAAACATAACAGATAAGTTGTGCAAATGACCAGAACCAAATGATAACCAGCATATATATTTGGTGCAAAGATGGAGAAAAGCAAAACACAGTTGGCCGACAGAGTGTAAGGTTTATTACATATGGTTGAGCCACAGAACAATCAATAAATATTGATCCCTCTATGTAAACAAAAATAAAAAGTAAGGATCAATGTGTCCAGTCATTAATCCTCCGTTGCAACAGGAGCAATCGGATATGTGGATAAACAATTCTTCATTACTTCTTGGACAGTGCCGCATCAAACAGATTATACAAGACCAATCCACTACCTGCAGAAAGACAGAATGTTGCAAAATGAATGCCACAAAAAAGTGCATTTTAAAAAGTGCATTTAAAACTTAAGATTTTCTGTTAGCACTTATAATACCCCCAAAGGTGCTAAATAACAGTTTATTTAGGAAGAAGTGCAGAGTTAAACTTTATCAAACACCAGGCAGTTGTAACTGTGACACAATAGTAATGACAGTCACACAACTACAACTCTAGAACTCACCAAAAACTGTAAGAACCATTGTTGCTCTGTACAAGAGAGCATCTTTGGTACCTCCCTTCAGATAAACAGGTATGCCATTGTCCTCCTGGAAAAGCGGAACATATTCTCTTATACCGCACAGTAAACGGGAAAGCATCACAGTTCAGACTTCTGGAGCACTGTTCTCTCTATGTGCACACATCTTCACATGCATACAACAAGAAAGTGGCTTAACTGCTGTAAGTACAAGAAGAGGTGACCTTAAAATACAATAATTTACTCCTTCATGTTCTGGATACTGAAGGTTACAGGAAGTGTATGCATGGAATAATTCTCTCATAATTCAAATACCAGTGACCTGAAATACTGCATCATACTTCCTTGTTACTAGTACCGTCAATTCATTTTAAGGGAGACATCTTAAAAGCAGACTTAGAAAACAGGAGTAAAAGGAGTAAAGACAAACAAAAGCCATTCCTCTTAGTTCTGGTCCTAAAGAAGCAAAACGGGTCCGCATCTGAAATGCTGTTACTGCTACTAAAACACAGAGCAGCAAGTGAAACTTGCAACTGTTCAACTGTTTGATTTGCTTCTTTGTGAGTATCATATCAGATGACATGCAATGATTAGTAAACTCAGCACCTTGAACTCATTAGAAGCAAATTACAACACTATATACTTATCTGAGTTCCTACAGAAAAAAAACAAAAATTAAATTCAGTCAAAACTTTGAAAGGGTGAAATCTGAAGTTAATAGAAGGAATGGGATTTTTTTAATATATAAAAGGATTTTACAAAATCCATTTAAATGACCATTGTAGTCATGTGTTGAATGAAATCATTAAACATACATCATCAAAAAAGAAAACATGGTGCCATATGCAGCCTGCTGTCAAAGTCATCAAAATGTAATGACAAATGCCAGTGGTAGTAATGGCTAAAACACTTGGACAAATATTTAGATTTCATCACTAACAACAGTAGATTTAGGAGGCAGAAATGTGCTCCTATTTACTTCCTATAAAAATACACTGCTAATGAATTCTATTTTGGGATTCCTAAGAGCTCCATAAATTTCATAGCATTTTTAAAAACTCTCTCCTGTAACACACAACACAGCCACACATTCCTTAAGAAATGTGCAGTTACAATAGCAAGAGAAATTCATTCAATCAGGAGGTTTACAGAGAGCTCAGAAAAAAACGCAAGGCGGTTGTTTGTTGTAACCTGATGTAAGACCCATAAGTGTGAACAGTATGAAACAGCATTTCCACTGGGCACTAAATACCATTTCTAAAGGAAAGTTTAGTATGGACTTAAATAGTAAACAAACAACAAGCCAGCCTTTCGGTATAAATAAAGTTAAATATTATATGACACACATTGTGGCTTCAACTATGCTTACATTAGAAATCTTGCATCCAAGAGATGGTCACATATCATGTAGCATCACTATATCAGTAGAAGTACTTTTGACAGAGTGCAAGGTTGAGTAAAAGAAAGGGGGTGACCGGCCATGACAAACAGTTACCTGAAACAACTTCTGATTGGCAGGAACTTTGTTGTCAATCTGTCTGGAAACAGTACTAGAGAAGGTCCGTCTGGAAACCTGACGCAGAGCCTGACGAGAACACGGATAGGGAGTCAGTTATGTATATTACAAATCAGTGTCTCATCTCAGTCTTCAGAACGCACCACAAGGACATTTCGTCCTTGATCCCAACACTCAGCACACCTACACCAACCATTAGGAACCCCGAAGGCCCAGATGTGCTGGGAGCAGAGTTAGAGTACACATGTGGACTGTCTAGTGTGCTCTGGGCAGTTCACACAACCGACAACGCCAGCTCAAACGGCCGTTACTCCGAGTCCAACTGTGGTAGTGACAAGACATCCAGTATGTTCTTCAAATATATACTTGCGCTAACTTCTCATAACATGCGGTTTCCACATAACGATAAACATTTAGAAGACTGACCTAAATATAACAATATAGCTACAAGAAAGCAAATCTGACAACATTCACAGTACTGATTGACATACATACAGACAGACAGAGACATACAGACAGATAGAGACAGACAGACAGAGATAGATACATACAGATAGTTTATCAGACAGTTAGCGTTAGATAACGTCTGAAATTAGCAAACAAATCGTGAGCGAGTGATAGAATAACAGTAACTAACGATGGTAACGAGGTAGTCTCGACAAAGGTATCATGTTCAGTCAATTCGCTTTAGAAAGGCAGCAATTTGCGTGTCTGGACGCGTTAATATCCTTCATATTAATATCCTTCATAACTCTGTGACCTCCAGCCAGCGGCTAACCCGCTAACGCTAGCGCTTCACACTAGAGGCTCCTGGTCTGTCGGTATTTAATCTCAAACTTGGAGCCGCTATGGAGTTTCAGACCAAACCAGGCTGACGGTGGAGATACAAAACAAGCACTTAATATTTTACTCACCATTGTGTACCGAAACATAGTGGGAAATTAAAGCGCAAGCAAACACAAGGGCACTTTTAAGACGCTTCCCGTATCCTCCGAAGATTCACAGCGGACATCCGGCCCGTCCCCTCTTCCAATACGTGTATTCCGGTCCGTCCTCGCTCCCAGTACGGGTGTTAGTGTCGCCACCTAAATGATCACAAAATTAGGCTGCATCTTAGTTATTTTAGATAACATTTATACTTAAATGTTACTGAGGTAACGTCTTGAAAAAAGATTCCAGCCTAGAAAATGATTTTGCCTTCCCAAATCTCTTTAAACGTTACTGAACGTATAGATTTACATATTACATATACTAACTCTTCGTTCAGTTTCTTTATCTGTTAGGTGTATCTATTTATCTATCAAGGCCGTAGTCATGAACTGAACATTGGGAGAGGCAAATCTACCCGTGGGGTAGGGAATTCACAAACTCGAGCTGAAATTATTATTATTATTATTATTATTATTATTATTATTATTATTATTATTATTATTATGCTCTTACTATTGGTGCCTGACTAAAATATAGAGGACCCTTGAAATTTCATATTTCAAAATATGCTTGTGAATATATGCATATGTGAATATGAATGTGAATGGGATGTCAGTGTCAATGAGGAAAAACTGCATCTGTTTTAATAAATACAGGGTTGAGGGTATTCTCACTTCAATATAATCGTGTGGGGGTTTTTTTAATGAATCACCTTTCACATAGCAGGGTTGGGCTACAAGTATTGGGTCAAGGACTCAAAATTCCTGAGTGAAAGGACATGTTGACTGTGAAGAATTAGCCTTTTCTTTAAAAGACACCACTCAGGCAATCATCTACTCTTTAGGTGCATCCCTTCCTGGGACTTCATATAGTTGCAGACTACAGACTGCTGAGTCAGATAGGCGTTCTCTACCCATTACCCTAGCATGTCGCTCATGTGTGGTATAGCGTGGTATAGCCATAGTGGTAGCTGATGGCTTTCCACCAGATGCATGGCTTGGTCTGCTTCATCCACTCATAGATGCTTTCCATGTCCACTTAAACTGAAGGTAAACATTCCTGGCGCGGCAGTGCCAGCATTCCATCAGGAACGCTACTGGGACATAGATGTAACCATCGGAGCACAGGCTGTCATGGTACATCATAATTGGTAGGCACTGGAAAGTGTCATTAGCTGTTTCATACTAGAATTCTCATCCTGTCTCCTTAGGCCCTCATTATCTGAAGGACATTACATTCTGCATCCTACACTCAGTCAGGTCCAAAACATCTGCTATGTGCTATAAAGAACTGAAGTGATTTGGTGCTGGGGTAGTTTATCAGTGGAAAAGAATGGCCTCTGACTGCTTTGCTACTTTGACATTGTTACAGCTTTTCAGCATAATTCCACACACTACCACACTGAGTCAATATCAAGTTTTATCCTTTAAGAGACGGTAACAGCTGACAGTGTGTGTTGGAAGTCTACAAAGATTATAGATTGAATGAAATATATGCTGTTGCAACAGTTTTAAAAATTGGAGAAAAATATGCATATGATGTTCTCTATCAATATTTACTCCTTTTCCCACTCATGTGCAAGTCACCTACTCTACCTCTCTCTACTTTGAATGAACCAGAGGGAATATAAAATATAGTATCAGTAAACAACTGGTATTTCTTGCCATGATGCTCAGGAATGGATTATTGACAATTTCTTATCTGACTGGTAATTATGATGTCAGGAAAGACTGACTGAACTCTTGTACAACTCTCTTCTGTGCTTATATCATCTGACTAGTACTCATTTTCTCACAGCTTACTTTTCTTTTTTCTAAGGTTGCCCAAAAAACTGCAGAATGTCATTGCCACCCTTCCTCTTACTCAAGACTTACTGTAACTTAAAGCTGACAAAAGCTGACTAATAAAAATCTGCTTTCACTTTTTCAAACTGACACTAATAATGCCATTTATAGCGCTCCATTCATTGGCTCAGAGTAGCTGCATGCATCAGATTTAAAACCTCGATGCTTGCCTACAAAGCCAAAAATGGACCAGCCCCTTCAAACATGAGGTCAATGCTCGATCTGTACCTCGAGTACTTCGAACCTCAAGTACAACTCGGCTTGAAATACATTGCTTCAGGACTCATGGATGACAAGCATCGAGACTATTTTCTGTCCTGGCTCCAAGATGGTGGAATGAACTCCCGCTTGCTGTCCAGACAGCAGAGTCCCTTGCAGTTTTCAAGTGCAGACTGAAGACCCATCTATTTGCAGAATATGACACTGCTCCCCTATTGACTGACTAATTAGTACTTACTATAGGGTATTGTTTATGTTGTTTAACAAACTCTAGCACTTATTGTTTAATGCACTTATCATTGTTTAAGATAGACCTTATGTATTTTGTACTTCTAGGTATCAGCATTGATCCCTGTATTCTAGTGTTCTAGTTCATTGGTATGTTGGACTCTAACCTACTGTACTGTACTAGGATATAGTCTACGAATAAATGACATAGCACTTTCATAAGTCATTCTGGATAAGAGCGTCTGCTAAATGCCGTAAATGTAAATTTATCAATAAGCAGGTACAGCTACATGGTATATACAAATATACAATAAATTAAAGCTGTTACTCTCTACATGTTGACTGACACATTACTGAGACTTCATGAGGGATTTTTAACAAATACAATTAAATATCAAAGCATTAACATTAATTGAATATGACCGAGAGTATTGTTGAAGGCTCCATTAATATGTAGCCAATTAGTTTTCCAGTTAACTTAATTATGATGGCTAATGTCAGTTGATTGTTGTTAGGTTTAGCATTTGCAAACTGGCCCATTTTCACCAAAATGTTTGCTTCCCCTTTTTAGTAAAATGTTATTTATTTCTACAATTACCATGTCAGTGCAAAATGAAGTATTGCAATTAACGTTACTTTTTCCCTACAGGTCCGAAATGTTGGCTAGTTGGCAGTGCTGATACGGTGGTATGGTTTTCCAATAACAACTGTCCCATCAACAGGAGATGGGAACATTGACAGCTCCTAACATTGCACGAAGCTAGTGAGTGGAATAAATGTATTTTATCTCATTATATTGTTAAGGACATATCTCAATATCGGGGGGATGTGTCCCCAATAGTATGTATTAGGTGTATAGTTGATGGTGAGGTAGAAATTCAGGAAGAGTTTTTCCGATTTCATTGCACTTTGAAAGGAATCAAAAAGCTTACTGTGGCATAAGAAGGCTTTCTGTGGCATAAGAAGGGCACTCTGAGCTTACAGATCACAGTAGCATGCAATAGATAATTACCATTAAAGAAATCATAAGTGTATGACACACCATACAGGAAACAAAGAAAATTTATTTTGGTCCTATTAAATACATTAGTGTATGTCCATTTGATTGAAATGATGACAATTCTTCACCTTGCACAATAAACTTTGATAAACAAATGTCCACCAATTATATAAGACTATATTAAAGGAGATTCATCATGCTCACTTTTTCTTTGGCCAAATAAGTAAGAAATAACCATATGGACTGGTTCCCGCCAACCAGTGAGTACACTTTTTGAAAATGAGGAACAGCAATACAATCAAGACAAGTTGAGGGGAAAACATATCTTTGAAATTAAACCAAGCCTGGTAATAAAATTATATTTGTGTGAAGTGTGTGAATCCTGGTTACTGTAGGAGGCAAAGAAGTGGAAAAAGCACTGAAGATTAGATGAAAGCACACACACACACACACACAAGATGCATTTCCAAGTACGTAAAGTCAATCCATGCAATTATACATTCACGCAAATCTGGTAAAGCTGGTAAAACTGGTTAAAGCTAACCACTCAGCTAATATTAATTCTTTTAAAAGAGTAACATTTTATTATTTCCTTATTTGAAGAATACCACAGCATTCCTCAAACTAGGGACATACACAGCCTTGAACAAGGACTCTCAGGAGGCACAGGATCCCCTCTAGTAAGGGATGTTTACATGCATAACAAAATGGGTCACTATTTTTACAAACATCCTTCATTCATTCAGTCCACTTTTAAGTTAGCGTCTCAAACAGAGAAGCACTCCAGCATGCACAAACATTTTAAAGGATTATCTGTTTGCACAAATGCAAGGATTTAAATGCAATCTGGCTGCATTCTGATGCACACTCAAAATTGTGTTTTGTAGGAGACTTTGCAATATGCACATCAAAGAAATAACTAGAAACAGTACCAGAAAATAAACTGTTTCTTTAAAAAAAATGCAAAGGCTTTTGCATGCCCTTAATATATTACTAGTGCTCTGGTCAGATTTTGAACAAAATACTATATGAGAGAGATAGAGAGCAGGATTTTTGAAGAATGACAGAATGATACAAGCATAGAATATATAAATAAGTTACCTAAACACACAGTAGACACTTAAAATACCAGTGCTTGAACATATAATGATCTATGTATGCACTCAGGATTGCAATCTGCCATGAGGTAACAGCTAAAGTCAGAGTACACAGGAGCGTTGTGCAACATTGTGACAAATACTCAGAAATCTGACATCAGCAAGCAGGTCTAAAGCATAAACCACATCAGTCTTAAAGCTCTAGTTGGGGATCTCAGCATTGCTGCTGCGGTTGCCGTATTTGTGGTGGATCACCAACAGAACTACACCCAGGAAGAAGCACACTGAGCCCACAGTGATGTAGGCAATGCCCAAAAACGGGTTCTTCCCACCCATCCAGGAGATGGTGCTGAGGATCATACGCTTGCGGCCATCAAAACTCCGGACTGGATAGTCTGGGTTTACAGAATTCAGGAATATTACAGTTAACGTTTCTGCTTTACAACTCTAAATCTACTCTGTTGAGCTGTCTTTTTGTCTCTTATGCAAATAAAGCTTAAGACTATACGGGAATGCAAATTTCAGATAGTAAATGACCTGCATCAGGTCGGATTGTATGGGTCGTTACACATCTTCATATACATTGTACATAAAGCATGTGTGTATTTCCTTACCTTCCATTCCCAAAACAAGAGATTAAAAATACATTACACATTAAGGAAAAAACAACAAGTATGAATTCATTATCAACTGGAAGGATACTGTAAGCAATGTCCAGGGTGTAGTTCCCAGGGGGGAGAGTTGGAGTCAGGCTGTCCTTCTTCTGGATGATGCGATGCAGCTTTCTAAAGGTGGGCAGTGCAGCTGTTCTCATCCACACAATGAAGTCCTCGTTGATGAAGCCATTATTGTCTGGTTCAGTGGGATCTAGCTCATAGACAGGCTTGTGCCAGTTGATGGGATTTGTGGTTTCTGCACAAAAAAAAAAAAGGCTGACTGTGATGTCAATCATTACAGCATTTCTAGAAAGGAAATTTACAGTTTATTATAAGAAAAACATCAATATAACTAACTGCAAAGAGGCTGATGTCAATTCATGAGTTTCTAAAAAGAAAATGTTAGCGTTTATAGTGCTTATTTTCTTGGGGGGGGGGACACTTTCACTATAGGTAACTTTTTATGGAACATAAATCGTCAGTCAGTTAAACGTCAGACTACTCTTACTCACCTGGTATAAAAAATAAAATCTTACAGTTAACACTTCAAGTACTTCTTTCTGAATCAATTCAAGAAGTTACAGATACCTTGGAATGTTATGGTGAGGTTATCATTGTTTCCTGCAGGATTCCTGAACTTAACATGCTTGTCAGTCCACCAAGCAATGTCCGTTTTCACAAGGTGAATAGCAGTTTTGGTACCATTTGGGTAAACATAGTACAGCTCCAAAGTGTCTGAAAATGAAACGTGATTAAGTGTCAAGGTTTCACCTTTCATACAAGATATAAAAGGTGTGTTAACATGTCTACATATCAAGCTGAAACATGTTTTACTTTTATTACCATTAAAAAGACTGTTGGCAATAGCACCACATGGTGCGATGGGCATCTTGTCATTCATACGGTATGGCTCACACTCTTTGCTGGGATTCTTTTCCAAAATAAAGAAGAAATCAAATATTTTAAAAATCATTTTAAGAAGTGTACTATATCCATATAGCAAAGATTGAGAAACAATGTCCTACAACTTACAGTTAAGAAGCGTTTGTCTCCATTCAGCTGACTGTCATCCCTTGACTTGACGTAACGTCTGTGGTTCTGATAGAAGTTGGATAGCCCGTAGTACATAAACACATTGCTCTAGGAGACAGAAGCACATAAATCCTGTTTACTTCAGCAGTTTCACAAGGAATCCATTTAATGATGCAATGAACCAGCTGTACAAAGACTGTACAAAGACTAATGCCGTTCTGATATAAACGGGAAAAGGCAATTAAAAAAAAAAGAAAAAAGAAGTGACAATATTACAAAATGTTAAAAATATAAAAACGTGATGTATATTTTAAAACTTAAAATACAAATTAGATCTAGGATGAAGAAAAAATGAATTGTTGCAAAAGCAATCCAAATGCTCAACTATAGGACGAGAATAAAAATGTTTTAATTTGCATATAAAATGTGACATTTGTGACACATATGTTTATGCTGAAGTTGGTTCCTCTTGTGTGCAGCAGAAGAGTTCAATGCTGTACCATAAGTGGAAGCTAATGTAGGGATTTTAGAACTGGAGTAACATGCTCCGTGCTCTTTTCCTGGTTAAAACTCACCCAGAAGCATTCTAAATAAGGGCTACCTGCCGGATGCTTTTTTTGGGAAGTCGATTTAGGAGACCATTACGGTACTCAACCTTGCTGGAGATAAAAGCAAGCATTTGATTTTAGAAATATTTTTAACATGCCAGAAGGCTCTTGCAATGATTGATTTCAAATGGCTAATAAAGGTGATATCTGAGTCTATAACATTGATTTCTGACTACAGTCTTTACTTTCTAGATCCCTGGAATCAAGATATCCAGTCATTTTGATATGTTGATTTGTCTTTATTTAGCTTAAGGAAATTCTGTCTCATCTGGTGTCAAAGGCAGCATTACAATCCAGTACTATCAGAATTTCCATTTTACCACTCAGTATTCAGGTACATATCATTTAATTCCTTTATTGGGGTAGTCACAGTATTATAATGCAGTCAGAAATCTGATAAGAATTTGTCAAGGTGTCTTTTTACATTAAAAATTCTATTAATTAGTTAACAGCCAAATTCTCAATTGACTTAGTGATAAGGAGTTTGAGACAGCTCTGTAATTGTTTAATGAAGAATCCAGAATCCTCTTTTTCAAAGTGTCTGTTCTTGATGATTTTGGCAAAGTGACCCATAAGAGTGAGGCTGTCAACTGAGTTGAATATGTATTGAATACATATTGAATTTATATTGTTGATAAACAATATAACCTCTAAAATACAGCAAAATACTGACTGGAAGCCAAGGGGCAATGTTTAACGTTCACGGCAAGTACACTTTTAAGGGGTTTTAGATCGCATCAAAGCAAATTCATTTGCTAAATATATCGACCGATAAATAAGCAGTCGGGTGGCTAAGGGACTTCATGCTGGGACTGTCAGCTTACCTCAAACGGCTGCTCCAGAGTGAAAGGCACTGAGCATCTGCACGAATTATTCCAGCTGTAGGTCTGCGAGCAGTTAAAACACGGGCTGCTCATTTCAACGCCGGTGTAATCGAGCTGCAACAAAAACAGGCAGAGGTAAAGTTACGGTTGTACTCCCACAACATTGTCTGTGCATGACCGGAATAGAGAAAAAAAAACCTTTCCCATCTGGATGCAAACACCTCAAACTCTCTGATGTTGTTCGAGGTCACGAAGAGACCGATGCCGATAGGGATAAAGATGAGGCCGATAGCGAAGAAAGCCGGCAGGACGGTGCCGGCTGTAAGGATGGGCTGCCACGCCGGCAGCCGTTGCTGTTTAAACGCGGTGTTGTCCGGTTTCTTGCTTTTCCCAGTGCCGGGCCCGCCGGGGCCCACGGAGCCCGAATGGTGGCCGTCCTCTTCCTTCGCGTTGTAGCTAGACGCCATCATGGCTGCCCCTATGTCTAGCTAGCCGAACAAACGAGTATCTAAGCTACCGCCAAGGCAAAACGACACGTTTAAAGTTGGTGTGAGGTATGTTGATTTGAATCAACCCACATCTACGCGGAATAAATTAACAACGGAAAGAGTAACGGTAACCCAGTTTTGCTTGACGATGTAGGAGGCCGTAAATAAGGAAGTAGAGAATGTGTGCTGGCCAATCGTATGTTTGTATTTGGTTACGTACGCAGCCTTACTGAAGTGTGTGTGTATGTGTGTATGTATGTATGTATGTATATGTGTATATATATATATATATATATATATATATATATATATATAATAAAAAATTCCCTGTTATGACTGATTAATCAGGACATAAGCAGATAATGCGCTTAGATAATGCGCTTCTTTCTTTTTAAAGAAATAAGTTGTTATGGGATCAGGAGGACAGGTAGTAGAGTGTAGGAAGGAGAACATCAAAGAGGGCCTCCAAGCCAATCTATTCAAAACAGGACATTTTATAATTACTGTAGTTAGCTAACTGTATCATAGTTGATGTCTGAGTGTTAGTTGTGTCACGCCTTATGTCAGTAATTTTATTACTAAGCAATGCTGCAAACTCATTACATTTGGTGAATGAGAGACATTCAGATAATACATGGGGAGCAGGAGTGACTACTTACTGATCTACTGACTAGTAAGTTACCATTACATCCATGAGCCTTGAAATAAGTAAATCTATTTATGCCCATCCTCATGTGTACAGCCCCCATAAACATGCCCCTCTTCCAACTTCTCTTTGACACCTTTTCTCCGTCCACTAAAAAATAATTAAGGTGGAGCTGCTTCAGTTAAAATATGAACATCATTAGTCTCTAACCATGTCTCTGTCAGAAAACCATCATCTTCAGTCAGCTGCGAAATAACAAATGGCTTGTCTGTGAATGAACGAACACTCATTATAGTGATGTTGCACTGGGATGTGGATTAAGTTTCATTTACATAAGCCCCTCATGAATCTCTTACGGCCATGCCACTTTGTATTATTAATGACTGGGATTGGTTGCTGGACAGCATGGATTCCAGCAGGTCATATATGAACAGTATTCCTTGAAATAAAGTAAGAAACATTTGCAAATACACCAATACTGTCTGTTCATTGTATATATACGTGCACAAATTCTAAGGTTATTCATAGGTTGTCCAGAAACATACAGTGGTTTGCTTACTACTCTAGGCTTTAATGCTGTTGGGCAATTAAGCAATTTCTTACATCATACAAATAATTTATACAATACAGAATGTGAAGAAAAATTTTTTAAAAAACTTTGTGAATCATATTCTTGCATGGATCATACGTAATTGGTGGAATATATAAATTGTAGCGTGACTGAGACGGTTTCTGAATGGCATTGATAAAGTGGTATGACTCAGTGTATGCTTTGTATTGATTTATTTACATATACATTATTCACTAGCTCAGTGGTTAAGATACTTGACTTGTAATCAGAAGGTTGCCAGTTCAAGTAGCCAATTTTGGGCCCCTGAGCAAGACCCTTAACCCTCAATTGCTCAAGTTGTACTCAGTCATAATTGTAAGTTGCTTTGGATAAAAGCATCAGCTAAATGTTGTAAATTTACTCATGGGAATCTCTGTTCATCTTGGTCTTTGTGGCACAAGGTTACCTCAGGTTCACAAACCCTAGCATTTATGAGCTAATAATGTTAGCACGTAAGCTCTCTCTTTAAGACCTGTTTGTAGGATTAAGTGCTGTCACACATTACATTGTCAAAGCTATGGAACTAAATCACATACTAAAAAAAGACATGAAGAATGGTCATATTTACATCTTCAAATCAACAAATACACATTTTTATGAACCCCCTTATTTTACAGACAAATATTTGATTAGGATAGAGAATTAATCATAAACGTTATTAACTTTATTCCCACATTGTGATTGAATCAGAGGAAACTTGGGATACTTTTAAATACCTTTTAATCTACTTGTTTTTTTGAAGAATGTTTTTATACTGTAAAACACAGCCATATTAACCCAGAACAGAGTATTATGAAATCATACATGAGTAACTTTATCCTGGCAAAATTGAAAATAATATTCAGGTGCACATTTTATATATATATATATATATATATATATATATATATATATATAATATATATATATATATAAATATATATATAAATATATATATATATAAATATATAAACACAACAGGCTGAAAAGCTTCATAGTTTATATCAGTGTTGAACATTACTTGTGCTTTATATAATATTTTTCCAAGTACAAAGTAGAGCATGTTCAAGTATATTTGATCTTTGACTCATTATTAATTTAAAAATGATCAGTCACTGTCACAATTCTTCAGTTATTGTGTGTTCAGCATAACCATATTTAAAGGCACAGAGTGGAAACTTGTATTAGTGCTACTGCTTATATAAGTGGAGCCCGGACATTGTTAATAATATTAATAAACAACCACAATAATAATGTATAATAAAGTACTGTTCTTCATATAGATATGCGTCTGTGGTACAGTCATGCTTTCTCACGGCCTGTTTTGGGTAAGGAGTTTATGTCCTGACCTGACTTGTTCTGTAATCAATTTTGTGGACACAAACTAGGCCGAGCACCAAGCTCAACAAGCAAATTTTATCTTCTTTCAGTGAACTCCAAACTCCCATGTAACAGACTGTTCCTTAAAGAAGCTTTTAAATAGCATAAGCCTGGAGATCAAGCCACATTTCCATGCAGATGTTAGTGTATTTGCATGTTGATATTCCCATTTTTGCATTCCCAGGGAGTACAGATCTAATGATGATGTGCATATATCCATATCTCAGTGAAAGAGGCTGCCTGCATGTTGTATTTAATTCACTGAAGCTGCTCTTTCTTCTCCTGATGGGGCAGTAGTCTCAAACTGTGTCGACTGAGCCACTGGTGGGAGATCTGGTAGAAGAATCCAGGTGCGTTCTGACACTGCGTGGGCGCCACTAGCTACAGACAGAGCCGGAGGTTAACGGAGTTACAAATTTACTCCCCAACTTGGCCGTTTACGCTATTTGCCTTCAATTGCTTTCTTGTCACTATGTTCTCTTTCTCTCAGTCAAAACACACACCTCACACTTACCTTAGTTTGGATAAGAGCTGCCGGGGATCTTTCAGGCTCCTCAAAATCCACGTCTGGGAAATCAGTGGTCTGAAAATAATGACACCAGGCTATTTACTTCCATGTGGCTGAGCTGTGGACTCGTGTGAGTATTCTTGTAGCCTCCAGTGGATACATATAAAACTAACCCTGTTTATGGTCCATCTTTTTCTGTCCAAACTGTTTTTATCTTAACCAAACCTTTGCACAAAGACTAAACTGCCAATATACAAAATCTGCCCCAGTAAGCCACATCTCCTCTTTGGTCATCATGTGTCACAGGTTAGTAGTCAAACTAGGTTGAACCAAATTGTTAATTTACTTGCTCTGTATCCACTTACCTGTAAATTGTGCACGTCTGAGTGTTTACGCTGCAGTGTGTTGATCAACAGCTTTTGGGAATGCAAGTTGGGTTTGGGACCTTTGAGACTCGGGACCTCTAGTTCACACAACATCTGATGGCACAGGCTGACAGCCTCCCTGGAAATGAGTGTGTGTGTATGTATGTATGTGTGTGTGAGAGAGAATAAGTGAATGAGAGCGAGAAAGAGAGAAAGGCAGAAGGAGAGACAGAGAGAGAGACTTTAGATATTAAATATGGTGAATTCAAAATAATTAGGAATAATGAGGAAAGTATAAAATAGGTTTCTTGAATATATATCCTCATTGGTGTGCCTAAGTCAGCACACTGAATCCAGAGGCCTGAGGAGAATGGTAGATGGTGCCAAACACAGTGTGTGCACAGGCTCTCCAAAATATCTCTCTGAACACACACACACACAAACACACACAACCTCTGCAAATCATCCACAAAACGTGCTTGAACATATGGGCTGTTAGCTGACAGAGCCACTAGGCAGGCAAATGTCGGAGGGAAAAAAAATGCTAAAGAAAGCACAGACCTGGCCACAGCATGATTTTTTTTGGTGGCAAGGTGGAACTGAAGTGTCTAGAGGGTATTTTAGGTGCCACGGTGCAAGGTTATTGTAATGGTACCTTGACAGAGCAACCTGCCGAGAAGGTGTGTGTGCAGACCCATATATGAGTTGGGACAGTGGCGAGATCTCCACCGTGTCGTCATCATTCACCGTCTCCTCATCGCTGAAGCAATCGTGGAACACAAACCAAGTGTTGATCATGTGAGCGTTCTCCACCTGCATACATGCACTTTAATAAGCCAGATATTTAAGTGATAACCTCTCTTTAGGTTAACACCCACATTTATAACAACATTTAACACAAAAGAAATGCAGGTATGTGTTTTTAGTATTGTAACATGAACAGAAACAGAAGTACCCACTGAATAATTACCTTATGTTCCTGGCCAGAAGTTCTTGTTTCGTGAGATGACAGGTGTGCTGGTTCCTCATTTTTGCTGACATTACCATGGAAGCAGTTCCAGTCGTCAAAACAGTTACTCTGTCTCTGAGCCTCTTGCCAGTGTCCAGAGTTATAGGCGGTCCACTCCTCAAACCCACCACAGCCCTGAAAAGCCTCCCCACTGAGGCGGTCCACTGCTGGGCATTCACTCATCACAGATATGTTGCTCTTTGCTACTCAGCTCAGAATCCAATCGACCATTACAAAAGATTCACAGTTATCCTCAGTCTTTAGTACTAGCTGAAGTCTTCTCATGCCTGCCTTCCTATTCCAGTTCTCTCTTCGCCAGGTCAAAAAACAAACAAAACCCCTCCCCACCACCCAAAAAAACAGAACTTCATTAGGTGTTATCACACATTCAGAAACACTTCTTCAAATCTGAGCTCTTCATTGTAGACAGTTAAGCCAGTTCTTTTTTAACCTAAATGGTACACTTTCCGTTCAACAGCAAAACATGAGTATGACGTTGTGGGCAGCTGTGTCTCTTTTCATTAAAAACAACAGTAGCAACAACAAAAACCATCAGGAAGTCCCTATTGTGTTACAGCCGTGAGCCTGATGAGAGATGCTTCCTTCCAGTGGCTTCGTGAGCTGCTGCATGGCTTTTAGATTTCCAGGAATACAAGACTGAAGAATCTGGGGATCATGGAGAACATTTTAGTGACACACTGAACTACACTTCATAGTATAACCTTTTTTTTAACCAGAATCTAAACAGCTTTACTAAACAGAAACGGAGCTGAGATAACAACGGCATGTAAGAATACTGCTAGTCCTGTTAAATTACGATAAATACAGCCACAATTAAAAAAAAAAAAAAAGCAAAATAGTCAAAATAGCACAACTAACCCACCAACATCTAACCAACTAAACGTGAGAAAATTAAGACTTCCATGCTGGTGAAGAAAACTTACTTCACTCGCTCCCAAATCAATCAAAAATGAATTTTCATGTGAAACCATAAGACACAAGGAAAGAGCTGAATTGATATATACTTTTCGTCGGAAAAGACAGCCGCAGTTTGGATTGGGTTTTTTTTTTCTGGATAATTTTAACGACTAAACCAGGTAAACGCTTCCGCACTGCTCTGACGCAAAACCAAACAGGCGGAGCAAAGCGTGAATGCGTCGGTCACGACGAACCGAACCCACCTGCACAGGTGTGACGGACACAGAACCGTCTTGGGAGACACATCCCTCGTTTCAGTGCGGTTCGCTCTATGTTGGTATTATTATAGATTTGTAAGGACTATCAGCGTAGGTCGAGGTAACGCCAGCCTAGATGACGAATGTAACCGTGGTGGGGTTCGACTCTGTTCTTTCCGTCCACATCACCCGTGTGTGCTTTACTTCGGCTGTCCACGGCGCTCAGCTTAGAGGTCACTTTGACGGTGCACTTGGTCAGGAAGGACGAATGAATGGTTCAAGGTGTCGCTAGAGCACGTTAAATACGTAAATTGTTCAAAGCATCGGTCGGAATCATTTACCCCTGTGCGGGCAGTAGTATCTTATTTAACCTAACCTGGTACTGAGGAACCACAGACCAAACCGGATGGCCGGCTGTACGTTTTTATTGTTGTGCTAATATGGCGTCGGCCGTCATGGCCCAGTATGGACACTAGATGACGTGCGACTCACTTTGGTCTCCTCTCCGTAACCGATACCCTGTAAAATATTTTATAATCTGCATTTAATATTTTCCCCAATCTAACGAAATAGCCACGGCCACGTGCTAGCTACGTGTGATGCAGGAGGTTTAAGTATTACCCAGCAGAAAATCTGCCATTCTAACGTGGTTTCCCCTCCTATGCAGATGTATGCTGTCTGTATTTGTCCAAGCAATCAAAGTCAACAATTCCGAGATAAAACACGATAAACCCATCGAACAAGGTAGAAATAAACAATCCCTTTATTAAGTACAAGTTTCAGGTTGGACTGAGCACTACCTGAACATTACAGATTACAAGGATTGGATTATTTTAGTGCTAGGGACAAAGATGTACAGGGGTTTATATTTTAGCACAGCTGAATCATGGTAACAGAAACCAGGTAGTTATCACTGCCTCTATACCTCATAACTGTAAATGTGTGGCTATACATTACAACTGTATGTCCTGAGAGTAGCCAGATGAGAGGAGAGCTTTCCTCAGCACAACAGAGGTCTCCAGCACGGTGGTGTTGACTGATTTTCCGACTTGGCAGCAGAGGATGTAGGTTACAGCGTTTCCTGTTAGTGCTTCAGACTTTCTAGGATGGGTCAGGCGCTGTTTCGGCGTGGATGTGGGTGAGGAGCTATGGCAAGGCCCTGCTTTCTTAGTAACTGCGCCCAAACAAGGTGTAGTGCTGGGCTGGCTCTTTGCCGCTGACACACATCTGGCCTGGCTGGAGGGTCTTTAGGGGGCGGAAAGGGATGCACAGGCTCTTGGCCCCCATCGAGGGTGCACCTGGCTCCAGGTCCTGATCCCTGTGGGCCAAATGAAGTATTAGTCTCAACCCTGCCACAAGATGCCTCTATAACATGGCAGAACAGCATGAGTTTACACATGACTGTAACTAAGGACTGCAAGTTGGCTTTGTTTAAGCTGAAGATGAAGTAGTCTTTTACTTCGCTGTGGTCTTCTTTATCCAGTCCTCACACTCAATACCTCCACAGAAAGGGATCTGCACAATCTGTGAAACAGTAGTAAAACTCAGTGACTTGTACAATAAGTTCTGGCCACACCCTAATAAGATTCAAATTCAACTTAACCATAAACAAGTTCAGTTTAACCACTGTGCCCCCCCCCCCCACCTTTCCCTGATCCAGTTCTTTCTGGAACTCATCCATAGTGTCTGCTGCCACCATGTGTTCCTTCAGATCAACAGAGGCTCTGCAAAAGGCAAAGCAAAAGAAATGAAGCAATCAAGAGGATCAGTTTTAAAACCCATCAACAGAGAGGTTCTGCATACATGTACACGCGTGTTACCGTTTGAAGAGGTTGTCCTGGATTTCCTCTAGCAAGAGCTTGATCATCTTCTCTGTCTCAGCATCTGGTAGGACAACCTTCTCTCCTGTGTCTCTTCTCACTGCCACACACTGGCCTTGCTTCAGGTCCTTAGGCCCAACCTCCAAGCGAATTGGCACACCCTGGGTTCAAGAAATAAAGAATTTGGAGGAGTACAGGTCCAAACGGAAGAGCAGGTACAAAGCAGTGGTTCCTCCAAGGCCCATTCGGCACCACGTTAGGCCATCAGGCAAAAACGCACCTTCAGCTCCCAGTGGTTAAATTTCCAGCCGGGTGAGTAGTTATCTCGGAGGTCGCCCTTCACCCTGATGTTGGCCTTCTGCAGCCTGGAAAGGTACTTGGTGCACTGACTCAAAAGCAGCTCCTTCTCTGCCTCGGGCAGAGAGGCCGTGATGCCGCAGGGAATGATGATCACCTGAGACAAGAATGGAGAAGAAGCAGCGAGGTGGTGACGTAGCTGGCGGTAGGGACAATAATTTCAGAAACGCTGAGATGAACAGCTTTGAGTGCAGGCTGTGTTTGTACCTGCAGACAGGCCACTCTGGGTGGCAGCACCAGGCCCATGTTGTCTCCGTGTACCATGGTCAGGACTCCGATGGTGCGGGTGGTGATTCCCCAGGAATTCTGATAGGCCAATTGCTTCTCGCCAGGCTTCTTGGGATCCTCAAAGACAATCTCAAACATCTTGGAGAAGTTCTGGCCCAGGTGGTGTGATGTAGCACCCTAAAACATTTAAAAAAATAATAAAAATAAATAAATTAAAACAAAAATAATAATAATAATAATAATAACATTATTATTATTATTATTATTATTATTATTATTATTAACAGCCCTCTTGGGCTCTTGGGTTTAATAACAACAATACTGGCCTGCAGACATACTTTTTAGAGTATCTGAAAATCAAATATTTTTTAAAAGGAGAAATTAAATAATTACAAAAAAAAAAAAAAAAAAAAAAAAAAAAAAAAAAGGAGCAATCAACATTGCAGATCTTTCCTGAATATGGAATGTCTGCTTAAGCTAGATTCCAGTGAGTCTGATCTGGGAGCACAGACCTGAATGGCTCTGCCACTAGCCGAGATGAAGGCCTCTATTGTTGTGGTGTAGTCTCCGCCTGCAAATTTCTCCTTCTCCGTCTTCCTGCCTTTCACCACAGGGATGGCCATCAGCTCCTCATATACCCGCGCATACAGGTCCAGGATCTGCATCACCTGTTGATACGTACGTTTGCAAAATGTAAGGAAGTGTTGTGTACATGCGTAACTGCAGTAGCATGTTAGGCTAAAGTCCAACCTCCTCTACAGCCTCTTCCTGGGTGGCGAAGGCTGTATGTCCTTCCTGCCAAAGGAACTCCCTGGTCCTTAGAAAGGGCTGGGGGTGTTTGAACTCCCACCGCTGAGAGAAAGCGAGTGTGTGTGAGAGAGAAGGGATACATTAGCTCTGGCTGGTCCACCGAATTTTAATTTTACAGAAATTTGTCAGCCTACAGACTGAAACTCACCACAACGTTGCACCACTGGTTGAGCTTTATTGGCAGATCTCTGTGGGACTGGACCCATTTGGCATAGGCTGGGTACATCACTACAACAGATCAAATAATCATCTGTGAGAGAAGCAAACAAAAGCCAAGGTATTTCTGATTTCAAAGGTATACCGGGTCATGTAACTGTCGTGACCTGTCTCACTGGTAGGACGCACGGCGATAGGCTCTGCTAGCTCGGTTTTGCCTGACCTCGTTACCCATGCAACCTAGGCAGAGAAGGGGAACGTCAGAATACGAGTCCTCCCTCCGAGACTTGCAGTTGAGACTTCTTCCAAACTCATCTTCCATACCTCGGGAGCGAAGTCGGCAATGTGAGTCTTTTCCTTCTCCAGCGCTGCCTGAGAGACGAACATGGGGAAGTAGCAGTTCTCTACTCCCAGCTTCTTGATCTCCCCATCAAAGAAGTCTTTGATGCTCTCCCAGATAGCATACGCCCAGGGCCTCAGAACATAGCAGCCACTGACATCATAGTACTCAATCATCTCTGCCTTGGTGATCACCTGGAGACGGGCAGAATTCAAACACATGAAAGGGTGACAAATTGATTTCTGTACAGGTGATGACACACGAACGCTGGAAGTATCATAAGAAGACAGGAATGTCTTGTAGCATGTACAACGTTCATTCAATGACTAACGAACTACCACACAGCCACTCATCGCTCACCTGTGAGTACCATTCAGCCAGATTTTCCTCTTTCTTTGCCTCAAGCCCTAACCTACAGGGCAAAGACAGAAGACATGAGAATGGGTTAACCTGCAAATACTGGATCTCCATACCATCGTAAGGTTAACAGCCACCTGGTCTCGATGCTGCAGTGCCATTTCTGCTTTTGGCTTCTCGCTTTCCCTCCTTTTCATGTCCGCATTAGTCTTAAAGACTTGGATACTTCTCTGACTTCTTTTTAATTGCTATACTGCTAGTCATCTTGTACTTATGATCCTGTACTCAAGCACAGCGCATAATCTGAATGAAAGAGTCAGACATGAATGCACTGCTTGAGATTTGGTCTTGGAGGTTCTAACCAGTTCTGGCAGTACTAAATCAACTGCAAAACTTTCTCAAATCTCCATCCACGTAATCACTCTCAACCTCTTCTCATCAGTGACTTATTAAGGGCAAGAAAATAGCAGTTCTCTCATTTAGTGTGCAGAGCTGATGCCGATTGAACCGTAATTTCAAGCCTCGATCATCTCGCCGTCTCTCCCTCATACCGTGTCTGTTTCTTGGGCCCCTGGCCTTCTCCTGCTCCTCCTGCTCCTCGCTCCTGACTCTGCTGGGGCTTCTCTCCTCCCTTCTGCTGCCTGCGGCCACCTCCTCCTTGTTTCTCAGACGTGTTCTCCCGCTCCTTGCGGCTCTTGTCCGCTGCTCCGTGGTCCCTGAGGGCTCCTGGGGTGTTCAACGGCTTGTACTCCTCCCCAGTGAGGGCTTTGTACTGGCCCTTCAGCTCTAGCAGGGTCTTCACTGCTGTTTCTACCTGCTCCTATACCAACAACCAGAGGAGGATGCTTTGTCATGGCCGTCCCGACTCAAATCCAGGAGAGAAAGGGTAATGGGACAGTTGTAAGAGCAAAATACCAAGCTATCTGTATAGAAGAACAGTTAAGGTTAGGATAGATAGAATAGATGGATAGAATTTGACAGGGCATGCTAATGATAACGTTTTGACGAATCAGTATAAGGAAAATTATTAGATAATGTTAGTGCGTTTGTTTTCAAATCTTTTGAATTGCCTCCAGTTTCGCAAATAATTTTCCAGCTTTCCATACTCACATAATTCCTGTTATTGGTAAGCTATTACACCAATTTTTAAGAAAGTTATTTCTCCTTTTTTCTTTTTGTACCAATGTACCAATGACTGCAAACACAAGAATCAAACACCTATTTTAAAATTATTTGACTACTCTTCTTACTAGGACTTTTAACGGATTAGGAAGGTATGGATTCATTTCACCAGAGTGGTACCAGGGTAGCAGACTGGTATGGCCAAAAAGCACTCACTATTAAAACAGAAAGGACTGCAGAAGTTATTTCAGGACCCTCCCCAGATTTATATCCATCCCCTGTAACAATTTACAATGTGCAAATTAAACAGGTGATATCCTACAAATATCTCGGTGTATGTATAGACAAACACACCATAGGATGTTCTTATTGAGTTTATTTGTAATCAGGTACAACACTTTCTTCATTCTCTAGGGGCTAATGGCCAGATTGCATTGCAGTTTTACACTTTCTAACTTGTACCAACATGCTCCAAAACAAGACCATGGAAATACTAATGAGTAGCATTTTATCTAATTCATTACATGCTACATTGTAAATACAGTTTTCTGCCTTTAAATAAATATCTTCAGAGCTCCAAGAAAGAGACCAAATAGATAAAAGAACTCCATTATACCTTAAATCAGTCCGGATGCTTAATAAATGAATACTTTAGTTTAGAAGCATAAACACACAATATTTCTAAGATGTAATATTTCTGGAAAAGTGTATTGTGATTTTTTTTTGCAGGTAGCAGAGAGATCAAATGTGCTATTGTGTTCTGTGGAGGGTGTAAGCGTGCTTTGTTGTAATTAAGTTTAAGGTGTTCTGTGGAGTGTATAAGTGTTTGGTGGCAATCACGTTTAGGGTGTTCTGTGGAGTGTGTAAGTGTGTTATATTGTAATTATGTATAAAATGTTCTGTGGGGTGTGAATTTGTGCGAGGAGCTGTTGTGAGATGCCTAGGTTTTGAAGGATTCTGACAATAAAGATTGTATCACATCATATCATAACCAAGAAGTAATATAAAGTAATATAAAGATTATACAACTATTCACATAAAAGATTTGTCCCACTTCAGAGTGGAGATGTCAAGGTGAATGGTGGAAGGGACTTGCCTTGGGGGCCTTCTCTGCTTTAAGAAGCCTTACTCGCTCGCCTTGCTGAGATACCTGAGCATACAGTGCCTGCGCCTGAGGGGAGGAGCTGGACTCGGGCGGGACAGGGCTGATAGGCCCAGCCTGCGCAGGGGCGGGGCCAGTGCTGGGAGCCACGCCCGGCTTGTACTCCTGACCAGTCTGCTTCTTATACTCAGCCTTTAGAGCCAATAGCTGTTTAACAGCATCGTCTACCTGATCCTGTAAGAATTTTTTTTTTTTAAAAAAAGGTTTTACATTTTTGAAAAAAAACACACATAACTTGTGTTTGTTTACAAAATACACAGTCGCAACATGAAGAACTGAGGTAGTGCTAAAAAGACTTAAGAAAATGAACCTTGGGAGCTTTCTCCGATTTCAGTTTCCTCACGAGATCTCCTTGCTGGGACACACATTTGTAGATGTCCCCTGGGCAGCTGCTGGCGGCAGGGCTGACCCCTGCAGGGCTGGACGCAGCCTGCACGGGGGTTGCTGGGGCTGTGCTGACTGGTGAAGCTCCTGGTTTGTAGTCCTGGCCGGTCAGCTGCTTATACTCCACCTTCAGAGCCAGAAGCTGCTTCACGGCAGCATCGATCTGCTCCTGTGGGGGATGGCATGGGGAAGACTCAAAAGGTCACACTTGCACGCACACGCACTCGCACACGCACGGTCCGAGTTCTCCACTGCGTACTTAAGGTCCGACACTCCTACTAAAACTACTGTAGAGAGGGCATAATCGCTCAAGAATTGTCCAGATTGTTTGATTAATAGAAAAGTAAAAAAATGAAATATTAGTATGGTAGTAATCTGTGGAAAATCCAATCCAAAATTTCCAATTTCCCAAATCAGGTCTGGAACTGACCTTTGGTGCCTTCTCCGATTTCAGCTTCCTGACCAGCTCTCCCTGTTCTGCAACTTGTCCATATACGTCAGCGGGGGGAGTGTGTGTCGAGGGGGCGGGCTGTGTGTGCGCTGAGGAGGGAGGGGCCATGTCTGGTTTGTAGTCCTGCCCAGTCAGCTGCTTAAACTGAGCTTTTAGAGCCAAGAGTTGTTTGACCGCTGCATCTATTTGCTCCTGTAAGAAAAGCAAAGAAAACGTGTTGACGTCAGAAACGTCCATTCTAACGGATGAGCCTACACAGACATCCACAGAGGTTCGGACCTTGGGCGCTTTCTCGGTCTTCAGTTTCCGCACGAGTTCTCCTTGCTCGGCGACGCAGGTGAAGGGGCAAGACGAGGCGGGGTTTGGGCTAGCAGCTGCTGGGGCGGGGCTCGTCTGCACCGGAGACGTAGGAGGGGCCATGCCAGGCTTGTAGTCCTGCCCAGTCAGCTGCTTGAACTCGGCCTTCAGGGCCAGGAGATGCTTTACGGCCTGGTCCACCTGCTCTTTGGACGCCTTGTCCGTCTTCAGCTGCCGGACCAGGTCTCCCTGAGCCATGACGCTGGACAGCAGGGCAGAACAATCTCCCGGGGATGCCGGTACAGGGCTGGGTGCCGGAGCCGGCGTGGACTGGCCTGGGGAGGTTGGCTCAGTCTTTACCTGAGGACACACAGGGCCATAGAGGGCCTGCGTTATTTCCTAACGTCGTATCAGTATGGGAGAGAGGAGAGCACACGAGCCAGCTGGCAACGGAGGGAGCGCTCACGGGTTTGGGGGTGGACTGGTTCCTGGTCTTGTCCTTGGAGCCAGCCGTGGGCATCTCCTTGGTGTGGCCATCCGGGATGTAGAGCAGGACGCAGGGACTCTCCTTACAGCTGTGAGGACTAGACGAGTGGGCCAAAGCCACCAAGTTAGATTTCCACGAACAGTTTAAAAACGTAGAGTGAGCTGCAAGCTTACTGATGCTACAAACTGTTCCGGCAGTCGTGAGGAAACACCGACCTGACTGGTTCATAGGGCTGGTCGCAGATGTAGAAGCCCCTCCTCTGTAGCTGGATGATGTCACCCTTCCTCAGGTCCTTCAGGCAAGGATCTCCAAGCATCTTCTCCTCCGTCTGAACACACAGCAGAACAGCCCCCACATCAGCACGAGCCAAACACGCCCCCAGTGCACCATCTAATGAGCTCCGGGAATTCGGCCAGACGCCAGATTGCGTGCGTGTAACGACACGGTTGGAACGGTACTTCCGGGGTCAAGGCCAACACACACCTTGCTGTTCTTGTTGATGTAGTCCTTGAAGTCGTCATCCTTGCCGAGCACAGGTTTGTTGATGAGGTGCTGGTAGGTGACGCACACCGTGGGGGTGAAGGGCGCACGTGGGGTGTCGGCCAGCCAGGTGATCTTTGTGGTTTTCTTGTAATCGGTGTTCTCCAGGTTCAGACGGCCTTCCAGAGACGAGACGGCTCCGCTGCTGTCTCTAGAGGGTCCCAGGGCAAGAGAAAAAAACAAAAACACAGGGCCTCGGGTCTCAACCTAACTACTTTATCCCTGTTTTTCATGCTTCTGATTATGGCTGAATCACCAAACGTACAGCAGTTTAAAGGGAACCTTCCCTCCTCAGGGCCAATGCAGGTCATCATTAATGAAATACCACAAACGCTAGTTAATGTAGTGTAATGCAAATGATCACAAATTCTCCCAGCTAATTTAGTATTTATTGCTAACCGATGTTGTGTGGAGATCCTTTAAATGTCATGTTTTGATCGGGTGCAGAGTGGATGCACTGGAGGATTTTACCTGTGGATTTTGGTGATGATGATGTTGCCCCAGTTGATGAAGGTGACGGCCTCTCCCTCAGTGAAGGTCTCCGCGTCAGCTCCTTCTACAAACACTTTTGGTCCATACCACACCTGCTTCATCCCTACGTCAGTGTTCTACACAGAGAAGCAAAAACACACACAGCAAATGCAGCACGAGGACACCATTTATTGGAAGTGACGCGCTGCACAGAGCTGGTGGGTGCTGCTTACCTTGGGGTGTCTGGCTGCCTCCTTCATTTCCTCCTTGGCTCCGGGAACGGAGATGGGAACAACCTGTGAGCTCAGCAGCGCAGTGTATCTGGGAGCTATCGGGTCAATGACCTACAGCAGAGAAAGAGCGAAAGAAAGGGTGACAGGGGAAGGAAACGGGACACCCAGTGAATTCAGAGTCTCGCCACAGCAAGAGAAAAGGGGGAGGAGGGAAGAAAAAAAAAAAAAAAAAGTCTCCCAACCAACCAAGTTCCAAAATAAAAGTCCCACTAAGGCTCTCGAACACACATGGGGGGGAAAATAACTGAAATTGAGAGGAGGAGAGGAAGACATGATGGAGAAAAGGAGGTGGACTGCAGGGAAAAACTGGGCTATTGTGTGTTTTACCGAAATTAAAAATGAGCTACAGAGGCTCAAGCACTCCAGGTTCCACAGGGTTACATCAGCGTTCACACCTGGGGACTCAACAATCAGCCGAGTTTTCACATGGGGCTGTAAAATCGCCACAGAAGGCCAAAATATTTGTGGATATAATTACAAAATAACTAAACGGCTCTGAATGTTAAGCATCATGGAACGCAGTGGTGTGTGGAATCTTCCAGAAGCTATGTGAAAAGGGGGGTGCCCGAGGAGGCAAACACGTGTGCTGGGGAACGCCAAGCTGTGGTACTACAGGTGTCCGCTGTAATCGCCCGAAAGACGGATAACGTAACGCCCACTGAAGAAAGAAAGAAAGAAAGAAAAAACAAAAAACAAAAAAAACCAAACACACAGACAATATAGTTAAGGCTTTAGACAAGGCTTGGTCCTACATTGTCTGGGCGTTCTGTGACGGACACGTATGGAGAAGGGGGCCAGAAAGATGGCATGAGAGAAACAACACAACATGGACAGAAAAGCAAAGAGAAAAGTGAGGAAGGGAAGGGAAACGAGGACGAAGACAAGTACCTTTGTACAGCTAACTGGCAGCTTGGAAACAGAAGAGCGAGATGCAATTTAATGTAGAATACGGGACATTAGAGCTCAAGAGGTCAGAGGTCAGGTCAGAGAATGGGACATGTTTTTGAAGCGTAGTTTTTCATGAGCTCCTGGGGCTCTAGAACAGTCTCCCCCTGTGCTGCCAACCGGACAGCGGGACCCGGCGTTAACCCAGCGGTCTCTATGGTCACACTGATGCCCGAAGGACCCGGTTAGGGGCACCACAAAAGGACCAAAAAAAATAAATAAATAAGAGCTTCCATTCAGAACCCGCAAACTTGACAATCGTGCGGTCTCTCTGGAGATACAAAGCGCTAAGCAACAAAAGGCCTTTAAAACCGAGGAGAGCGGCAACTGAGGAAGACCACGGCGCTAATGATAATGAAGGAGCTGGAAACTGCCTGCCAGCTGCAACTGAGGGGAGACGTGGCAGAGAGGGCAGCGCCGATCTGGTGGCGAGCGCGACCGAGCCCGGGCCATGCTTTAGGCATGATGAGATGCGGATGACGCAACACACTCCGAGGAGCGCGCCAGACCCTTGCTACCTGAATGACCGGGGGGGGGGGGGGAGCAAATGAATGAGGACAATGAGACGAAACGATGAGAGGAGGAGCAGACGGGAGGCGGAGCCATGCGAGCCGAAGGCCAGGATGAAGGGCATCGGGGACAAACGCCAGCCTGAAGGAATACAGGCCCCCTCACCAACGCCCACGTTAATGCAAGCGGCAGACTCTGGAATAACGTCAAACAACGAACGCACGAAGAACGCACGTTTATGGTTGATGGGTTGTGAGCCCCTGTAGGAGTACTGACCTCGGATCATTCCCCCCTCCCCAATGTTGGTTTAGCTGTACTCATCTGCGGTGCGAAACTGATCTCAGACCAGCACATTTACAACATATTCGACTTTAGATCGGTTTATCCAAGCAAAGGGCGAGTGGTGGTGTGGGGAGGATTTACCTTTTTGTTGAATGCCCAGATCTTATCCCACTCCATGTTGACCACAGATCTGGATCCACCCTGAGTGAGAACAGGAAAGAGGAGAAAATAAAAAGGTGAGAACATCCCAAGAAAAACCAAAGCCACGTAAGTAAAGTCCAGCATAAGCGTTCATGCACCTGGGCAGCGATGAACTGTTTGAGCCCCTCGACGGTCATCCCCCTCCGCAGAACCCCCCGGACCGTGGGGAAGCGCGGGTCGTCCCTGACGGACGGACAGACGGCACCGTTCACACCGCATGCACGCACACAGCTATTCCCTCCCCCCCGCGACGTCACCGTATGGCAGCGGACTCACCAGCCGTCCACGTATCCCTGGTCCACGAACCAGGTGAGCTTCCTCTTGGACAGCAGCGTGTTGTTCAGGTTGAGGCGGGCGTACTCCCAGATGTAGGGCTTGCGCAGACCCAGGGCGGTGATCATCCAGTAGAACTGCTCGTCGCGGTCGTGGTACTCGGTGGTGCGCAGGGCGTGGGTCACACCCTCTATGCTGTCTACGATGGGGCAGGCAAAATCATACGTGGGGTACACCCTGGAGGGGGAGAAAGAGAGGGAAATGGGTGACGCCCAGTTCTGACGTTCGCTCAGACTCAGCATGCGGCGTGTGCAACAGTCACTTAATCAGCGAAACGTGTTTCGCAGAGGAAAACGAGAAGGGTCCTTAGAACGAAGGGTGTGGCAGAGGCTTCCCTCACTTGTATGTGCTTCCGGTGCGAGGGTGAGGCATGTTCTTGCAGCGGTAGAGCGTAGGGTCACGCAGGCACCCGTTGTTGGAGTTCATGTCAATCTTCGCTCTCATACAGCAAGTCAGACCATAGTCTGTACCAGCCTTCATCTCTTCCCACATCTGCATGTTCTTCTCTACGGCTAGAGAGAGAGAGAGAGAGAGAGAGAGAGAGAGAGAGAGAGAGAGAGAGAGAGAGAGAGAGAGAGAGAGAGAGAGAGAGAGAGAGAGAGGAGAGAGAGAGAGAGAGAGAGAGAGAGAGACTTGATGGCAAACAAGACAGGCCAAAATCGGCACAGTACAGCACAAGCCCACGCTCGGCGCGTTTTCGCGGTTCAGACTGCGCTCACAGTTGTTGCGGTGCCGCGACTCCATCCTCTGCTCGCGCTCCTGCTTCATGACGTCGGGCGGCGTGTCGTCCACGTAGGCCTTGCCCTCCTGCAGCAGCTGCTCGGCCAGGCGCTGGATGGTGGGGAAGTGATCGCTGGTGTAGGTGAACTGGTCCGGCTTAATTTGCAACATGGCCACGTCCTCCAGGATCACCTGCGGCACACGCAGCCTCTTACCGACAGCCCTCAAAGGGCTAACGAGTTATCGTTAAAAAAAGAGGCAGAAAGCCATGAGCGGAAGGCGGCGCCGCCGCCGTCTCCACCCAAAAGGAGGCGCGAGGCTCCACACCTTCTCAAAGTCCTCCTTTTCTTTCTCGGGGTTGGTGTCGTCGAAGCGCATGATCAGTTTACCCTTAAACGTGACCTGATAGTGCTGGTTGAGCAGAGCGGCTTTGGCGTGGCCGACGTGCAGGTACCTGCAGTCACGAATGTGACACGCCCACACGCAGAGACAGGACACGCCCACGCAGACAGGACACCCCCCCCCCCACACAGACAGGACACACCCCCACACAGACACACAGAGAGAGACAGGAATATTTCACAAAAATTGAAGAGTGCATCTTGACAAATGCTGAAGCATCCCCTGCCGGGTGTTGGCGTCAGATACCCGCTGGCCTCGGGGGGGAATCGCACCACCACTTTGCCCATCTCCGCACCAGGGAGTTCCACAAACTTGCCCACGTCCCGCTTCTTCTCCTTCTCCGCAGGCTGAAACACAAGACAGGCAAGAACGCCGCACGAGTTAAAGCTGATGGTTCAAAACGCTTCCGCTCTCGTGCGGTCTCACGTCAGATGGACTCTGTCTCTTTCCACGTTATGATAAAATGAGGGAGGAGCCGCTGCTTGGCACTCACGGCCGCCTGGCAGGCAGTGAGCTTGCTGGCCCACTTGCTGCCCACGTCCTTGAAGGGCACTTGAGAGCTCAGGAACGAGAACCAGCGGCGCACGTGGGGGAAGGATCCTGGCTGAGCCTGCGCCACCTGCCACTCACTGCTCTCTGCATGACCGGGAGAACGCAACGTCACGGATATGGGAGTTACTTGCCCCCCCCCCCACGGAACGCAGCGATCGTGCACTGATCGAGTCTCACCTTGGAGAGCGGCCCACACGCAGAGGTCAGCCAGGGTCAGGCTGTGGCCCACCAGGAAGGTGCGCAAGCCCAGAGCCACGTCCAGCTGCTGCAGGGCGAGGACCTGGCCAGACTCTCCGCCGAGACGCCGGGCGCTGAACTCCAGCCAGTGGTCCACCTAGAGGAGCACAGGAGACAGCGACAGGCTCAGTAACACCGGTTTAGGCTCTTTTTGTAGGAGGACGCGTGAGAGATGACGGCATTCTCTCACCTCGGTTTGCTCCATCACGCTGGACCCATACAGAACCAGAGTTGGAGCCAAGCGGGCCAGATAACGCGTAATGGAGTTTACATCACTGAACTGTACCTGGCTAAGAAAAGCAAAACGGTGAGTCAGCATTGTAGCATTCCAGTCAACGCACGACCAGACCATCCAACCATACCGAATTCTTACTAGTTAAAACTGGTATGAGGACCAGTGAGGATGGTCAATGTCAGGTTTGGACACTGGTCACACCTCACTGCATGCACGGCCACTTGAACACTCACTCAGAGACAATGAGCTTGTTGGTTCTGCCTTCCTCCACAGACACGCTCACACTTCCCTTCACGTGCTCGGCTGCTAACAGTGCCCCTGCAGACGGAGAGTGAACCGTCAGTAACCAACGACCCTTTATCAACTTCCAACACAGCGGTACATTTTAGACGTGAAAGGTTCTGGAGAGGTTATACAAGTTTGTCCTGCTGATGCAAACAAGCAGACAGAATGGAAAACATAAAAAAAGTACTTAATGACTCTCTCAGTCCTGACTCTTATGCCTTACCTTACTTAAGGCATGTAAAGAATGGTGCGTATGTACATTAGAGGGAGAAACAGAAGGGTGTGGCAGATCATTCACATTCACGGCATTTAGCTGATGCTTTTATCCAAAGCGACTTACAATTGAGTGAGATCAGATGAAATTTGTCAGAAAATTAAAGTAGCAGCTGCCACTGCACTGCAGCGGAGAGGAGACTGGGAGTGCCTCTTTTTTGTCAAAATCAAATGGAGCTCCTCTTAAGTACATTAACCAGTTTATCATTACTCATAGTACAGTTGTTTAAAAGATACTTTATTTACATGCAACAGCAAACAAGAACAGACCTCTATTTTCAGTTGTTTTGGAAATTAAGCACAGACAGCCTTAGGGCCAAATTATTTGCTTTCAGTTCACAGAGCTCCTTGAACAACGCATTAGACTCAGAGGTACTAATGACCTGGGATTCTCACTTTTTGCTATTTTAAAGCGGTTTGTCTGACATTTAGTCTTTCAGTTGTAATAAACCCCCAGGCAACGGCCAACTGCTGCCAGATTGTGCCATCTCATTCGAAGTCAGCACCTCACTAACGTCAGGTGACTAACACTCGAGGCTGGAACACTGTTCATATTTACAATCAAGTATACGATAGAGGGGGTATGAATGAATAAACAGTACCCAAGTCTTAATTCCACGGCCAACACCTTGACCCCGTGAGCCTAAGACCAAGTGCATATACAAAAGCACCAGCGGTCTGGCTAAGCCATTTTTTATAGGTAACGTGCGATCTTTTTCCTTTCTGTCAGAGACCTGTCAATAAACCATGAGAATAATAAACTAACCAGCTACACCTGACTGTCCTTTCCATTCGCTTGCATCAGCCAGTAGTGCCGTTTCTCACCGACAGGTGGCAGCACTGGAGTGTTCGGGCAATCCAGCCGGATTGACAAGCACATTTTCAGTATTGATAACTGTGCAGTTAAAGACAAACTGCATAAGCCCATTAAAAATGGGATAACTGCAGTTCTGGGATTATACTGGCAAGAGAAGCTCTCCAGCTACCACACTCGCTATGCCACGACGACACAATATTCCTCACGCTGCGCCTTAGCTAGCTGGCATATCACAAGTGCATATCACTACAAATGTCGGATTTTTTACACTTGACATCAAAGATGCAAATATCTAAACGAGTTACTCAAAAGCGTGCAGCGGCTTACCTAACGGCGGGTTGCTACTGTTGATGATGAGGTTTAAAGTCATCTTATCCTCGTCTCTGCTCTAGGTCACCACGCGTCCACCACAGAGCCACGAAACAGCTACATTAAGCCCAGGAGAACTGACTTCCGGCCGCAAACAGCAACGTATTTCAAAATAAAAGTCCGTAAAAAAATTGTTAAAAGTGAACAATGATAATAATTAAATCAGTAACAGCTCATACTTGTTAATGCATATGAATAATGTACATGCACAATATGAATATGAATTATAATTATAAGATTTGTCACCTTCGCGGCAAGCAGGATTAAGCAATTGGCAAATATCTTACTTCCATTGGAACTGCACTGACCTTAAACTAACATGGTAACAACATTGTACCCCCTTAGAGGTTAAATATTATGTAAATATGTACAATGTAGATGTACAATAAATCTGAGGGCATTATATATTTAATTTTCTGTCTTGCAACTGCAGAACAGGAGCAGGGAACTGGGCAATTTATGTTTGCCTCCAAATATACAAATAATTTAGAAATTTTGTGTCTTATTGCTTGTTTTTACTGAAAAATAAATAAATCCTACTAACAATACATTTTCACTTCAAGAATTCTGACATGTTTGATTGAAAGATCAACAAGTTGATCAACAAGTGAATGAATTTGAACAGTAAACCAGACAATAAGAACCAATACTTGGAAAGGGGGGCACCAGGCTAACAACATACTAACAAAGAGAGTTAAAATGAAGACATTTATTTGCCAATTTTAGCCATTTCTGTTCATTTTAGTTTTTAGGTTTTTTTAATTAAAAAAAAACAAAACTGCTACACAGTGGACTGCGGAAATTGGCACATCTGGACCCTGGGCAGCAAAGGCACATCTTTGTAGATAGAGGTGTTTCCTCCTCACCAGTGAGGCTTTTCACTCAAGGCGGTCGGTCACAAATGATGCTTCTGTGTTCAGTTGGGAGAAGGTTTAGCAAAGAATCCGAGGGGCTTGGTCTAGGCTGACAGCCATAGAGCGTGTCAGTCAGATAGTGTTATTGGCTGCTCATGTGCCACTGAGGCACATGCTGTCAGTACCGTGTCTTTGGCTTGTATATCCCCAGCCCGGCTGTTCCTGTGTTTCAGTGAGAAGGATAAAGGGGCTCCTCTTCTCAAATACAGACTTTCCCACTTTGTGCTGGAAGTCATTTGTATGGCTCACATGTCCACACAGCAGATGGGGTGAGTGTCATGCCACTCTGCCCGGAGCACGTCTATGTCCTGGGCGAATCCGAAAGGTGCCTCACTAGTGGAGGTGTGTGAAGCTGCCACTTGGTTATGACCCTGCACGTGCCCTGGTCCTACAAGGTCAGCGAAGCCTCTTCTGCAGTCCTCTCTGGGACTGCCTCCGTTCCGCTCGAGGTAAGCTTGTGTTCCCCCCAATCCTCTTTGTATTCATCATCCGCTTTGCTACCCTCCCTCTCGTAACAGTCCGAAAAAAATACAAATGGAATAGAATGCTGGGTATGAATGGAACTGCAGTAATGTAACTGAGACGCCAGTCACTCAGAATGGGTGAGAAGGTTGCTGGAAGGCTTTCTTTGTGTGAGCAGGATATTTGTGCCGCTGGCAGTGTTTTGCACGGCTGCTTCTTGAGTGACTCTTGACAAGTGTTAAAGTGAATAAGGGTGACAGAGAATCATGAGAACCATGAGTCATATGGGTGTACGTTACATCTGTGCTTCTACCTGAGGCTGACGTGAGAAGGTACTTCATCATCAAGACAACCTATTTTTGTGAAGAGAAGAAAGAGAATTTTGATTTAATTCAGGTTTAACCATGCTTTCAGTCAGTCCTAATGCTGATGCTCCTACATTCCAGCTCAACTAGACATGGCAGCGGTTTCCACCCCAGGGCTGTGGTGCTAATTCACTGCAATTAAGTAGGTGGCACGTTGCACCTTAAACTGAACATAAATGGAAATTATTTTATATTTCCTCAGACCCTGTACATGAGTACATATTAACATATCACAGCTATAGCTCTTTTCACATCTTTTAGATTTACTACATATATTTGTTTATTTGTTTTCATTTTTATTTTACTCCCGGGTTAGTTTAATCTAACATTTTTTAATTCAGTGTTAGTACATTTTGTCTGGACTTTTCTGGTCTGTTTATGGATATCACACATACTTGGCAATAGAAAGTGATTCTGATCTCATGTTTACTTTTTATGGTCATTATTTATTTTTGTGACTATTATAATGCATATCTTGTTTTACCACTGTTGTGTGCAGTTGTTCACACTGCACACAAGCAAGCTTTAAAACACAATTATACTATTATACTATATACTGTATTTTTGTATATTTGTGTGTACCTGTAATAACAATACATTTGAGTTAAGATATGTAAATCAGTACACTTTACTCACTAAAAAGAACCCTTTTTTCACAGCTAAGTCATCTTTACATTTCATGTGGCCAGGAGCAACACTGGGGCTAGTGAAGAACACACCAAAAGCTAGAAATTCAACAGATCACTACTAGGTCCTTCCAAGATGGGCAGCAGTCAGGACCGATGGACTACTCACACTGTAATCTCTGTTTGCTTCTAAAGTAAATTTCCCTCTACACAAAAATGAAAAACATTTGCATTTACATTTATGGCATTTGGCAGATGCTCTTATCCAGGACAACATACAAAAGTGCTTTGTCATTTACTCATAGACTGTATCCTAGCCAGGGCAGTAGGTCAGAGGTCACAATACCAATAAACTAGAAAAAAGAGCCAACTGCTGGCGTGTAGTTTTGCACCGTGCACAGGGCATTTGTGGCCCGTATGGTATTAAAAATGATGGATGCAATTTAAACAATGTAGTACTTTCAACAGAACACCCGCACTCCATGCAACTGACAGAAAATCTAGCAGTAATTGTTCTTGTGTCTGAACTAGACATCAAGACATATACTGAGCAGTTACAGTTCCTGATTTGCAAACTTATTTAGCCTACAAAGGTTATTTGCCTCTGTAATATCAACCACAGGCAGCTCAACAGAGTATATTCAGTGGGGTAAATGGCATTTGGCTTTTAAAATGATATTAACAATTTACAAATACAGATACAAATGAAGTGTCCCACAATGCGTTGAAATATTTTACTGTTTATAAGACTTACTGGCTTAATGCTATAAATGCTATTGCATCTTTAAGAATGACACACACACACACTATATATATATATATATATATATATATATATATATATATATATATATATATATATATATATACATACATACATACATACATACATACATACATACATACATCCACGAGAGAGACACATTTTGTATGTGGTGTTGTTTATTTTTATGGTCTGTAATGAGATAAAGACAAAAATCCATAATTCATAAGTCCTTTTGTGTATGAATAAGACAGTACTGGACTAATGAAAGTGCCCCTTGCAACGTTTCTAGCTAGTACTGCCTGGGAAGCTTTGCAGATTTGCCAGGACATTAGCATTCAACTCGAAATGAGAGCGGCAGTGAAACGCCACATCACATTCATCTTTTCAAAAAAAGCTGAGCATAAAACCTAATAATGCCTGACGCTGTAGCAGGTACACCTCGGTCTGATGAAATATGGAAATGTCACTTGTTTGTTCAGTGAAGTCTGCAGTTGGGGCTGACAATTTCACACATTAAGACAGTGTAAGCCTATTAATCTGGAAAAGAATTCCATATGTGGAACTGCGGAGGCAGCGGAGAGGAGAAGAACCGTGCCGGGATATACCATTACAATGTTTGTGATGAATGTGTGCAGCTTATCTGGAAACAGGCTTTCTTTGTTGAAAAATCAATTTCACATTTCCCATTCTATTCGCTTTCACTCTCATTTGAATAACTGAATAAATTAATCAACTATTAAAAATACATTAAAATTTTCCATACTCGTATGAGCTTACATAAAAGAATAAAAATATATAATAAAGTCTAACACACATACATGTGTGAGTGAAGGTAAGGAATAAACAGCTGGCTCCTGGACAGTGCTCCGTCCAGGCTTATTCTGACTTTTAGAACTGCATTAGGGTAGAAGCCAGACTCCGATGGCGTTGCTCACCTAAGAGACACTGTGACAGAGCCATCCGAAAAGAACCTCCTCCCTTCTTTCTCTGGTTAAACACAATGGAACCCAGCCGTATCTTAATTACACCTCCATCTTACGTCTGTGCTCGCCAGGAAAATGAAAGCTCTTTCACGCTATCAATCTGCGTTGTAATTGCCAGCACTCCGAAGATGAAAGGTCTGCATGAGAGACCTCCAGATGAAAGAGAAATTGCTTTGGAGATTTACACTTCACCATATTCTCATATGGGAATAATGGATTCAGTTGAAGAAATTACTGTAACGCACCTGCTCTCTGTGTCACTTCGGCGATGACAGAGAGAGAAATAGTTTACAAGGCTACGCTGTCCTTTGAATAAAAATGAATAAATGATGCATGAGCCAAGAAAAATAATGCCTCGATGTGACCAGTAGATGGCGCTGTGTGCCCGCAGAACGCACTTGTTTGGGCTGGACGATAGTGGAGCGAATACGCTCTCAGACTGCTGATCGCTCAGAAAGCAGAGCACTAGAGCCCTGGTACCTGGAGAATGGAACATTCCTCAGGTTATTGCCACCTGCATATATCTTACTACACCTGCTTGCAAAATGCCGCTTATATTAGGCTCTCGTATAGTTCTCAATTTAGAGAACTGAAGCCAGCATAAATCTCTCGATTAATCTGGTTTCTGTATTTGTCCACACTGCCATTAATACAGAACAAGCATCACATACAAATACGGTAAGCAATGAATTCTTGGTTGTGAAACATCCAGTAGGATCCTGGAAAGACGCTACTAATAATACAATTACATTTCAGCATTTACATTTACATTTATATTTACGGCATTTGGCAGACGCGCTTATTCAGAGCCACTTACAAAAGTGCTTTGTCATTTACTGATAGAATGCATCCTAGCCAGCACGGCAGGTTAGAGTCCAAGATACCATTAAACTAGAATGCTGTTAAAATACAGGGCTCAATGCTGATGCCTAGAAGTGCAAAACACGTATAAGCTCAGACAACGATAAGTACAATAACAAGCAGTTATTCGACTTAGGTGCGGGATCAGTGGTCATTTAAATACTCCACAAATAGATGGGTCTTCAGTCTGAATTTGAAGACTGCAAAGGACTCGATGCTTGTCTTCCATGAGACTTGAAGCATGGTGTTTCAAGCCGAGCCATACTTGAATGTCGAAATACTCGAGATACGGATCGGGCTTTGACCATTGACATCGTGTTTGGAGGGGCTGATGCTGGCAGCTACCGGAAGCCAATGAAAGGTGCGCAGCAGTGGAGTGACATGTGTGAACTTTGGAAGATTGAAGACCAGTCGTGCTGCTGCATTCTGGACACGTTGTAGAGGTCTCATGGCTCTTAGAGGAAGACCAGCAAGTTGCGAGTTACTGAGGTCTTGCTTTGAGATGACAAGAGACCGCACAAGCACATGGGTAGCTTCCTGTGAGAGAAAGGGCTGAATCCTTGGCTCTTTTGGCAAATGCTGTCGTCCTAAACTGCTTACATGTGTTTGGCGGTAAACAGCATAGCTACTACTTGGGACTCGACCCCATGACTTGGTTGCTGTTAGCACCTTGCTCTACTTGCCCTACCAGGTGAATTACAGGTGTGCTTTGACAAATGACTCAAATTAAGGAAACACGCTTTTTTTATTTTGGCCAAAGTGTAGCGGCTCAAAAGGATTTACCGTTACCATACCGGTCACATGCAGTCCACGATGAAGCGCTTTGTTGTTAGTGGAAGAGGTCAGGCCTAGGTCAGGCCCACCGCCTGGCACCCTATTCCCATAATGCTATTGATGCTGGGTGTTTGCCTGTTAACTGTTCTGGGACTGTTCTGGCACCAGCATACTCTAACTATTTTGTTACTACTACCACAAAAGGGCATTTGCACTTGCATTTCAGAGTTGCGCCACAGTTTCTCTGCCTTCACTGCTACAGGAAGCTTGGACTATGTAATATAAACCTTTGACCTTTAATCAGTTTGATCGGTGCAAGTCCATATAATTCCAGCCCTCTGTGCCAACCTATCGCATACGTCTTCAAGTAGATGCACACTGCTGGCCTGTCAGGTGATTATTTTTTTTTTTTTGATGTTGTTGTTCTTTGAAACTTCATGTTAGTGAGCAGCTTGAGTTTCATGGACAGGAAAGCTCTTACAGGACACAGTAGCCTACTTGGCAGAGGTCTGAAAACATCTAAACAGATAAGCCCCAGTGTCGACCGTGTGACCTGAGCCCCGGACCACGACGACGCCTTTGCGTCCATTAGAGACTGCTGCTTTGTGTCGTGAAGCCCTCTGTCCTCCTGCAATCTCACCTGTTTACCATGTAGAGCCGTGAAAACTTTGTGGGGTCACATTTTGCCATTGTAATGTGCGGACATGCACTCCCAGTGCAAATCTGAATCTGCGTTGCATTCAGCACGTTGTACTGCAGGAACGCTTTATGTGATTAGAAATGCAAGTGTTGTACAGGGAATTAGAAAAATGACTCAGTGGATTTGGAAATCCTGTGTGGCACCAGTTTTTGTCACCAAGCAGAAGTGACAATTCATGTGTGAAATGTCATTTGTATTTGCTGCACTAGAGCTCTCAGCGGCTCAACCTGCACCACCAAATTGGTCAGCGGGCCAAAAAAAGGAACAGGCTATGTGGGGAATTTCTTCCCTTTTTCCCTCCAGTGATGCAGCAGCCATGGGTAAGCAATCCTCCAGATATGGGATTTATAGACCTTCATTCTGAGCTGCTGGCTGTTTCTGTGCAAACCTACAGAGCATGTATGATGTATGAGAGTGGAATCTGTGGGCTTATCGTGCCATGTGTCACTCATTCAGCTGTGCTGCCAGCCACAGCAATTAAAGCAAGACCTGAGTCTAGACCCTCGAACGTGAGGGGGCAGCTGTGTGCCGACGTCTTCTATTAAAGCTCCATTACTTGAGATGGATTGCGGTGTTTCCAACCAGGTTAATGGCCGCGGTGTTATTTTTCCACCACGAATATCAGCAACTGCTCCTTGCTGATCCCCTCTGTTTACCGCAGAGATGATTTCATGGACGAAGGGCATTTGTTGTCATAGTGCATCCCGGTGGGCTTTTGGGGGGAATCGCCGCAATATATGACAGCACAGGATACGGACAGTGACATCAGTCCAGACAGAATGGTTTTCGACTGTGCCGCCTTCACACCTGCCTGTCCATGTGCAAGATGAATTAGCGGTGCTCTGATTGAGTCTGGGTGGAGTACACACCGAAAAAGCTTCACTGTAATTGCTAGACCAAATCTTGTCAAATTACTCAAGGGCCGTAATGGATAACGGCTTGTTTTAAGAATCTGTAGAAAGTCTTTATTTCAGAAAGGTTTTTGTACTAGAACAAAGTATCCATAAATAGAAAGCTAATCTTGCCTGCCTCATTTTCAGCAAGCTGTTGACAGTGTACTATTATGAAATTGTATTAAATGGCTTGGTAATGGCATCGAATGACTCAGTTATTGGTTTTGCAGTTAATGATTTCTGGGCAGTCTATTCGTCGGATGATTCTTACTACACAAGCATATCTATGTCATGGCAAATCAATTGTCTGCCTTTATCTGGTTTCATTTTTCATTCTGTTTTTGAAACTGCAGAAAGACGGAAGAAACGTTATCAAGTGTGGAAGAAAAACTCCCCTGGTGTTTCTCAAATTCAGAATCTCAGTCATCGTCAGATATGACTGCTAGTTTGTGTCATATTACAGCGGTTTGGAACCTTGGCAGGGGGTCAAGCTGACTTAAGATTTCATTAACTGTCATTCCTAACTAAACGCCCTTCGCAGATATTGGTGTACCACTACATTCTTACTGAGCTCTAAATGTTTAGCAGTGCAATTTGCAATAGTAGATTCCTCTGTTAAGGAGATTCATTAGAGAGTCGGTACAAAAAGACCAAAGACGGTCAAGTCGTGAGAAAAAACCAAACAAACTGCAGAAAAGAATGTGAGGCGTTCCATCTTGGCATGAACTGTAATGCTTGGCAGTGCTGCATAATGTGCTAAAATCCTCACCGGGGGACCGGGGGTGGGGGTCTCCCGGGTTTTCACTCTTGGATCAATCATTTGCAATGAAGCCACTTTTTGCGAAGAAGAGTAAATGAGCCGGACAGTTTCAGTGCCACGTTCCCACCCCCCACTCCCCACGCCCCCCGACCTGAGCCAGGGTAATCATTTTCCTCTTCTAGACCCTGTGTGTGAGGCAGAAGAGATGATCAGTTGCAGAGAGATGATAAATGAGAGAATGCTTAATGCTGAACAACCTTCAACTATATTTAAACATTCTGATGAATGATCGGGAATATTTACACATTTTGATCGATGATCAGGTAAATTCACTCGCTTTCATTAAATTAGTGATGCAACTTTAGGCTAAAAATCCACTGGCAGGAGAAGATCATATTACCAAATTGCCTTAAAATCACTGTGACACTAAAAGGACATCTATGTATGTGGGCTGAGTTGGGCTGTCAACTTGAGTTAGCATCAGTCAGTCCAGTTTGGACTGGCCAATACTTTCATTAAAAAAAATTAAAAATCTAAGTGCCCTACAATACACTGTTTACTAAAAGGTTTGTGTCCACTTTCATTCAACTTTCAATTAATGATTGAATTACTATTTTGTTTGATGAGACTTTTAGGGGGTTCTCTCTAAGAACTGTTAAAAGGCAGAGCCGAGCGAAAAATGGTTTCAGATGCTGTTTGATGCTGTTTTCCAATGCCATTGTTCAAAACAATGCAAGATTTGATAGTTCTGATTTTACTTCTGATGAAAGGATTCTCTTGACTCTTATATTGTTGTTGAATGCCAGCCTAATCATAATGTTTCTGCAAAGAGGCCTACATTATGTCTCCATCAATGAACTCGCTTGTATTTGTTTGTATTTGCGTCTTGTGCTGGCTGACAGTCAGGGCACGAGGGCCTATCAGAGGGCCAGATGTCAGAGTAGGCGGGGCGTCAAGAGAATGGCCCCTGAATGAAAAGGCTCCGAACAAATTTGCCTGCCTTATAGACTCTAGACGAACGTTGTGCGTCTAGATGCACTTTTGAATGGGACCATTTAATGAAATCACTACAGTTAGTGTGGATCTAATCCATATCAGTTCAAACTATAAAAAAACGTGATTAGCTTTGTTCATTTGTAATTTCATGACCACTCGCGTAGAGATATGTTAAGACTTGAAAAGACTTATGGGAAGATAAGATAGGAAGCATGACTCTGCTTGCCTCACCAAACAGACATTTGGCATCTGTGGGCCAGGCGTGGACAGTCAGCACACTGTGGTGGAAGTGGAGGTAACTAATATTTTCATCTTCCACACAACCCTTCTTTTCAACCTTCTATTCAGGTATGGATTCACCATTCTCTTGCTACCGGTCCCTGGTTATACCCTTGACTTAAAGGTATGCTTTCATCTGCAGGATGTAGTACAACAGCCACCAGATCAAAGTCTTTAGTGTGTGTGTGTGTGTGTGTGTGTGTGTGTGTGTGTGTGTGTGTGTGTGTGTGTGTGTGTGTGTTGGATAGGCAAGGCTATACAGCAAGGCTACACTGCAGTTGGCATGCTGGCCAGCTGACACTATGACAGGGCTGTTGTACAGAAGAGCCACCAACACAAAAGGCAAAAGCCAAGGTGAACTGAGCGTATTCATCCATTTTTTTCCTAAAAGAAGATCGTGTCCTTGATGTATGTTCACTCCTTGAAAACTGCATAAACTTATTAGAAAAAAACAAAATGTACGACATGCAGGCTTTAACTAGACAGCTGGGGAAAACTACAGGCCGCATGATGGCGGAATGTAATCAGCCAATGACATGCAGATTTTCAAATTGTGATCACGTTTAAAAGAAAAACAAATGTAAATGCTTAAATAAATCTGAACCCACCAGCAGTACACAAACTGTACATTAATAAAGAGTATCTTAACCCCCCGCCAAAAATAAAAAGCTTACAGTGTCTTAGAGCGACAGAGGCAAGCGAGAGATCTCTAACAGTTTGGAACAATAGGGAATCTTGCTGGTTGTTTTCTGTAGGGCTGATTAAGCTCCTTTCAGGCTGGTAGTGGATGGGCATCTGAGTCCTCCGAAACAAATCCAGAAGCTCTGTCTAAAGACGAGGCTGACTAGGTTATTTGGATGGGCAAATGTGTTTGGTTGTGAGTACGTGTGTGTTGGTGTTTATCCGTGTGTCTCTCTGCGTTCGGTGCGGCTCGCAACACTTCAGACCTCAGTGAACCCTCTGTCCCTGTCAGCTGCTCTGCGATGTTTCCACAGGCTTGCGTTTATGCGAAGCAGACGAGCTTCTAAACTGGTTTTTAGCGTTCACCGCAGGCCACAAACAACGGCAAAGCCATTTCTTGACAGAATAACAATGCCAACCAGCGACATTTGGCAAGCATGAAACCGAGGCGATGACATCAGCATGCAGCATGCATGTCTGGAGCAGGCGGCTCGGGGCGGGGGAGCTGTTTGCACGGCGAGCCGAGATTAGTGTCAGATGGAGCTGGAATTCCTCGCGCTGTGGGACATATTTGCATATTTCTGGCCCATGCTCAGCTCCTTTTGATCTACAGCTCTGGGGGCCAATCCCCAAGCCCCTCTCTCAGTCTGCCCATCCCCTTATGTCCTGTGGTGTTGTTGCTGATTCATTGTGACTGAAATGTGTGTCAGTCAACGTCAGTCAGTCACTGTTGCTAAACTCATTTGCCACAGCCACACACAGGCACTCAGTGTGGAGTGTGTGTGTTCATGCAGGGGAAACGCTCCCCTCGCAGTTCTCTTCTCCATCTGAAAATACGCCGAGCCCCTGCTGCTCACGAGAGCAGCGTGTTATTTTTTCCTCTTCCATGTCACCTCGGGGTTTGATGTAACCAGATGAAGAGATGCAGGCGGCGGGGAAGCTTAGCGAGGCGCTGCTCACCTGCCGCTTAAGAAAGCAGAGCATCCAGACCGTTATTCCCTTTAATGCAGTTTTTATCGGAGGGGGATTTTTGACACACAATAGATGAAGTGCTTGGCCTAAGTGTGCGCTTCAGATACGCCGATAGCATGATGAGCGCCAGCGCTGCTCTGATATCAGACAGGAAAGCATTGTTGACTCATTCCAAAAATATACCATTCTAAGTGTCTAAAAAGCAGGATAAAAAAGGTCGTGTGCAGGCACTTAATAGGAATATATACATAACAAATAAATACAAAAAGCTAAATAAGTCCCGTGTTGGCAAACAGACCGAGTGCAAAGATATCTCGGAGTGGAGGCTGCAGCTAGCCTCGACCCGATCGCCGGCCCACTCCGCTCAGACCCGAATCCCCTAAGCTACGGCGCAGATGGCCTGTCCTGATCATGGCTCTCTCTCCTCCTCTGCGGGTTGTACAGATATATGCACTGCGCCAAATGCAGAGGGAGCCATGACACCAAGGATTATTGCCTGGAACTGTCCTTTAAATGCAGTCTCTTATATTGGGAAATTGCTAATGGAATGGACTGGCACTCGAGGTGACTGGTGGCAGCTTTACTCACGGGGTGTGGCACGCATAAATCACGGCGGAATGTTCCGATGAAGAGGAGGACCCTTGGCCTCACTGGTTATTAACGTGATGTTAGGCTGCTTCATGTATGTTGGATGATTATCAAAACACCCGAGGCTTCGATCTCCCTACTGAGGGAATAACTCCTCAACATGGCTTTTCTTTCACTCTCTCCTCTCTCCTATATATGTTTACGCAGTGGTTTCATTCAAAAGTTACTTCCTGTTTCCTGATTCGCTGCTGCACACTGAAATGCTACCAATCACAAGGTGTGGAGTATCTGCGGATGGGCCATCACTAGCTTTTTAAATGTGAAACCCTCCACAGAATAAACTGTTTGCACCCCTGGTGCTGCTACCTCGCTGGCCAAGGTGGGAGCCACTCTTTCTGAACTGAGCTCCCGGCTGCGGTCTCGCCTGAGGGACCTCAGCGGACACACACGAACCTGCTCGGCCGTGCGTCTGGTGCCTGGGGGCTCGCGGCGCGGGTCACCATGCCGAGCAAGTTGGGAAGGGGGCAGCACGCTATCCGTACCTGACACGGGTAGCTGCTGTGGGAATACTATACAGCAGGGATGGAATGTGAGGAACTTGAAAGGACTTCTGTGATGCTTCCACTTCTCTCTCTCTCTCTCTCTCTCTCTCTCTCTCTCTCTCTCTCTTTTTCTCCACTCTGAGCCATAAGTCTCCCTCAGGGGAGCCAAGACAGCCACAAAGAGCTTGATCTTCTGCCGCTCTTTCAAATCCAGATCCTTTTTCCCTGCGAGGAGACTTCACATTGGTATGACGAGTCAGACAGCCCACTATGAAGGCATGCATTTTGCTGATGGCCCGTTTGGGTAAAGAGGCGTGCGGGCGTGGAAGCGTCTAACGGCTGGGCGAGTGCTGCTCTTCTGGCTCCGCTCCCCGCTGCTGGGTGAGGTCAGGAGCTAGAGAGCTTTTTATTCTGTGCTCCCTGCGGGATGTGCTTTAAAGCCGGGAGTGGGGTGGGGGCATCTCCAGCAGAGCCCAGCAGACAGCACAGTGAACAGTGATGGGCAGTCTGGGAATCGCTGCTGTTTGTGGTGGTGGTCCTGGCTCAGGGGAATTTGTGTGTGTGTGTGTGTCTGTCTGTCTGAAGTGGGAGAGACAGGGAGCAGATTGGGGGGCCATAGCCCAGCAGGGAAAGCCAGAGGCCCCATGTTGAGACAACAGGCGTGCCAGGTGCTGAAGCATTCGGGTTCAGCAGGAGACAAGGAGCAACGGATTACTGAGAATCACTGTCTTACCCCTCACTACCTGCCATCGATTTCCCCCCCCCCCCACTGACTCCTGAAATTCATCAGAATGCTGTCTGCCACGATGCATTTTAAAATTCTTGCCGCTTGTAGCCAGAGAGCCTGTACAGTGTGAATTACAATAGCTGTTTTTTAAATGTGGAAGACTGTGTGGATGTCTCCGGGCTGACTGCCGAGACTCCGTGAGCTGAAGATGGAGGGCTATGTGTGCGTTTGAAGTGGAAAATCCGGGCATTCCACGTACCAGAGCTCAGCGACGAGGAGGCACCGTCTTCCCCACTGGGCCCCCCCTTCTTCCTATCCATGCAGCTAGGGCAGGGGGAAGCTGTCATTCATCTGGCCTATGCTTAATTTCACAGCTTAAACGCCACAGACACACTTCTTACACTTCAAAAAAGTGGAGTAATTACACCCTTCATTTAAAGTCCTTTATCAGTTCCTAATTGCCCCCTCTCTGCCAAACAAACACTCTTCTCTTGCTCTGACTCACCACTGTGACTGCACGATACCAGCCAGCCCCCAGAGCCACAAACGCACACGGCCCCTCAGTGAGTATCAGCAGCCAATTTTTCAAGCATTCTGCTTTCTGCTTCCTGGTCCTGTGTTCTTCGCCAAGGGTGGGGTGAAGGGATAGTATATTTTCAGCTGACAGATTAATTGTCAGTATGTAATTCTCTCCACCCACCGTGGAAGAGCTCTGAGGGGAAAAAAAATCAATTTAGGAGATTTTTATGAAGAAGAAGAAGATTATCACTGGTGTGACAGAGTTCTGTAAGATAAGATATTGTAGCCAGATTCATCACACAGGCCAAGTCATCTGAACAAGTCACTCTCTCAAGCTCAAAGCACAAAATAATGAATCTTACTATTAATAAAACCTATAGGTCCAGATACTGCTAAACTTGGGTTCTTTTCTCTTAGTTATGCAAAAAAAAGTTGTCTGTTTCAACATAGCGAACACTCCTTAAGTCCTCCTGCTGATTATGCACGTGAAAACAAATCAGTGTTATAGAAATAAAATGATCCATAGACCACTCTCACTGGTGCATGGCACTTAGACTGAAAGGCTCCTTCCAGCATCGGATGAGTGGAGCAAATGATTTTAGTGCATGTGATAATTGGTGTCTCTGAGTGGCGAGGGCCTGATTAATACTGCAGGCTGATGAGGGTGTGTCTGAAAGGCCTGGACAGAAAGGGCTGAGAGATGAGAGATTGCTCCGCTGATTGCAAAACCTGCATGGAGGCCTTCGACACATCTCGGCAGGGGAGAAAACAGGGTGTGGAAAAGGTGAGGCCAGGCCGACTGAAAGAACACCTGATTGGCAAGTGCTGGCAACTAAAAGACTCCTGACGGACAGCTACGTGCGCGGAAGAGATCGCCTGAACAGACCATTTCGGTCAGTGCAGATCCCGCTCTTACAATGGCAGGGTTTCTCCCGAGGCAAAGACGGAAAAGACTGAGATGAAGGCAAAGCATCCAGACTGCATTAAGATTCCCTTGGATTAGAAATGAGTCAGCGGTCCTAATGAAAGTTGCTATGTTTGGAATTTAATTTCTCCGCAGGACTCATTATTGCTGTGAGGCAATTTAAATCCCTCTAGTTTTTACTGAAAAGATTTCTCTCAGTTACTGTCATGGTCTAGTTTTGCCACATATGCAATTATTCTACTACTGTAATCAGATGCGAAATGGAAGTCAATGGAATCGATCCAAGAACCTCATGGAGCCATGTCACACTCTTTTTTATTCCGAGTGCAGCTCTGGCTGTATTTGGTCTTGATGTTAAACACGGGCCAGATAACACTTTCTTCATTAAAATTCAGGAACAAGAGCTGGCCACCATTTAACCTTAATTATGTTTGACAGTTAAATCAGTGTATTCTCTATGCTGTAGGTGGACTCAACTGGAAGAAAACATTGTTACCATGTTCCATGTTCTTGTTCACATACACTCAGCATATCAACTTTTTTTTAAATGCCAGTGCAATTTTGATCCCAGGCCAGAGCTACAGTTACAGTCTAGCGTGGGTACTCTCTGTTCCGCAGACAAGGTTACCAGTTGCCTAGATATTGCCCCCCCCCCCTCGTCAGGGTCCCTGCAAAGTAACATTTGAATATCTGTCCATTTCAAACAGAGTTGGAGACACTCTGTGTCTTCAACTTAGTCATGCTTCATAACCAAATTTCATGACGTTAATGAGCTCATTACAGTGAGTCGGCCTCCCGAAGAGACAGTGGGCATCATGTTTGGCCCTTTCATACAGAAAACAGGGTCACTGCTACTAACTCAACACACACACACACACAAATCCAGATAAATCAACAAAATAAATCAGGTCATCTGAAAAACTGAAACACACTTCAATTGCAGTGTACAGAATAACTGTGAATAGTTGTTTTTGCTGATATAAACAGTACCAAATTTATTACCGAACCAAAAATGTATGGATCAAGGATCAGTCCTTTTGCTAATGTGGACTGGTGAAAATGACGTGTTGCATTCTCTCCACAATTGCTGAGCTCCATGAGAAAATTTAATGTAATGGGTCTGAATGAATTTGGATTTCCTTCCAAAGTGCTTCATTAAACCATGTAGCTTTTGAACTCAGTCATTTACTAGTGCAAGCATCAGTGAGTTCTCATCAGTGAGTCAGATTTAGGAGAATGGAGACTGAAAGATTCACTGTATGTGTCAGATGTAATTATCCCAACTTAGTATGTCATTCAGAGCTTCACTCTAATCTTCTGATTGGAACATTATCTATTCACATCGGTTCCTTCACCCAAAGTGTGCTATTTCGTTAAGGGTGGTTAATGACATCAGTACCATCTGTTATAAGTCTTTCTGCAGACCGAGTTCCTGCTGTTTCTATCAGACATGAGTGCAGCTTTGATATGTGTTCATGTGCAATATTTCATACACCTTTAAATGCCCTTGTCCATATCAATTACCCATCCAAGTTTAACAATTGAGTCACTGGGATACATCATTTCCTTGTGACTTTCAGTCGATGTTCGATTGGACGGGTGGCTGAAACCAGGACTGAACTCAAGATAGGACCACAGGACAGACAGGAGGACAAGGCCTGTACAGGGGAACTGGCGAACATGTCCAGCCATAAACTGGCAGGACAGGCAGGACTCCTGGGAACAGGATGTGAGGGTAGCTGTGCTGTCCTAGGAACCAGGCACAGTGGAGGCACCCACAGGAAGGAGACAGGCAGAGCCAGACGGACTCCTGGGCTGTCCCCTAGACCAACCATCCCCCCAACTGGTGGTCCAGTGAGGACTGGTCCATCCCAGGAGGACTCCACTATCTAGCCTCTCCCAAAAAACTCCAGGCAAGCTATGCTGCCCAGACCCCCCCCCCCCCCCCCCCCCCCCCCGCCAACTTCATTAGTTGGACCCTTTGGGAATTATAGGTAGTCAGGCTTGAGAGAGTCACCGCCCCAGGCAACCCAAGCACCTGAAGCAGGCGTAGGTCCCACCTCAAGAAGGCATAGCAGACTTGGAACGGCATCAATAGCTGGGGAGCTCAAACGTTGAGGAATCAGACACACCAGATACTGGACATCACACTGGTGATTTACTGATTTGCTGGACAAAAAGCAGCACGGGACAACATTAGCACATGCAGACATGAATGAGTGTTCCCTTACTCCATGCACTAGCATCCCCCATCCACAATGGTTCTGATGGACCAGAACGAAAGAATACTACAGCAAGGCTGCAACTGCAACAGAGAACCAATATTAAGCATTATTTTCCTTAAAAAACCCCACATTGTATTAAATAATCAACAAAGCGCTTTGTTGAAGTTCACATGCAGAAAAAAACTTGCATTAGAAAATAATATAAAATACTGCCTTGGCTACAGAGGCCTGCTTCACACTGGTCCAGTAGCACAAACCAGTGGTGAAGACAAGCCAACCAGTGCTCTCCCATATTGGTGGTGTCATTACCAGTGAGCTGGTCCAGCATATCTGTTTCCCCTCCTGAACTTTGCTCCATGTCTGAGGGAATGTTATTTCAGAACATGGCACCATCTATATGCTCTTAATCTCCAGAGTACAGATTGTTGCCGTTGCTACTCCTTATACTCAGCTGTTCTCAGTTACCCTAATCCCCCAAAGTATATTACTCTCTGTTACCTGCAGTCATTGCGAAGTCATGCCAGTCTTTTGCATTTGCTTAACAAGCCTTTTTATCTAGTACGTTTGTTCTTGGATTTTGGATTTGCTGCATGTTCTTTGAGATTTGTGCCTGTCTGTTCCTCCATTTGGATTCTTTTTTGGCTTCCCACTATGAGCTTGCATTTGCTCTTTTGTTTAGTAAATACCTATATATGGATCCTAATTAGTTGCTTGAGTCCTTTCTGTTACAATAGTTCCCTCACAAGTGCTTGCGCAACCATTCCTGTGATTGGTCATTCTGTGGCTGAAAGGCAGGACGCAAGTGTGAGTTGAGGCTGTGTAAATAGCTTAATGAAAGCCAGGGCTGGACTGGGAACTAAATTCAATCCTGGACGTTTTTCTACACCAGCCCACTACAATCACAGCAACTCCAAAGTGAATGCTAAACATACCATTCTGCTCCTCACTCCAACAGCTGAACAAGCTGTGTGTTTTCATGCATTTCACTGCATCTTGTTGAAGTATTCATTTTATTTTATTTATTTATTTTAATCGTGTGCCTTTTCAGCTTCTCCTATATGTTTTTTTTTTTTGATGCTTTCTGCATTTTGCACTCATTACTAAACTAATGTTTTCCCAGTTGTGATTATGGTTTGTCCTGTGGAGGCAGCATTTCCATGACTGGCTGATGAACACGCACTAAGGATACTTTGGGCCAATACACACTTCATTATTAGAATCCTTAAATCAGGTTCTGTTTTTAACAAAAGTAAATTCCAAGCATACATATAGGCACATAACAACATACATCCAGACAATAACTCTCTCAAGTGAAGGAAAAGAGAGTGTGTGTGTGTGTGTGTGTGTGTGTGTGTGTGTGTGTGTGTGTGTGTGTGTGTGTGTCTGTGTGTGGGTATAGATTCCACAGGTGTTTAAACTGTTCCATGCGGAAAGGACAGCTTCTCACAACCTCTCACAAAGTGGTCATCTGCTGTTATAGCCCATCCACGCTAAGGAGCAACGAGTCATGCTTTCGGACACAGTAGCTGGAGAACCAGCAGTGTGTTCAGCTACAGTTTGCTTGACTGCACACCGCCTGTTTGTCAGAACAAGTCTTGACATCCTCTTCTGACCCCTTTCATCAACAAGTTGTTTACATCAACAGGAACCCTTTTGGCTGGATGTTTCTCCTCAATCAAACTATTCTCAGTGTACTATTGATACTATTGTTGAACAAGAAAAGCCCATAAGGTTGGCCATTTTTGAAATGCTTGCCCCGGCATTACCATGTCTCATTCAGAGACTCTTTTTCCCATTCTAATGTGGATTCAGAGTGAAACTAATCCATGGAAAATTTGCTCACCTGTTTTTTTGCAGCACCCTGAGGTGACGTGTTTAATTCCCACACAGCAAAGCTCCAGTTGTGGAAGGGCAGGTGTCTCTAATAAAGTTGCCATTCAGTGTAAACACATGGGACGTAAGGCAGGAAACAAGACACAGGTGAGACTATTCAACATACTTGCAGGAAAACAAGGGAAAGCTGAATGAGGGGGCGTGGCAACACAAGGGGAACGCAATGACAACACTAGGCACATGGCCACATGAACACATGGTGAACCGCGCCGCGTGGAGGTCGCCGGCGAAGGGGACTGTTATAGTCTGAACCATCCGCACCCACCTTGTTTTTCTTCTTATGCCTGTCAGTTCCCAGTGTGTAATATGGAGATTTAACAGTGCTAATTACCACAAGAGCACCTTCAGATAAATGAGCTTATGAATGGTCTTCCTCTGGCAAGCATCAGTGACCCCGGCCGGCTACTCGCTCCGGCTCCGTGTTCTCTGTCCCATCAGCTGGGAACTCGAGTGTGACCTACCCAGTACTGTCAGGTTAATGCATGTGAGAGAGAGAGACTGCAAGGAGACTCTCTCTGGAGTTCACACCGCTAAGGACGGTTGAATCCCAGAGGCAGCCACGCACCGATGGGGTCAGCACAGTGAGCTGTAGCAGAGACAAAGGGCGGGGGGATTCTATACTCACAAACACTTACCAGTAATGCGCGCTGAATCTCGGGAGTATGGCATGATGCTGATGGGAAACCATGGTGACAGCAGAGAACGATGCTTGCTGTAGTGCAGTGCTGCTTGCTGTTTTTTAGTAAAAACCGAACATTTTCATTATCCTGAAGAGATACTTGGATATACTATATATTCAGGCACAAACTATATTATACACTGTATATTCAGGCATCCATAATACAGTCAAAATTTTGGACACACCTACTGTAGGTTCAATATTTTCCACAATTTAAAATAATAGGGAAGAACATGAAAATTATGAATAATGTATATGGAATTATGCAGTGACCAAAAAAGTGTTAAACTATAAAACTTCAGGCATATTATTCAGTTACTAATTTTAACCCATATTATTTAGTAACTATTATGAATTATTCAGTAACCATTGGGAAACCAATCTGAAAGGTATGTAGTTCAAGACTGAGGAATGTAAAAACGCCCTCACAATTCCTTGGACTTTAAGGGGTTAATTAAACAAACGCAAACTGTCTTATGTTTAAGATTTTTCAACATGGCAACCTCTCCCCTAGCTGATAGCTTTGCACATTAGCATTCTTGGCATTCTCTTAACCACTTTCATGAGCTTACTACCTGAAATGCCTTTTTAGCTCTTTTGAAAGTGTTTCTAAGGGGCTATAGTTCTAAATGAGACTACTTATTGAGAGGGCATATCCATTTTTAAATGTATTTATTTAAGATTTGTTTTGGATATTATTTTTGTGTTTGTCTTGGAAAATAATTTAATCATAAGATCAAAGTGTCTTTATCAGAAAGGGATATACTTTATACGAGGATGTTACATAAATGCTACAGGTAGAGAAAATATAGATTTGTGTACATGCACACATGCACTCATATGTGAATATTCATTAGGAAGTACTTAATATTCAACATCTAAGGCTTTTAGTCCAGGGCCGCTGCTCCTCCCTCAGCGCTGTGTGCTCGGAAGGACCCTGGCTGAGCTCCGCAGTAGCTGGTGTGTCGTGGGCTTCTGTAGGCTAATGATCCGTGTGAGCCGCTCTTCCCCCTGGTTGCTCCCTAGGCGGGCTGGAAACAGCCAGTCATAGGCAGAACCCAGACGCAGGGGGAGGGACCCGTAAAAAAAACAAACAACAACAACGTCAACAAACCATTTCATCCTTTCTTTTTCCTCTGATCAATCTCTTGCCTTCTTTTTCCACACCCATCCACTCTAACTTCCTCACTTCTCGTCCTTGTTTCATGCTTCAGCAATCCTTCTCTCTCTCTCTCTCTCTCTCTCTCTCTCTCTCTCTCTGTAGCAAAACTGAGGCCCATCATGCGTCTGGCACCTTCTCCCAGCAGGTCATGTTTTCTTGTTTATTCTAAAGTCTTCGTTCCAGAGTAAACGTTCAGGGACATCCATGCCTTGTCTAAAACAAAATGAGTGTGTAGATTCGAGAGCTAGAATCAGCCATCTGAATCTCCCCAGCCATCGTCTAACAAAACTCAAGAGTGTGTAAAGGTAACGATAACATACTGGACTCCAGGAAAGTTGCTTTAACATTTTAAAATAAAAACAACCACAAATCTGTAGTGTGACTGCACTGACGATCTCTCCTGTGGACTAACCCTCCAGTTCCTGCGTAGTGAGAAGCATGCCTGAATTAACTGATACTGACAATGAGTGAATTTCAGTGAATTTCAATGGCAGATAGTATTCAGTATCAGAAACACTGACAATTGGACCTGCTTCTAAAAACATTCCAGTCCATTTAACCAACAGCTATTTATCCAGCATCAGCATGTCCCGGTACTGTTTCTTCCAAAGCTGTTACATGTTACTTTGGATGTTGACATGGTAAAATCCATGTAGAATTCCCAGGCGTCATGCGCCAGCCAGTATCCAGCCAATCACACACCGGTCCCAGCTGTCTTTATCCGCCCCACTCACACTCACCCGTGCTGTGATCGCACGCCTGGCTCTCATTCCCCTTCACCCATTTAATGCCTTGGGGGGGGTGTGAGGCCGGTGTTTCGCGCTGACAGTCCTGCCAACCCACAGACTCCCGTCTGCTTATTAGGGGCTTTTGTTCAGCTTTTCTTCAATTAAAACAATTCTCATTCTGTCCACTGCTGACTCACTTGTGTTAACATCGTCAAAGCTTTAGTTTTTCTAGGTTTTTTTTTTTCAAATAAGGTGCTATGTTTTTTTTAAGTTTGTGTTTACCAGCCTATGTTTCTTGACATTATTTCTTTATAACCTTTTAAATATTTCCTTTTTCTAATTTAGTTTTGTGCCTTGATTTTCCTTCCATTGTAGTGGTAGGCAGTTCCTATGAACAATCATACAATGTTTGCTTTTGAATATGAAGTGCAGGGCCCTCATCCAAATGTCGCCTCGACTGCAGCTGTTTTGGTTAATTACCTCCGTGCAGTCACATCACGACTCTCCCTATCTCGCCTTTTTAATGCAGGCCACATTCGAACTTTTCTATAAAGGGAACATCTAATCAGTCACATTTCGAATCGAGGCTGAAAATCACAGAGCAGCACTGCCTGCCATGTCACATATCTCTCTCTTACAGAATTTCCCATCATTCTCATAAAGGTTACTGACAGAAGGCGATACCTGAGCTATGTGACTGGTGCATGTTTGCACGGTAATAAGGCCCCAATGGAGAGCTTCTGTTAGGCATAACCGCTCACCATAAAGCCGTCAGCCCGCCCGGCGCTTTACGGCTCTCTAAATATGGCCACCCAATTCGCCCACTAACAGCGCGATGAGGCCGTAATCACCACCTCCACGTTCTGTGACACTGGCACCAGCGCGTTTTAGCGTGTGCCTCGGAGCCCATGTCACGTCATTTGCTGCCTCATGAAGCATGCAGGCTGCTCCACGCCACCAGTGCGTCTTGACACCATGGACAGACGTAAAGACGCATGGCGGCTTTTCTGGGATCGTAGAGGAGGTGGTGTAATCATATGTGTGTGGAAATAAAGGGTGGGAAGACTCGGCACTTTACGTTTGGGTGGCTGTTTGGTCGGATCCTAGTAGAGAGGAGTATCTGTAAACACAACAAGTGTGTTTGACATTATGCTAGGCTATTAGCATGTCACCTTTAGCAATTTTAGCAAGGTTCTACGAGGAGATGTGCCGTGCGTTCATTTGTCCGTTGTAAATTTCATTAAGTGCAAATAATAATGTTAATTTTTAAATGTTACAACCTTACAAAAACCTATGTGTTAGATCGCCTAGTATATACTGTAAGAATACGCTGTGTAGTGAGTGAATACAGAATCAAGCACCTCAAAGTGGGGCTTCAGACTTGCGACCAGCATGGTTTTGAATGAGAGAACTGTGCTGTCTCTGTGAGGGTTTCTGTTCGGCTGCTGCCCGGCCACGGATTTGACAGGTGCATCCCACCTGAGGATTTTTTTTCCCCTCCATGTGCTTATACGATGTTGGGATCAGTCAGTCAGAAACACCTGTCACCAGCCGTAACCATCAGGCGCACCTTCCGTCATGCGCAGCCCACGGGCGCTCCAGCAGACCTGCTACCCAGCTCGTTTCTGCGGAAAGCGATTTGAGGAACAGCAGAGGGGAATGATCTCCCCAGTCACTGACACTTCTACACCGCCCATCATCACCATGGCGACGGGTTTAAGCGTACGGGACAGAGAAGAACTGAATTGAGCACTGGCTTGAAGTGTGATTGAGATGTTGCAGGAGGAGAAACAGGGGTGTTGTTTAAGAGGTCCTAGCATGCCAAAAATTGAGAGGTGAAGATTATGTTATAGCAATCAGATTTACTCTCGCATAACGCGAAGTGTTGTCATTTCGGCAGGTCTCTAGCCCAGAGTTACGGCTTCTGTGCTTAAAGATAAGTCTGCACCTGTAAAAAGTTTCCATGCCTGTCTGTATTATATTTTGAATGAAAAAGACATATACTATGTATTTCTGAACATTATGATCTGTATATATATATGGCAGAGATACCGGTATACCGGGGAGTCAGGGAGTCAGGGAGTCAGGGAGTCAGAGGTATCAGTCTGCAAGTTTTTTCCTGAGTTCTTCCACGAGACCTTGTCATTAACAGCAAAGCAGATTCAAGAAACAAGCAGGCAGAGCATTACAGGGCATGCTCACAGTCGTGAACCAGGCAACCGGCAACTAAGGTCAGAACATGGAGAAAAGGATAACGAGCAACTAGGGAAGCCACAGGAGACGCGGCAGATGAAGAATTCGAGCAAGACTATGCAAGGCACAAGAGCAAACAACTGAGTAAGAAGCTTAATGAGTCTATCAGCCAGGGGCAGCTCTGAGGGATCAAAACCAAGGGCTTCTGGGGGACGACTTTCCTGACCTGCGATAGGAAACGGCAATGGACGACTACAGGAATATGGCACTTTATGGTCTGGAAAATTTATCATAGCAATAATCTATTAAAGAAGCTGTGTACCTTTCTTATGCTGTAACCTGCAACACACCAATTATGAAAACTACCTGAAAACACAAATATTCACATCCTTAGTCTCAGGTGTTCTGTACGTTGTTGTATAAGCACATTGGATTTTTCTTTTGGTGGTTATCATTAGCCAAATGAACCAAATGAATTTCCACAGTGCACATAGTTTCAGAGTCCCTACTGTCCTACAGTGACATGATGACGGCATAGCGGAGGTGAGAAAGCTTTGCCCCAGTTGCTCAACTGTAGGCTTCTAAACAAGGTGGCGTGGAGTCAGCCCGCTGGATTACACATTTCAGATTACACAAGCCAGTGTTTGCAGCTGAGGTGGTGGGCTTTTGTTCACCAGGGACTGCACTCCCTTGAACTAATCAGGGCACACACCCACTGGGGCTCGGCACGTACGTTGTCGGGGTGCGCCGGCTTACGGGGCAGCAGCTGTGAGCAGACGAACCTAGACACCATTTTAATCAGAACACACACGCGTGCGGAGACCACGGCTGCAGGCCCTGTACTTCACCCCACTGTGCCTGATTGGAATGTAACGCGCGACCGAACCACCGCAAGCACACTGCAGACGTTACGCGCGGCCAGAAAAACGGAAGCGACTCCTGACCGAGGCGCGCGTGCTTTAACAGCTGCACGCTTCTTCTGACGCGCCCGAGGCCGATCGCCAAGCAAGGAAACCACTGAACTAGCCGGCGCAGCAGGCAGAGAGGAATGGATTCTTTCACCATAGGATTACGCACCTGTCTGCATATGGGTTGCAAAGAGACGGACATAAAAGCGAAGCGAGCCGAGCGAGGAGCACGCGGAGCCTGAGCGGCATGCCAAAGTGCCTGCGCGGACGTATGAAGTCCAGCCTTTCGGTGAAGCGCAGATCTGAGGGAAGAGGGGCCCGTAATCTTTATGAAACGCTTTCGACAGTATTTGAAACAGTCCATTGCCTACGGGACACATTATGAATACTACTGCACATTTATCATATCCTGCGTGGCCGGCCTGCGGCTATTTCTGTGGCATCACGGTTTTTATGACCATCTGTTGCAGAGTAAAAATTTTAATTAAAAATTATGTTGCGCCGCTCTCGAGTGCCAGCGTTTGAGGATGCTCTGAAAGTTCCCCCCCCATCTTAGGGCGCAGCTAAGTAAAGGCCAAACTGATCAATAATCACCAAATATTTACTCTTGTCAAAAGTATGTCGGCGGGTAGTAACTTTAAATGGCGTGTAAATCGCGCACACTTAAGACTGCAGCAGCCGCGCAGCAAGCCAACGACAGCGAGTAAAGATGCGAAACCCCAGTCCTTTGCACAGTGATGGAGGATGTTCCTCTGCAGTAGAGACAAACCATAGCGACGGCACCTCCGCAATAGGCGGCTTTGCAATCCAGTCCCTTAAGCAGAGAGCGATTGGGTCAAAGGCAGTCTGCACAACAGAAAAGCAGCAATCCATGCTCACACACACCATTTAGTAATCTTTCTGGAAAGGTGCGGGGACGGTGATGTGGTAAATACACGAGGAGGGGATTGCAACAGAGAGGATCCTGTATGCAGCTTTCAGTGCATCGCCTTGGCTTTGGACTGGAAGACAGCATAAGGCGCGCCCGAGAGGACAACGGTCCCGCTGACCTGCCGGGCGCAGAGACATAGAAATGGTGGAAACGTGGGAGAATGGAGTTATCATCAAGTTAGAGCTCGGTGACCTAGACTCTCTCTCACAACAATCTACAGCAGAAGCACAGAGTGTTCTGCTGCTCTCACGGTGTGAAATTTCAATCATCGGGCATGCCAGGGTAAAGCAGATTTCAGGGTTTCAGTGCTTTCAAAATGTATCCCCATTGAGGGCTTAGTAGCGGGTGATATTTGCACGAATGTTGTCAATTATGTAAATGTTTCTTGGGAGAATTTGGTTTCATTACGGTAACCATGTAACCAGCTCTCCACTGCAGCTCATAACATGGTGTTGAGAACTGCTGCTCTTCTTGAGGTTAATTAAAGTGTAATGACCCTACTTTTGTTGTTCTGTCTCATTGGTTTTATTGATTAAAATGTCAACAATTTTAGAGATTTTGATCACTGGTACACAGTGTGGCTCGGGTAATTACAATAAATGGGATGCATTATTAAGTTTGCAGCCACACAGGGCTTAAGTGCATCTGCTCTGCTGAAAATGCAGTACTAGCATTATCTGAGCCGCTTCTGTTGGGTTGGTGACCAAAGGACTAATGACAGTATGAAGGGGTTGAGATGAAGGTAATTAAATTATGCTGAGTGGTTAGGAACTTGCCCAGCAGCTCACAATAGTCTTCTCCCCTGCAGGAAATGACATTTAAAGAAAGACACAAGCCTGTTCATTTGGAGAGTCTACACACAGACCCAAGCGCGCGCACACACACACACACACACACACACACACACACACACACACACGTATGCACGCACTTGGCTTAAGATGTGATGCTGGAATACTGTAGGTGTTACTTTGAGTTAAAGACACTAGGTACAGTAAATGTATTGCTGACATTTAGCACATACTGCTCAGTTTTAGATCGGGATGAGGAATTGCACACGCATGGCATCGTTGGCTGGAGGGACGTGTACATTCAAGCACCTTTAGAATTTAAGGAGGTACAGGCTTCAATGCTACCCAATTACTGTGGGGGCTTTTTTTTTACTGATATTTTATTCGATTCAAATTTGGCATCAGCTTCCCCGCTCTGTGGAGCTGCTGACCTGTACCCGAATATATATTTTTACGCTTTCTAAACCTTTGCACTTTTCCCCACGAATCGAGCCTGTCTATGTGGCATGGGATCCCGCTTTAATGACCCTCGGGAAGCTTTTAAGTGGCCTCTGAGGGCCACACAATGCGCCCCTTCACTCCTGTTAGTGCGTTGCATTACGTACCCCCCCGTAAAGCCCCTCTTAATTCGCCCTGCCGAGGGGCTCACCGGCATCCTGAGGAAGGACCCCATATTTGTGCTGGCTGGGCCCTGTGGCTCCTGTTGCGCACTCTGCCACGTTAGCTGCTCTGTGGGAGTCATTTGGAGGCCTCGAGGAAGAAGAGGTCTCTGACCGCCCACCTGGCCACTCAAAGGGAGAGAGGCCAGGGCATTCTGGACACGCCCCTCCCTAAATTACTCCCTCTGCTGTTTTTTTGTTTGTTTTTTTTTGTACAGCTGAGGCAGATTAATAAAGCTTACAGCGCATACAAGCCCTGGCCATTTATCCCGACAGCCGTTAATGCCCTGGTTGCTAGCGCCGCTCCTCAAGTTCCATTAATCTCCTCCGGAGGCCCAGGCAGGCTTTCTCCAGGGCTCCTCTCCGCCGCTTCCATGTTTCATCCCACAAGGAGAAACGGCCTTCTGCAGCCTGTAAAAGAACGTGCACCCCTCCGCCCGCCCCCCCACGTCGTCCTCCTCAGCACACACCTGTGATCCGTGCTGAGGGTGTGTGGGGGTGTAATGTGTTTGTGCAAGAAAGAGATGGCGAGACAGTGTTAAATGATACACAGTGTTGCTGTGTGACCAGAGTGATTTGTTCAGGCCCCGGGGCACTGATTTCACAGCTGCACAGGAACTGGACAAGACAAACACGGCCTGAACAGGAACCAAGGGGTGCAGAAAGCGAGAGACGGAGAAGCAGCGTGAGTGCAGGCACTGGATGTCCTTGCAATTTATTTCCAACAGACTCTGCTATAACAGCAGCAGAGACTGGCCACCCCCAAAACATACTCCTAAGACCCATAAACTCTTCTAAAGCTTATCCGTAAAACAACGGAATATATGTGATCGTCTTGTCTTATAGGTCACTTCTCTGCACTAACAGCCAGAAAACTGAGCGAGTGTCTACTTAAAAATACATTTGCACAATTCCTTAAGTGATGGCAGAGCTCGCAAAGTACATTCAAAGCAATGAGCGCCTTCCCTTGAAGAGGCTCCGTCCAACCCATAGTGGCCCACCGAACTGAGACGTGCAGGTCGCACAGCAGACTGGTAGAGACTTAGGCCCTCTGCTCTGGTCTCCAGCAGGTTCCTGCAGCACGTCTGGCCAGTGTGTGTGGAGGTGCCAAGACACTTATGAGCCTGGAGGTGGTGGCTGGGAGCCCTGGGGGCCTCCGCACATGCAGGGCATGAGCAGGACCCTTCTGCAGACACACGGGTAGCGCCCGGATGCTTTCTTATTTGCAAGCATATCTTCTGCCCGGAGGAACTATGGCTATGTTTTACCCCCAGACCTCAGCTTTTCAGGTACAGCACTTACCTCTGCCTCTCTCTATCCCCATTTGTAAAGAACGCTGTCTTTTAGAGAGCACATCTGGAGAAAAGCGTGGCCCGTTAGGCGCCGTCGGCAACAATTACATGCTGCTTACAGCTGCAATTTTGTAACGAGCTGTGTTGTCAGGAGCGGCACAGAACAGGCGGCTGCACACGGGCACGATGCCGTGATGGTTGCGAATGTGTGGACGCCGTGCTCGATGAGTGGAGACGCTGATGTAAGATTGCCGGGTGCTTGGGGAGGAGTGGAGTTATTCCTCTTCCTCGTAACTCAGTTAGTCAGATCGATCTGACCTTTGCGAGTGACGTCAAGACTCACACGTCCTCCCAAAGAGGGAGCGTCAGAGTAGACAGCTGGCACTCCCTCTCTCTCCACAAACCTACTTACCGCTCAATCTGTCTGTCTCTCTGTGTATCTGTCTGTCTGCCTGTGTGTGGATCTACTATATTCTAATATATGTTTCCTTGTGTGTTTCGCTGCATAGTGTTCTATTGTCATAAAGGCCTGAAGATGTTTGGCCAGACATTTTGCTGCGTTCAAAGGGAATGAAAAGACTTGGTCATTTTAATACAGTCACACGTGTGAGACTCAGGGTGAGATACACACGCGCCCACACGTTTGAGCATGCCACAAATACACATATACACCACACACACACACACACACACACACACACACACACACACACACATACATACACGCTCACAAACACATACCCCTGAGGACACCAGTACATTTCATATGCTAATGAAATCAGTCAAATTTCTCTCTGGAAGACCCAGTGGTGGAGCTGGTAAATTTCCATTTGGCATTTCTATTTTGCTTTCTGCAGCACCTCAAGTGAAATAACTAGAATTTTATTGTGACACAAGCTCCAGTAAGTGCCAATTATTTATTTAGTTATTAAGGAAAGCCTCCAGTTTGACCTCGTTATTATGCATCAATTAATTCAAACTCCTCTTTGGAAAGCAATTATTAATTTTTGCTAATTTAATTTAATTTAATTCTATTCTTGTTAGTTAATGGTTGCAGATTTTTTCTAAAACACTGTTTCAGAAAACTCTTAAAAATCTTTAAGTGCAGTAAACATTTCAGCTACTACTATGCAGTATAACCATTTGCCAGCAAAGCTCAATCAAAAAGATACTCAATCAAAATGTTTAACTCATGTGCCAAAATGAATTAAATCTATCAGTGAATACCATCCATGCCACCAAAATAAAAACTCTCTTTATTATCCAGAACACGGAATACAGAAGAATGTCCATGCTTTCTCGGCTTCACATCTTACAGTGACTGATATTAAAATTCAGCAAAAGTATTTGCAAGGTACACTGTGTGACTTTGCAAAAATGTATACTTATACAACCCTGTACAGTATAGAGCAATACATCATTACAACAAAATGATGTTAATCAGGAAGGAGAAAAACATTCTATATGATTATATGAAGGTTTGCTGTAAAATGTTTTGAATTCTGAGTGAAAGAAGTGATTAATGTTTGTAGCGCTGTGAGCAAATTAACAAGATAAGGGGTCTTTTGAGTTTGTCATTTAAGGACTGTGTAAAAGTAATCAAAGAAATACGAGCTTTGGAATAAACAGTAATTACTTTTCCCAGGAAGAAATTTTACATATGAAGTTCATTTAAAAAATGGATATTATATATTATATTACAAATTGTATACAGGGCCTTGAAAAAGTATTTATACCCCTTGAAACTTTCCAATTTTTTTCATGTTATACCTACAAACCTAAATGTATTTTATTGGGATTGTATGTGATAAACAAACACAAAGTAGCAAGTAATTGTGAAGTGAAAAGAAAATGATATATGGTTTTCAAATTTTTTAATAATTAAAAATCTGGAAAATGTAGCGTGCATTTGTATTCAGCCCCCTTGACTCAATACTTTGTGGGACCACCTTTTACTGCATTTACAGCTGCAAGTCTTTTGGGGTACGTCTCTACCAGCTTTGCACATCTACAGGCTGAAATCTTTGTCCATTATTCTTTGCAAAATGGCTCAAGCTCAGTCAGTTTGAGAGTGTCCGTGAACAGCAATTTTCAGGTCTTGTCACAGATTCTCAATGGGATTTAGGTCTGGACTTTGACTGGGCCATTCTAACACATGAAAGTGCTTTGATCTAAACCATTCCATCGTAGCTCTGGCTGTATGTTTAGGGTCGTTGTCCTGCTGGAAGGTGAACCTCCGCCCCAGTCTCAAGTCTTTTGCAGCCTCTAACAGGTTTTCCTCCAGGATTGCCCTGCATTTATCTCCATCCATCTTCCCATCAACTCTGACCAGCTTCTGTCCCTGCTGAAGAAAAGCATCCCTACAGCATGATGCTGCCACTACCATGTTTAAAGGTGGGGATTGTGTGATTAAGGTGATGTTCAGTGTTAGTTTTCCGCCACACATAGCGTTTTGCATTTAGGCCAAAAAGTTCACTTTGGTTTCATCTGACCAGAGCACCTTCTTCCACATTGTGCTGTGTCCCCTACATGGCTTGTGGCAAACTGCAAATGAGACTTCTTATGGCTTGCTTTTAAAAATGGCTTTCTTCTTACCACTCTTCCTTAAAGGCCAAATTTGTTGAGTACACAGCTAATAGTTGTCCTGTGGACAGATTGTCCCACCTGAGCTGTGGATCACTGCAGCTCCTCCAGAGTGACTATGGGCCTCTTGGCTGCTTCTCTAAGTAGTGCTCTCTTTGCCTGGGCTGTCAGTTTAGGTGGACGGCCATGTCTTGGTAGGTTTGCGGTTGTGCCATACTCCTTCCATTTTCGGATGATGGATTGAACAGTGCTCCGTGAGATGTTCATAGCTTGGGATATTTTTTTACAGCCTAACCCTGCTTTACATTTCTCCACAATTTTACCTGTCTGGTGCATTCCTTGGATTTCATGATGCTGTTTGATCACTAATGTTCTCTAACAAACCTCAGAGGTCTTCCCAAAACAGCAGTAGTTATACTGAGAATAAATTACACACAGGTGGACTCTATTTGCTAATTTGGTGACCTTTGAAGGCAATGGGTCACACTGGATGTTATTTAAGGGTATCAGAGTACAGGGGGCTGAATACAAATGGATGCTACACTTTCCAGATTTTTATTCAATAAAAAATTTGAAATCCATCATTTTCTTTTCACTTCGCAATTACTTGCTACTTTGTGTTCACTTATCACATAAAATACCAAAGAAATACATTTAAATTTATAGGTGCAACATGGAAAAAATGTGGAAAAGTTCAAGGGGTATGAATACTTTTTCGAGGCCCTGTAAATATGTTATATTTTAGACCAAAATATCCACTTTTTTTTTTTTTTTTGCTTTAAGTCTCTTTAAATTATATGCCCATGACATGAAATGAAAGTGAAAAGCTGAGGCTCTTTATAACTGAGCCAGTGAAGTCGACCCCCACCCCCACCCCGGACCCTGCTTGATGCCCTTCCAGCCCTCAGGGTGAGATGCCTGTGGGAACGTCAGCTCTGCAGGAGCCGAGAGCTGTTTGGTGAAGTAGGGGGTAGGGGACCTCCGGGGGACTGGGAACCAGTCACAGGTCACTGGGCCCAAAGCATAAGCTCTCCCGAGAACACCTGGTGCCCACCCTCACACCCAGGCCCGGGCGAGGAGGGGTGGGATCTCCTCTCAACCAATGCGTATGCAAATAGCTGTACACTGTTACTCTCGACTGTCCACTACACACCTGCTCTGTCTTATTCCACAACTCTGGGGGCTCTTTGTTAACCTGCATGCCACCCCCTGGAAGACTGCTGGTGAATGCATATGTAATTAACATTAATTAACATGTATATATAATTAGCATTTCATTAACAGTGAACAATAAGGTGGTATAAAGGAATCAATAATGTGTTATTTTCCTTCATCTGTACTGAAATCAGGTTATTATTGAACTGATTGTCTGATTTATTTCATATATAAAATATTTGATGGAATATGCAAAACATTTTTAAAAAAGATTTAAGTATTAATTATTATTCATAATCAATTGTCCTACCTAGCCAAACTCTACTATAAAAATCCTCACAGACAGGACTGATGGCATCTCGACCTTGGATAAAACTGGACCCGTCTGTTTTATGTGTAAGGGAAACGCACATCCCATGGACAGTGGCCGTACATCGTGAGCAAAGGAATTGCTCAAATGAGGAAAACATCGGCATGACCAAGCTGTGGGGGTTTGGGTTAAGGCAGCCTCTCCTCACCGCTCCTCGGTCTCCCACACACACTCGCGCAGAAAGGAGCCACTGAGGTGCAGAATCAGATTTGATTTGTCATTTCCGCTTGCTGAGCTCCACTTTGCCGTTATAACTTCCATACTGACTGTTAGATCGCCCCTCTGCCTCCAAGAGAGATTAAAAAAAAAGAGGACAAGAACTGGGCAATTTCCATGCTGTCCTCTCCGCTGAGAGATGTATAGCTCATGAGAAACAGAGGCAAAACATCACCGTCTGATGAATAAATATCTGCCCTACCCATGTCCACTTGAAGCTCTCACTGTTCCTGAAAATCTCTCTGACAGACCTAAAGTTGTACTCCAGAATCTGGGGAAAAGAAACCTATCCACATAGCAGTTACTTCTGTTGATAGCCATAGTCCATGAGTGTAGGTCCCACAGGAATTGCACTTTGTTATAATTACTGAATAGAAGTAACTGTAATTTTCAGACATTGACACTAATTTAGTGTAAAATTGTCCCCGTAGGACAGTTTAGTCATTTTGCCTCTTTGACACAACAAATGCTATTGCAAGGATATTGCATGTAGGCATAAAAAGTATTGTGATCATTGTTTTTCTTCCTTGATTACTTGTTTCCATTTCGTAGCAATTATGACAGACAGGCACTGCCGCCGGTTTTGGCAGAGCAATCAGGCAGCGGAAATGGAGAGAGCTTGCGTGCTTATTGGAAAGCGGACCGGCACAAAGTGACTCCGTCAGCTGTAATGGGCGGAACACTGAGCCTATGAGCTGCCCACGAACAAGACTGGGACGCTTGAGTCTAGGACGTCGCATGCGAGGGCGTTTACATGGAATCAAGGATTTAGTTCCAGTATCGGATTTAAAACAGGTGACGGTTATTGGTGTTGATGCTATTTATGTATAGATCTTAAATCACAGCTGTTACATCTGTGACCGGTCCAGCTGATCCAGATCTGTTCAGGTTCAGGTTCACAATCTAGAACACATCAATCGTAAATCTTGTGATCGCCCGTCAGTTGTAGGGTGGGGTGTAATAAGCCCACATTTCACAGAGGAAGTTAACCAAAATTATAGGTTGAAACAATGCAAACCACTAACTGATACCTTTGACATAGAGTTTTTTGGTATAAAACCTTGAAAAAAAGCCATTTGGCCGGTCTCACCGTAAACCCATCTACTGTCTGAAGGACCTTGTCGCAAAAGGGTCATAACTGCATACTGCCACTCAAGGGGGAAAGGCACCACTGCAAACCCTCCCACAGATGACTGGACTCATCTGGAGCACGACCTGCAACTTAGCTGTCATTTTATTACTCTCCGGCTGCCTGGCTTCTGCCGGCTGAACTGTGACCCCCAGAACAGTGTGGTTAAAAGAAATACAGTGGCCTTTCCTCCAGCCACATTCGGCTGTAAATGCTCCAGTGGGCACCCGGTGACAGGACTCTTATGAGCTTTCAGGAAGAAAAAAAACAGCCCCTGGTTAATAAAGGCGAAAACTGCAGAAACTGGGGACACTAGTCAGAGAGTGCTCAAGGGCAACGCTGTGACGGATTGGAAGCACATCTATGACCGTTACAGAATACTGCGCTCCCTGGGAGAGCTAAATGGACCCAGACGCAGGCGGCGGTACGGGGAGGGGACTTCCGATTTTCGATTCATGGCGGAATGAACGTAAAGTGGAGGCCGGCGGGGCGGGAGCGGGCGGGATGGTGAGCGGAGTCTCCCTCCTGTGCTGCTAAAACTGGCGACAGGGCTGCTGAGATGCAGGGCGATAAGCCCAGCTATTGGAATGGGCACGAGTGGGAAATGCCTCAGAGATCAAGAAACCGCGAGGTCCGATTAACTGTACGGAGAGCGGATGTGAATATGAATATGCACAAAATCTGCACCAAAACCGCCCGCCAGTCAAGGAGAGAAAATCGCACCTGGGAGGCTTGGAGAGCTAGAAATGTAAACAATACGAGTGCAGCTGAAGATAAAGCATTTATGCCTGGCAGGGCGTACGATATCAGCACGCGCAGGCCATGCTGCTCTGCACATTTTCAAATAAAGCATGAACCTCCACAACCCTGAAACGCCATAATCTCACTCTCACACAAACATAACCGGATGGAGGAGTCACAGCACACGAGATGTTGTTTATCAACGCAGAAGGATTCCCCAGGGCTGTCACCCCTTATCACAACCTCTCCCCTCTGTTCTACCCAGGCTCATGCATCCCCAGCGCATGCTGCATCTCATATGGAGCACATCTGTTAGGCAAGTCCTCCGAAATTCAGTGGAGCCGCACGCTGATAATGGACGGGGCCCACATGCAAACCAGGCTGGTTTGCCCTGCGGCTGGGTCCCATGATCTATCCTAGGGATGCATTTATTTTTCATGCTGCTACCCACTGAATATCCTCCATATTGTTGCCACTTTGATCTCAGAGAATTCTATTATGATGAATAAATAGTGTCTGACAGCTCACACGAGAGCGGAGTTCATGCTTAAGACTTTATTTCTGGCAAACGAAACTAACTGGTACATTTAACTGGCATTTCTGGCACTGGTAGCATGCTCACAATAAATATTTCATAATGTACGTGTTTCAATCAGCAGTGAAGACAGCAGTGATGTTTCCTCATATTTCTTTCACGTGGATAGAATTGCAAGACAGGTTATTTCGTTGTGCTGCTAAATGGCCAAGGCAGGTTTCCGCAAATGATTTATTTGTTAATCTTTGTAGAAAAGAAACTGACATTCTCTTTAAAAGTAATATTTCAGTTGTCAGCAGAAAGCAGAGGAACTTTCTTTTAATAAGGAAGAGTCCTTTTTAACTGAAAGCCTCTGAGAAAATCAAATTAGCAGTCACAAAAGACACATTTTCAAATTTTATCTTTTAATATTATAAGCCTGTTGTCTGTTATAACAGTGTTTTGAACATCAATCATCTGTGTCAACATACTTATAAGTAAAGCAACACAATTGCTTTCCATGAAGGTACAATGCTGAAGACTAAGATGAAATTCACCAACAGTGTTAAAGAACAAACGTGAACCTATCCGATTAACTATGGGCACAGCATTTGCGATGCTGTGGCAAATTTTACTGAAGAGCTGAACAAGCCCAACAATCTGAGAAGAATATGTCAGGAGAAAACTCAAATGTTGATATTTTGCATGTCAATCTTAGCTGATGTCTCTCAGTAAAGGACAGGAAGTGCCAGCAAGACACTTCCACAACAGAAGAGCACCCGTGCTAAAACATAGATCTTACATATCATGGAGAAAAATAGCAATTAAAACATAAAAAAACCCAAAATTATTATTCTTTTCTTTCAAAAATAACAATGATATAAACGCAAGTTCACACAGAGGTGTACGTGTCTTCTTTCCCACATATTTTGACAAAACCCATGTTGGGTCTCCAAAAAGACTGACCAGAGTTAGACAGGTTTAAACAATAATTACAGCCATTGCTGGTAACCAGTTTTGTTCCTCTCAGAAGAAACGGCGATAGCATTTCTCTGTAATCTGTAAATATATCCAGGGAACAGAGTTGGTAAAAGTATTGCAGAGAAGTCAACCTACTGCTCTGCAGCATGAAATACTGAGCACATCTGAACTGCGACAGCTGCTGTAACTTCTGTTACACTGGAGGGAAGCTGGGACCTGTTTCCCAGAGATAGTCTAATTTAAGTTCTATTCCCTGATTTGATTTTTTAAAAATGGAATCGGTGATTAATCACTTCTTGCTCAAATGACAGTGTGAGAATTCTGGAGCAGGAGACGCAGAGGAGCCTGCCATCTCCTCCCTGTGCAGATGGAGAAAAGGAGGACGTCTTGGGGGAGGCGGGCTAGCCCACCCATGCTACCCAATCCCCCCAACCCCCCCAACACAAACACACACACACACACACGTGCGCGGAGAAAATCATCCCTCATTTAACTTTGCTAATTTCCCCACCTCCCTATCTCACTGGAGCAGGCACTGGCATCTCTGCTTCTTAATACAGAAATGAAAGGAGAGGTGCTTAATAGATTCTCCCTTTGGGGACTGACTGGCCTCTGCGCTTCAGACCAGTGCTCTGGCTTTCTGGCATGCCCGTTCACTCACCATCTTTTGAATAATAAATCATATTCATAACCCCGAAACCCACCAGACCTTTATTACTCAAAATGGAACTCCCCCCCCCCTGCCAAACTACTTAGGTTTCACGTTACCTTAGGGTGCTTTCTCACTATGTGACGACGAAACTAAGCAAACTGGTTACTGATCTTATATGGCGGCATTCATAGTGAAAACTGTCAAACTGGCAATAGAAATTGAGGCAGGGGATGAAAATGCTTGCTGGATACGTAGTTACTGCAACAATATTGCATTTTAAGTGTAGTGCATGACACAAAGCAGGTGGAAAATCTAAAAAAGGAATGGTGACCATCAATGCCATTGGTGCAATCAATCTCAAATTCACATTATGGAGGTAACATGAATGTAACATGAATTTTCTGTGACTTGTTCTTGCACTTTGCCTTAACGGGTACTTCATCGCAAGGAATATGAAAAAAAGCAGAGAAAATCTATTACAGGGTGATAAACTGAGATATCGAGGTTTTTATTCTAAAAGTGCTGTGACGACTCGTGCATATATATACATATTTTTTTTAGCACTGTGCTAATGCTTGGTGAGTCTGATCCGTGTTAGGAGAAATTGCTCCTGATGCATTAATCAGACCCCGGCACACTAGAGAGATTTGTTATGGCTAATTATACCAATTGAATGAAGATGAATTCTCATGTTCACTCATTGGTTTTCCTCCACAGAACATTTTAAATGTTCCTGTATGTGTTCTTAAAGGCTATGTCATGCATAATTACATAAACACATAGATATATAGGATTACTGCTCTTATTTTTCCAGGTGCATGTATTCCAATATGTATTGCAGGGTCCTTCGCAGTGAAATGTGTACATTTAGGAAAACAATATGTTTACAGCTTTGTGGGGTGGACTTACAAAGCACAATGTGTCATGTTGTTTTCCATATGTGTGTTATTTAAGTCTCTAAGAGTATCAGAGATTTCATCCAGCCGATTAGCACAGCGTCTGCATGCAGCTGTGGTTACAGATTAATATGAGGAGTGAGTAAGAAGTGACATGAAGCCTCGTGCTCCTCATTCCAACACGGTTAACACCAGGAGAGGAGGGTGGGAACAGGTTGGAGCTACTGCTTTTTGTGCAAATTCATGAATCATGTGTTAAATCCTTCACTGCACTAGGTGACGTTACGTATTCGGTCTTTATTTGCCTAATTTGTGCCCCTCGCTCTTTTAATTATTGAAATGTATTACATAAACAAAACTTCAAAGCTCGGGCTAATAAACCAAGATATCTGGGAGGATGACAACAATAAACATAAGGGCATGCTAAACTTGCGTTGGAATTTATGCAATTTGAAGCATAAGGCAGTAATTGTCACACACAGACCTGCAGCCACATCAACCCTAGGCTTAAATCAAATGAAAAGGTGTTAAAGGGAGAAAGCAGCATACCCACTGTTCTTAGTCACCTGTGCACAGCTGCATGAATACAGATGGGGAATTAGCTGAGCTTTGACAGCAGGTTGGATGTATAGTCGATTATTGTGTGTGTGTGTGTGTGTGTGTGTGTGTGTGTGTGTGTGTGTGTGTGTACGCGCACGTGCATGTGTGTGATTTTAACCGAATATGCCAACGTCAGCACGTTCTGCCTGCAGAAAACTGCCGAGGCCTTAGACTCACTGGCCTTGTTTAGATTTAAATCCTGGTTGCAGTCATTCTTTCAACTGAGGGCATATTTCACACACACACACACACACACACACACACACACACACACACACACACAGAGAGAGAGAGAGAGAGAGAGAAAGACTCACCTTAAGATTGCTTGTGTTTTTGGGGTCTGCATCTGACCGATGGAAGTCGTGTGTGTGTGTTGGATGTGGTGGGTTTGAAACAGGGGCATATTTCCCCTGTAAAAGGCCATGAATGGACAGTCTTCTTGGATGTCTGAAGAGCCAAGGGCCTTTAGACAGGATGATGAGGTGATAAGCACTTACAAAACAAACAACAGCTCTGTCTGTAACAACACACTAATCTTTATGCAATGTAAAGGAGCCACTCCCAGTAAAAATATACACTTAATCAATGCAGGCAGTCACTCTACCATTGCCGTAGAACCTTGTCCACTGAAAATAACAATTCTTTGGCTTGTTTTTACCAATAGCAGATCTTATTTGAATATGATCATAATAAGTCTAACCGTGCTGTATGACAAGTAATTGGTGGAAGGCCTAAATTATTCTGTCTGCAGTAAGTAATTATTCCAAAAAAGAAATGTGATGAGGGCATTTGAGGTTTGAATATTTTATTTTTGAATGTTTTGTATTTAGAGAAATTTAAAGAAAGCTCATTTTTGATACCAAGTACCAAGAAGTTAATTCTGATTTTTCAAAACTTTTACACCAAAATCTCTAGATGATCAAGAAGTATCAAAAATAATTACCATTATCTTAATATGTTCTTCAGCTTCCCATAGTGCCTTTCCCATAGTGCCATCAACAGAGTCTGTTCAAGAATGAAGAAATGAAGGTCGGTAAAGCTGAGGTCCAGCCCTCTGAGGTTTTTTAACTGGGGGAGAGAGTATCCACTGGGACAAAGCTGGATCATGCATCTATAATACCGTGAATTACTTCGGGAACTTGTGAACTTGTGAGTTGTCTGTTTGTTACTGGTCAGTGGTAACTGGAGAATAGACACATGCAGAAGTGCATGCCTTCACCTTCATGAACCTGTTCCATACAGATATCATGGTTTGGGAGGACTTAAACGGTGACAGAAGAAAAAGGAGATGAGTGTAGAGATATGGCGCCTGGACCGTGCTACACCAGTTCAGGGACAGGAAACTCTGGGTCATCAACAGACCACGGACGAACGAAACCAAACTGAGCAGCCAGTTGATTGCTTTTAAAACACAGAGTGGCAAGTCCTGCAAGGTCAGCTGGAAGTGGCAAGAAACTGTATCTCAAGCTGGACGTCTTTTTATACCAAATAAAAAACTGCAACCGCACTGTGGAGATGACTGAAGGCTTTTTGTGGGAACTTGTACACAACAAGCCTGGCAGTATGTTCAGTTTCAATAAATATTGCAGAAGAGGCCTGCTAAGAAAAGGAAGCCAGTGAAGTCACTTTTAAACTGTGAAACAGAGTTAGTCATAAAAATGTAATTGTGTCCTTGCTGTGGTATTTGAACTCATTATTTTAAGGTTTAATTAAAATGGCTTGGACTGCGTAGAAGGTATAATGGGAAAGGAAAGCTTTCAAATCCACATCCTTTGCTTCGCAAAAGGAACGGTTGCTCTCAGCCTCCTTGGTTGAAATACCATACAGGGAAAATACATCATAGAGTCATTTAATTACTCATTTTAAACTCTCGCCTTCACGTTTTGCACAATAAAACTTAAAAGATTTGCAGTTGGTCATTATCTACACTTATATGATCCAGACTCTCGAAATGTTACCAAGTGTTTGTTTTGCATTCTATCTGTATGCTTCCATAAAAGACTTTGGTAGACCTAATCCAGTGCAACATAAGAGAATTTTCACACTGCGTTTGTCTGATTCCTATATTCACATCCTCACAGATTTCTGCCCAAACAAAACATATCATGATATCTCCTATCAGCTCAGGCAACCCACTGAGTAGCTAGAAGAGTTTGCCGACAGCAGCCCAACACTGATACTGGCCGTGTTATTTCTTTCAAATTGGGGAGAGTGCCAGCCACTGGATGAAAAGCAGATGTGCTGAATTACGCCTGTTCACGGTGCAGTTTTCACGCCGGTGTTCATGTTAGTAAGAGGGCATGCAGATGTGTAGACTTTATTATGTACTCACACGGCTGGCTGAGCTTCCTGACTCCAGCGACAATCGATGGGGTTTTTGCCATTTTCATAACTCTCCTTGTTGTGTTGGGTGAATGGCTGCACTGCGATAAGGCTGTCAAAGGAGTGGGCTGGCATACGCTACCAAACAGAGATGCAGCAAATTTACCCAGACAGCATTTTAAACACATTTAAATACACTCAAACACATGCTGGCGGTAAGGAATTCTGACCGCTGGCTAACACTATTTGGAAGAACTGGCTAATAAATATGCCATTTAGTTTTAAATTGTGCGAGTGTTTTTACCTCGCTGAAGTAAATGATAGGTAAAAGTTCAAATCAGGTCAGGCACAACCAGGATCTCACTGCACCGCATACAAGCCTTATAGTGTTTTAATCAATACTGTAAAACATAATGTGTCACTGCAGTCACTTGTGTGGACTATCAGAGCATTTTCTTTAGGAAGTGGGAAACAGAAGACTTTTCTATTTATAGGGGCTTGGCCGAGTTCAAAAACCGCACGTTAGTCCCATGCAGGGGATTAGTCTGGGAAGCAAGCCTGTCCAACACCTCCTCCGGAGCCGGCCGGGATGGCACAGATTTGTAACAGCTCACCGCAGGTAGCGCTGAATACCAAGCTCCCATCAGCGGCAAAGCCGCTCCTCCCACTCTCCTATTTTGAGCGAACGCGATCCACTCTGCTTCTCCACTAAGCGCTCTTAAGACCTTGAGCTCTCCTTGGTCCAGGCACCAGACAGGTAGTGTCTTGGTAGTGGCTTCGCGTGGTGTTGCTAATCTGCAGGAATCAAAAGCAACTCTGCAGGAAAAAACAAAACCAAGCTAATTTACAACCTAAAAAATTCTTGAGAAGAAATTGTCGAGCTATGTACGAAATATTCACCAAATGGGGAAACCGAGTCTTTGTAGAGGAGTGGCAGAGGTTTAGAGGACTGGACATGAACCTGAAATTAGGTGCCTAAAAAAAGACCTAAAGCTACAAAACCTGCAAAACAGTGGTTATGTACAGCAGAAAAGATGACTAGACTAAGATAAAGAAGAATGATGGCTCCTAATAGGTAGTAATGGCAACTGTTGTATTAAAGATCTTTTCACTGAAGGAGAAAATTGTATGTCTGAGTGCCCATGTTTCATAAAGTGAAAAAAAAGTTAATTTGATTCCACTCATATGATCGCCCCCCCTTTTCTTAAATCTCTTCATTATATATGGCAAAGCCCATGGGGCTCCACTTAGATTTAATTTACAAGAGCCCATTTCCAGTGTGGATGAAGGTATATTTGCCAGAGGCTCTCTGAGACCAAAGTGTCATTTGTCTTGATTGAGGCCTGGATGGGAGATGACAGCCATACTAAACCATGGCCACACAGAGGATTTGAGGAGCTGCAGCCTCTGAGCAGGAGCCTCTGAGCTAAGTGCTGTGCTCAGGGAAGAGCTGATCGCGAGCAGGTGAGTAGAGAGAATGCTGTGCTTATGGAAGCTTTGGATGCATTATTCTGTTCGGAGAGAAACGATGGGGACACATAAACGAATACAGAACAGATGGCTCAGCGTAATCCGAAGTCTTCCTGGACTAGAACGACAGATAGGGAGCAGCGGAAGGGCAGACGCACATGAAAGGGAAGTGAAGTCATCCCCAGAGCAGCACAGACAACACTGTGTTGTAGGAGACTTTCCAAGCCCAACTATATCCATCCAAAATGCCTCAGTCATATTCAAACACAAGGAAACCATACAAGGTTTGTATGAATTAGCAGTGTTACAAGATGGAACAATGCAACATATCTGACACCCACTAACCCTGATATAGTCTAATTACACTAGGTTAACTAACCAAACTCTCTAAGCTCAGTATGTAAGTCAGAACATCTTAAGATCAAAGGTCCATGACACTGGGGGAAATGCATCCAGTAAGGGACAAATACACAATCACACGACAAGTATTTACTCTGGATTTGTTAAACAGAGATTTATTCTTCTTACATTTTGTAAGCATTTAGCTGCTTTTATCCATAGCAACTTGGAATTCTGACTGAACACAGCTTGAGCAAGTGAGGGTTAAGGGCATTGCTCAGGGGCCCAACAGTGGAAACCTGGCTATAATGAGATTTGAACTGACAACCTTCTGATTACTAGTCAAGTACCTTAACCACTGAGCTTCTTCTTCTTCTTCTTCTTCTTCTCCTCCTCCTCCTCCTCCTCCTCCTCCTCCTCCTCCTCCTCCTCCTCCTCCTCCTCCTCCTCCTCCTCCTCCTCCTCCTCAACAACAGTATATAGCAATTCTTTTGACCCTAAGTGTCATACTGATCAGCTTATGAGCAACAGTGAGGCAACAACATAGTGCAAAATGGATATATTACTACATATTACTATATACTGTTTGGACAAATTATATACATTTGACTATATATAAAAACAGCATAAACAAACTTTTAATTTATACAAACACATTAATGCAATACCCTACCATTTATAATTGGGTAACTTAACAGAAAAGTAGCACTTGCTTGTGCTGCTGAGCTATATATGATTCCCAGCTGGGAAAATCTCTCTGTAATGTCTGAAGGGGCATTGTGTAATTTCTAAAGTAAATATCTAGGTAGCACCAGTTATTAAGATGCTAACTGGTGCGTGCCACTTAATATCCGGTGTTCACTGCTTAGTAACTGGTGCTCATTTGATATTTAGTCTACTTAAAAAATTACACCACGCTCCCTCAGAGGCACTGTAGTTCTCAAGCTGTTATCTGCTATTTTTAATTTATTGCATTGTATTCATTTGTTTGTTTGATTATTTATTGAGAAGGAGCATTGGAAATGGAACTGTGTTGTAGTGCGGACATCATGAAGGTTTGCTCCCAAACTGTACATTTACTGGGAAAATTCGTATTGGTCACAGTCTGTATACTACATGTTATTTTTGGCCATGATTAGTACATCTGAAGTTTGCAGTATTCCATTCTGAACATAGCCATAACACGACTTGTACATGGAGTAATCTGTAATAGAACTGAATGAATACTCAGACTTCTTCCCTTTTCTGAGCGTATTGTAGTCTATCAGATAGGAGGAAAATATTATTTGTAATTCAGATTTGAGATTATACACATGCACAGTCATTGTTTTACATGCACTGTTTGTCTGGTGAGTGATAAAGCTCTATCCTGGAGTGAAGTAAACATTTTAATTAGAGAGAAAGCAACAAGGGCCATCTTTATCTTCTCCCCTTTTCTGGTGAGAGTGTGAGAGAGAAGTCACCCATCCTCCATCTTCTTCCCCCGCCTGCTAGCCGAGGCGCCCTGACGGATAGACATCCCCCACTGAGCCGTTACCTGTCAACCTGAAGCCGTTACCCGTGAACCTGAAGCTGTTACCATAGCCTAACGGGAAACACGAGGGAAGCACACACGCAAACTTCAGCACACCACATAGGCATCCGATTATTCTAAAGGATTTCAGGAGACTCGCGTACCGTCAACTGGGGAAATCAATTCCGATTTCTGCGGCACTGTCGGCCTTCTTGCATTGCTTTTTGTGTCTAAGATAAACTATACAAGTGTGTGAAACGATATATGCACTCGTGGAAACGCAGGTCGTTGAGTGAAATGGAGAGGATACGTTAGATGTTGGAAAAGTTTAGTAGAGGTTCATAATTCATCAATGGTAACACGGATTCTGAAGGTTTCAATAATGCATTCTTTTAGTGGAGCATGATGTCTGCTTTGTACCATGAATTATCCTGAACAGAACTGTCGCTCTCTATTAAAAGAATCAGAAAATATGAACACTGAAATGCCTCCAGCTCTAGATGATACAGGTGAAATATTAATGCGCAGGTTATATATACACATCATGAAAAAAAGATTATATTCTAATGAATCCCTCGTTAAAGTCCGTCTGCAACCATTTCAGGCACTCAGACGGTGATCTCATGCCACCATGGCATTAAAAACTGATTAGCAAATGTTATCTGTGTGCGGGTGAAATTTTGGATGCAAATATTGACAGGCGTGCAGAAAGATGAATACCTGGCGGTAATAAAAAAGAATGATGTTTATGTGTGTGTGGTTCAATGTTCTACTGTTGCACTGTGTGCATGAGGAATGGTATCACCCCAAATAATGCATTCTTCTGCTAATACAGAGAGGCGGTATATATTCTTTTGCTGCAAGCAAAAATATATTTGTTTTGTATGTGCATATGTTTGTCTTGTATGTACACTGTTTGGGTACGGTCTTGCTATAAACTGCAGTATTATCCAACATCGGACGTGGATAACTCTTGTCTGTTCGTATGTCCTCGTGCACACCTGTGGGGGGGATGCATGTTGTATCATGCATGTTGCATCATGCTCTCCCAGGAAACAGAGTAATTCCATCACTTTCACCAGGGCCTGGGCAGTGCGCCTGGGCAGTGCGCCTGGGCAGTGCGCAGGGCGCCTTCCCTGTGTATTAACACGCTCGGTCTGTTCTCGGCTCAGCAAGGACAACTCTTCGGAGCGTCGATGTCAAGGACAGGGCTGCCATGGAGGACCTGAGATCAGCAGGAATGAGCCGTGGCCCACGTGCACAGGTTCAAGGGCAGTCCAGTGGGTAACTGCCTCAAGGCCAACGCCCCCATATATCATAATAGACCACTTGGGGGGAAAATGGTTTTAATGGAATTTCAGCAACCAGGCTGGCAGTCCGTTCCAACATCTGTCTTCATCAAATCACTTATGTCAGAGAGCATTCAAGCCCAATATACCTAATCAACCCTACATTACAGTTAACCAGTGGCAGGGCCTAACTGCTCCAGCCTGGTTCAGTTACTGAGGCTTACATGGAGAGTTTTTGCTTGTGGGACAGCACTTCAAGAGGAATGTGTTCTTTCTGAGCATTTCCCAAATTAGTGGGATGTCACAGGCTGCAGAGTTAGAATGCATTTCCTTTGACTCGCCCCATTTTTCTTGTGCCTTCCCGGGGTTGTTGTAGAGAGCATTAATTTCCTCCTGAGTTCTTCGTCTTCTGATTTGAGCTGATGCTATTCGGTGTCTGTTAACTGTTTGATAAATAACATCCACACTCTGCAGCAGCAGCCAGTCTAAAGGAACAAAAGATAATACATGACTGTATGAAACACTAGAGACCAAGCGGAAACGATAGCGTTGTAAAAGTGTTCAAGTCTTATCGTTTTTGCCCGGTAAACTTTTCCACCCATGTGTGATCTAGGACAGTATCTGAGAAAGACGAGTTAGCTTTTCTGGCCCTCCAAACTCAGAAAGCTCCAGTCTGATACTGCGTTGTCCGCGTCTTGTTTATAGGAGAATAACGACAGTGAGTGGCAGCGAGGGCATTCTGCAGTCTTGTTTTAGAAGAGAGCCCAGACATCTCCCTCCACAGGGCCGAGGCGGCGAAGTAAAGATCCGGCTGTATGCCCTGAACACCCTCTGAATGCTGCCTCCTTCACGCAGAGCCCTTTTCCCTCCGCTGCCGCAAACATCTTTGGGGATAAAGAGGAGAAACCTCAGAGCGTTGACTTTTGTTTGATCAGCACTGCTGCCCGACAGGACTCAGGAGAATACCAGGAACACAAAGCAAGAAAAAAAAAAACAAAGTCTCTGCTCACTTCAGGCACGTCGAAAAAGGCAAAGAGTTCAGCAAATGGGTGATGCGCACGGTATCTTCCCTATCGCAGTCCTCCGCGATAGCTCCGTGGCCTAGCCTCTCAGGCTCCGTGCAGGCTTCAGGGTGGAGGAGCACTACACTGTGCTGGGTTGTGCCATATGACAAGAGTGACCTTCAAACAGCCTTGCGTATAAACGTATCGCACCCTGCATTAGCGTTCTCATTAACAGGCCAGCATGGCTATGTACAGTGAGTAATTATCTACTGCTCTGGCTAATGGAGGAGGCTAAGCATCTCGATGGGGCAGACGGCGTCAGACCTCTACTTGGCCTTTGGAAATCAGAGAGTAGCGTAGGTGAACTTGGGGAGTCCACCCCCGCCACGCTAGGCTGCTCGCTCTCGGAGCAAAGCCCAGATTAATTGGCCCGGAGGGGATGCAGGGACAGCAGATCCCACGGACGAGCACGCTGCTGCGGCCCGGGAGCCGGGGCGCTGCTTGCCCCTCTGTGAACCATGTGGGAAGGCCCACATCAAACGAGCAAGCAGGATGGGGGAACATCAGTGGACGCCCTGAAGGCAATTTCAGCCCCGCTATCAGAAAACGCATCCACAGACCAAGCACGCATCCCACATTCACTGTCAGCTGCTCTCTGATGTCAGAGAAATCTTCGTGGCAAAAAGAAATGGAAAAAAATAGAAGGTGCATCTGTATGCATGCGGCGTTTAGTCAGGTTTAGCCAGAGAGAGCTTTAACTTTAGCAACACGTTACGGATGTGACAGAGCCTCCTCTTTGTGTGCTGTTGAGCACAGCAGATGGAGGTGTCATCAAAACACTGGCGTGGAATCAGTGAACCTCTTGCTGCTCGGGAGGCAGGCCGCCAGGTGTCATGCAGTCATGAGTGACCAGTCAAACACGGATCATATGAACGGCTTTGGTGAATGATCCACACATACACACACACACACACACAAAAGGAGCAAAGCGCAGAGCGTCTGATTCCTTTGGGTGAGGCCGTGGTTGAAACTCATTAGTATGTTGCAGTGGTTATGCACTGCAGAGTTAATTACAAAATGCATATGCTCCATACATAAATGTTCCTTTGAACATGACGCTTCCATCGGCACACTCCGGTCCAAGCAGAGGGGCTGTTTTTGAGGGAGAACTCTCCTCGGCACATGCAATGAGCTTCATGGATGATTTTTCAGCCAAGACATTACACCTTCTTATTTCACACTAGAGTGATGGCAAAAACTGCTCTTAGCCCCAAGGAGCTTGACATCTCATAAAAGATTAAGATTAAAGCTGGCCTATTTGTAGAAGGTTATTCGCAGGCTCTGATACTCCATATCGAATGCGATGAGACTGTTTATTGGGAGGGAGCTTCTATTTTTGCCCCTAGGCCTCTCTCTTTCTCAATCCCAGAGGCACGGATGTGCCCACAATATTGTCAATTTTCATCAACACAACCTCTTGGGGAGAAAAAAATTGTTCTCTTTTGGCATTTGCTTTACTCCCAGCTGTTGAAACTGCGAGCTTTGTATACCACCTTCTTAGCAGTAGCTGCTCACAGATTAACCACAAATTATGTATATGGTTTTAGATTTAACATCAATCACTATACTGGGCTTCTTAAACTCAGCCCTGGGGACCTCACGCTCTTCACATTTTTATATGATCCTTGGCCCAACACACCTGTCTTATCTGATTAAGGGCTTGATAATTCCCATGTGAGTTTAATCAGGTGAGCAGGGGAAAAAAATTACATGTATGGAGCGTCCAGCACTGGAAATGAGACCCGCTATTACACATAAACACTATTTACATGTTTATTAAGAGGCATATAAATACTCAAGTGTTTATCGTTAACTCAGTAACCACATGAGAACTCAACAAAGAAAATGGTAGGTTCCGTCAGGTCTTATGCAAAACAGACTCTTAACAAATACTTGTTATTTATGGTGCTGTGGAGACACTGCAGCACAATTCTTAACCTTGCAGAGAGAGGGAGAGGTGAACCTTTGAACTGTTGTTTCCCAGAACTACATAATGAGTTTCTAATGAAGACTGCCACATCAGTAACTGACCCACCTGATCTCTTGCTGCCACGCTGCCAAAGTCAGCAGAAGTTTTCTCCTTTGCTGAAGTGCACGGGGCAGAGAGTGAGGCTCGTGCACGCGCTGGGGTGGGCTGAACGCTAAGTGCACGGTGCAGAGAGTGAGGCTCGTGCACGCGCTGGGGTGGGCTGAACGCTAAGTGCACGGTGCAGAGAGTGAGGCTCGTGCACGCGCTGGGGTGGGCTGAACGCTAAGCGCACGGTGCAGAGAGTGAGGCTCGTGCACGCGCTGGGGTGGGCTGAACGCTAAGCGCACGGTGCAGAGAGTGAGGCTCGTGCACGCGCTGGGGTGGGCTGAACGCTAAGCGCACGGTGCAGAGAGTGAGGCTCGTGCACGCGCTGGGGTGGGCTGAACGCTAAGCGCACGGTGCAGAGAGTGAGGCTCGTGCACGCGCTGGGGTGGGCTGAACGCTAAGCGCACGGTGCAGAGAGTGAGGCTCGTGCACGCGCTGGGGTGGGCTGAACGCTAAGCGCACGGTGCAGAGAGTGAGGCTCGTGCACGCGCTGGGGTGGGCTGAACGCTAAGCACCTCCCTTTTCCTGCACCTCCACATTTGCATATTTTCAAAGGCGCGCGACTAGCTGAGTTCTTGTGCCAGCACACTTGATTTCTGAACTGCCTTCAGAGCAATTCCCACCCGGACCACTAGGGACAGAAATAATTTAAGTGAACACTGGGTAGATTTACTAGGTAAAGCGGCACAACAGGTGTATACGTAAATAATAATAAAAAAACATCAAAAAGCAGCACAAAAAAGATGAAACAATGGTAGAGCCAGTCTGAGATTTTTTAGTTTGTACCTGAACTTTGTGTCTTGTAAAGTTTTCTCACAGAGGTTTAAAGAACCATTAGAGAATGGTTTTATTGGCACTAAATGGTCCTTTAAACCTAGTGGCTTTTAAGTTGTTGTTTTTTTTTACAACATGGGCACATGTCTTATTTAAGAGTGCGATGACAGAGTGCAGAGGAACAGTCTAACCTGCAGCTCTTAAAACAGTCTTTGGAAGAACCTGCAGTAGGACGAGTATTGCATTAAGGCAGTTTACCACTGGGTCATTACTGCAGCTGTGTCAACTGTCAGCATGGCCACATGCTAATGGTTCTTCAGCCCACACTGAACTCTAATGCTGTAGCTGATCTGACCTGGAAGATCCAAGTACTGGACACTGCACTGAATTCACGAAGGCCTTGGTATCTACCCATTGAGGGAAAATCCATGATGTCATTTCAGGAAGTACTGAGAAGCGTGTGCGTTGCACACATGCCCCCCCCGCCCCGAGTCACGTTGAGGATATTTGTCACACAGAGGTCTGAGCAGGACCACAGACTATTTGCACTTGTGTTTTCTGAGGCATTACTACGAATATTCAGTGATCTTAGCAGCCATGTGATTTATCTCGGCATTTTTACAAACTTTTAAAAGAGGCACGGCCGGGTATAAAAATGCTGGAATTCCTAAACCGCAGTCACAATAGGCGAGTCCAAGTGCCAGGTGGCAGGAGAGTCCTCTATTCTCACCGACCTCGTTTGCGTTTTGCACTACTGTTCAATCTCAACATGTCAGACGTGTTTTGTTGCTTTTGATCCTGGCAAACAGCATAACAAAACCTCCACAGCCCCTCAGTCAACCGCTTTCAGTTTTCCACATCAATACACGCTCCACACCCTGCCACCATTCTGTACAACCGGCCGTCCACTCACAAAAACCCGCGCCCAGAAATGAGTTTATTTCAACATCTTAGCAAAGTCGCCAGCAGTGTGCAGGACTTGTCGTAGAAAAGTGTTACGCAATTTGAATACAATCTTGGTTCTTCAGGATTTTGCCAGCCATTGTTCCTGCCTGTATGATTTGCTGCTTGTTTTTACAACACTTATTTCTGTCCTGCTGCTTTCTTTCCTTTGTTTTTTTTTTTTTCAAACGGACCAGAGCCGTGTGGAATGGTGGGGGTGGGGGGGCAGAGACTCTCCCGGGAGGAGGTCTTCACGCCGGGACGCTGTCCCCCGCCCCTCGCTGCCATGACAGCGATAAGAGCCCAACGGTGCGGCCCCGCCAATGTATCAAGCGGCGGCAGCTGTTAATCGATTCACTTGAGTTAATTAGAAAATAATTACACGACTGACCCATGAGACAAATAATGCATTAGCTCCTGAGTAGCATGAAGGGAAAGATTAATAGTTTGTTTACAGTTTGAGGACAAGGGTTTAGGCGATGAAATTTCAGCCGATCCCTTTGCGAGAACAGCGGTGATGGTTATTCTTAGTCAAGCTTGGAGATTATGTTCTAAATTACAGAGATTACATGAACCATTAAAGAGATTATCACATCAATTAATACTGTAGAAAACTGGGTCTGCTAGGTGCTAATAAGGCAGAGGCAGATGATAAAATAATGAAGATAAGAGTGTGCTGTAATCAAGCAGACATTTCCTGTCCGAGCGATCGTGTCAGTGGGGTTAGCATGCAGGTACTGACCGTGGAGGGTGACTTCAGATGTTCTCTCTCTTGAGCCAACAATGCAGAGAACATTTTCACATCTCCTTACTGAATAGATCAGCAAAACCATAGTCGAATGTGTTCACACATACATTCTATTCTATTTTATTCTATTCTATTGTGTACTGAAGCTCCCTGAGACAAGATTAAGCTCAGAAGAAAGTCTCAAAAGAAGAGCTTCAGACATTCTGAGTGCAGCTAAGACAGTTTCATCATGACTTAGGAGATTCATGATGGAAACCCTGATTCCGTTCCAATAAGTGGTGATGAAGAAAGGAGCCACACAAGATAACGTTCAGATATCAAGCTACTTAAACTAGGGACCAAGTTTAAAGAGAAGCTAAATATATGGAAAGCTAAATATTTAGTAGACCACCTTTGGGGTAAACAGGGGTTTTCTAAAGAGTTGACTACATAAAGTATAAGCTACAGCCTACTCTTCACAGCTCTAGGGAAAACATGCATATGACATTGCAATGGATTAGTGACCCTTCAGCCTGTTATTGAGCTTTTGTTTAATTACATTGCGGACCAACTGAATTGTCTATTATGCACCATTGGTTAAGATTAGTGTGCGCTATTAATTATTGAAAAGCAAGCAAATATCTATTTGTTCTCTGAAAGGTGTCTGATAAATGTTTGCGGAGTAGGGGAGTGGTGTAAACATAAACCGCTTAATCTGATTTCCCATCAAGAACAGGTGTCTACAGTTACTTTGACAGGAAATGAGTTGTACGGTGCAGTTTTTAGCAGGAAGCGGGGGACCCGTGTTGGGTGCTATGTGAAGTGGACGCCATTGTGAGTGGAGAACTGCACAGCTGCCAGGTTGCAGGGTTCAGCAATAAACAGACTTTTAGGCTGAAGATGTGGAATTGTTCTCAGTCAATGGCCTCTTAACAACAAAAAAAAACAACATATTTTTGTTACCCAAAATATTTATTTAGCGATTTTTTTTTTCTATAAAGAACAGAATACAACTGAGAGGGTTGTTTCTGTTTAGTCTTAAGGTGACTGACTGAAACACAGTGACATCATTTTCTCTGTACACTTGTTGAAGTAGAAGGTGCTTGGGAGACAGCAGATGATATAAAAGCCAAATGTAGAGGATAGGGCATGTTAGTGGCTACCAGGAACAATCAAAGTCTGTATTATGATAGAACGGTGTATTAGTAAATGTAAGGTGATATTGGTTATGTGGGGACCATATATGGGATATGATGGTATAAAAGGGGATATTTAAGGACCATAAAAGGACAACTGGAAAAGGTTAGAGGTGACGGGGGAGAGCACTCACTTATAGGGTGCACGGCAGGAGTTAAGAAGGCATATAAGGAAACTGGGGGATAAAATAATAACCAGGAGAGGTGATACAGCACTGGTGAAGGACTGTGGGAAATGCAGAGAGTAGATGATGCTAGTCAGTGACCCCATTTTAAAGCAGAATATGTTAACTCTGTTTCCCAATCATGGCTATGTTGAGACAAGGAAACCTGATGAGAATAAGACACAGTGCATGTGACCTTTTCCAAGATGAAGAGTAAGACTCCACTGTGTGACATTTTAAGGTGGCTGGATATGGCTCACGTGAGGGGCGGGGGTAGTTGATGGGAAGTGATTTACTGATTTTTCACTGCATGACAATTTACCCCATTTGGCATGAATGTTTCCACATAGCAAAACAACAACAAAAAATATATAAAAAATCCTACAAACGTCAGCAAGCATGCCCTGCACCAGACATGACATAGGACGACACAGCCGAAGTAGTACGGACACTCAGGCACACTGTGCAGTAAGAGTGACCTTTTGACAATTAAATCGCTTCTTTCCATGCGCATGCCCAGTTTAGGATAATAGCACTATCTCCAATGGCTCCACATACTCAATTATAAACAGCCATAACAAAGACTCCCGGTGGTAAACGAAACCCAGTGAAGCATGCACAGGGCATAATTGTTACAATGTTGAAAGTCACAGTTAATTAAAGGTCACCTAAGCTGTTCTCGACGGGACCAGAATGGGGACGCTTGGACCGGAATCGCGGGCTACAGCCTTTGGGACAGACGATCACCCACAACAGCATGTGCAGTCTTCCTAGTTTTGTCACTACGGCTATGCTGCACCATGGTTTAGAGTGGGATGAATAATTCATGGTGGGCCTTTTTGTAAGATTAAAGAATTAATTCTTGTTGTTCATATGACAAGCACATTTTAATGAGCTCCTGAATCCTGAATTTGGCTGCATTAGCCATTGTGATGGCAGGGTTGTTTGTGCTGGTTCATTACTGACTCCTGTGTAGTCACAAGTGATGAGCACTTCCTGCTGCGTGCCCGTCACACACACACACACACACACACAGGAGGATAACATCCACATCAGCAAAGCTCATGTTAACTGATGAGACCCATCCGGCCATTGACAACACCCTAGGAAGACGTACCCTTCAGATTAACACAACAGAGGTTTATGGGTACAGCTAGATAAGCTTTCATAGTTGAAATGTATCAGATTTAATCTCCTAATCACAGCCTGTAGGCAAAGACAACCTCGCCCCGGCAACACGTCACTCAGCTAGATCAAACATCCGTGCATACCCAGTACAGTCGAGGAGTGCATGCTGGAAACTTGGGTAGCATTCAGCAATGTTCTGTGCCGAGCAGTGAGTCACCGCGGGACAACTGCTTTTCAAACTGGTCTTACGTCACGCAGTGTCGCATGGATGCCGCATACGCTGATCTCCCGCTAATTCTAATTTCATTTGTCCCCGTGCCGCGCCTGGATCTTGGATGCGGGCCGCAAGCATCACATAGTGACATAGTGACACAGTGAAGGTGTGGGGGCACCTTCGTCTCCACTGCAACATTTTGACAACCTAATGCCTCGTTCCCCCCGGGAGCTCACTCTCTTACTCAGAGCGATCATTAAAAGTTTTCTTTGAGCTCGAGTGAACTTGAGTTACTAGCCGCGCCCTCATAAGTATTCCGCTGCTTCTCCGGCTCAGGAAGCGCGAGGCCAGACCGGTTAAAGCGCGCTCCTCTTCTGCATGTGAAAATGGATGATGGGCTCGTGTCACTCTGGCTGCGGGGCGCGGCGTGTCATCGGCGCGCGGGGGGAAATGACGATCGGCTGTTGGAATGTGCACGGCTGGAGGAAACTGCTTGCGCGGCGTCCCCCACGCCTGGCTAATGGGGTATGAAAAACACATCTCTGATTGCCGGGAGATGCCTCGGCACTGTGGCATGTTTGCGTTGATCTAAAAAAATAAAAACGTAAAAAATAAATAAATAAATAAAAACTCCTTACTCTTCGCCGATCGTTTCCCTCCCTCCCCCTCGCTTTCTTTTCAACGTAGGCTTCCCACAGAGAGACTTCCAGATCGTCTCTCTGACCTCCGAAAAAGACGCGAGATCAGTTTAGATCCTGTCTTCTGAAGAAAGCCTAATTATGTCATTATGTTGGCTGACAACCTCGGTTCAGGCGGAAGCTCTGTACGTGGGGAGACAGATCAGAGGGGTATTCTCGGTGGAACAGGCAGGCTGGGGCAGTCAACAAGCACGTCTCCACGACGGCGGCGAGGCACTCCAAAAAGAGGGAGGCCATCAATGAACGACACGTTTCAGCTGCTACGTTGGTTCAGGTGGTTTAGTCCACGGTCTTCTTGCTGCCTTAGTAAATAGGACAAAACGGACCAACATGTGCCTGCACGTCATGAAATACCTAGGTCTTCAAATACGAGGCTCGAAGTACGTTGCTAAGAATGTGAAACCCCTCTGGTATTTAGCAAAGAGGCTATTTTAGGTAAACTCTCAGGCAGGTTAATCACGTACATCACATTCACACACACCGTGGAAAAGAGCTGCACCTGTTGTACCCCATGCTGTTCTTTCTAAATGTTCTTTTGCATATAACTGTACTGATCTGGGACTATTTTCTCCATCTTTTTCCTGACTCTTCAATTATACGACACTTCTTCTTTGGAGCTTTGATATTTGATGGCGTAGTACAGTCCTGCAAGCGTGAAAGCCATTAGAGGACATGCGATCTGCAGAACTCGAATGCACCGAGACACCGGCAGACCCTCACGCCCTGAGAGCTGCTCTTGCTCGCAGTCCTATTCATCAACCTCGGGAGCTCGAGGGGCGCACGGCTAGTCTCGTATTACCAGCCGCGGCACACACTCAACTGCACACCGCGTTAGCGTCGCTCGCCTTCGCCTGCTGCAGTGGTGCGCCGATAGCGTGTCCGCCTGCGGTGATGCCGCGGGCGGCTGCTCAGATGCCGAGATGCCTCCCTGGCCGTCAAACTGCCACCGCGTGGGGGGATTACTCAGTGACATCATAGGAACTGGGTCATTTATACCCGCCAGGAGCAGTCCTGTCATGGGTTCTCCGGGCCTCTGTGAAGGAGGCAGCATATTGCAGCTTTCTGCCTTTTATCCAGACTCCTCGAAGTTCTCCCTCGCTGGCCCAGCTGTTAGGAAACAGCTGGATTTTTAACTACTGTTTGTCTGTTTTTGTGGCCTCAGCCTGGATCATTTTATGTTTATGTGCCTCTTAGTTATAGATGTAAGCACTCCTTTTAAACACCTCCTCAAGGGATATCAAATAGTGTTTAGTCATTTTATTAATTATTCATTTAGCATTTACATAGGCAAATTATTTATATATATATATATATATATATATATATATATATATATATATATATATATATATATATATATATATATATACACACACACACAGAGAGAGAGAGAGAGATATTCAAAATTTGAGTAGTGAAGTATACAGTTTCCAGACGTTTCGGACAGAGGTCGTTCATTAACTGTGCAAGCAAAGTGCTTCTCAATTGGTTGTAGGAGGAACCATTTCCCCAACCACACACACAAAAAGAGTAAGTTAGAGGAGCAGAGCAGGAGAGAGAGAGAGAGAGATGGTTTGGGGGGTTGCTTCACTGCACTACAGCTGCTGCAGATTGATAACTCTGGGAATACATCACGCCATCGCTCATGTGTCACGCTGCTTCCATAGTTCTTCATACAGTACACTCAAGCCTACACACTTTGCCTTTTCATTCCCTTGTCAACAACGAAGAACACTATAGCGTCTGAGATTATGCCCAAGTTCTCCTCTATTAACATAATATTTCAGAAGGCATAGTTAACTATGGAGAATAGCACATTTTTAGGGGACACGATTGCTAATGATTTATAAAGGAGAGGGAGCTCTTGAAACAAATATTCGTGGGGGTAGCTTTTTCTTTCTGTGCCAAAACAGTGTCATTAAAGTGCATTTTTGCATAAGTAGTCATCCTGTACCAGAGCAACAACTGTTCTGTTCAGAGAGCAACAACAGCAAAACACAAATAAACAACCAAACAAAAAAATACCCCATCGCTGGTCACACGTCTGGTTTAAGTGGCTGGCTGACATTAGCGGTGCTAGATATGGCCGCTCAGTTGGTTAAAGGCAGGGTTGGTTAAAGGAAGGTGTCTGTCCTTCTTCCAGCGGCTGGGCTCAGAGCGCATTAAGGCCAGCCTTAAGACAATGCACTAACGCAGGAGAGCTTGTTAAAATTCTGTGAGGGAGAGAGAGCCATAATGGGCTGTGATGCCTGGGTATCAGCAAGTTCTTTTTCATGTCTCTGCATGGAGCAAAAGTCCCCCAGCACCCTTTGATGTTCATCTACGGCACTTTAATACTGGCTTCTCTGAAGACACCCGCCTCCCCACCCAGTCTGTGTCTCATTCTTTCTCTAACCCAACCTCTTCCGTGGTACAAATCACCGTTTGCCAAGGATCATGGGTTTTCTTCTGCTTCTGCCACGGGTCATCATAAATACCAATGTTCATGTGTGTCAGCAGAAACGATGACCTTTTTTTGCGTGTATATGTTCACAATGCGTTTGTCCTACTTACACTTCATTAGTCACACTTGCTGATTCATGTGATGATTTGTGAGTGTCACATGCTTCCCAGTATGAGTAGGAGGAATCGACAGCTTCAGACATAAATATGAACATCCCAGGGTCTTTCTCTTGGATCTTGCAGGGAGCTATTAGAGGAGCACTTATTTTAAGGACAAAACTGGAAAATATCAAAGTCCCATACACTGGTGTAAATTTGACGAGACCTCGTTTGGAGAGTCGCTGAAAGTGGTCTCGCACAAAGAGCCTGCCGTCGTGTTCCTACCGAGAAAAGAAACATCTGGATCAATGTCTGCAGAAGGCCATGAGTCCCCAGCCGGAAATGCTCGGTTTTGCCTGCCGAGCTGCCTCCTTTGTGAGAAGGAGGCAGCCTAATCATGCGTTCAGAACAGAAGAGTCCCAACAGGTTGTGGTTCACCTCAAAGCCTGATCAGTCGTAGGCTCCCACGTTTGTTTCGGTCTGCTAATGGGACAGGTAATTAAGCAGAAGGAACTGCAAGTGCGTGTGAAGCTATCCTGCAGATGCTACTTATAATAGGGGACTCTTTGAAGTAGTTCTGGGGGGGGGGGGGGGGGGGGGGAATCTTATTCTCTCCACTGAGGCTATATGCTAAATTATTCAATAATGAGGCCATAGTTTCGTGATCCATAATAATGGCACACAAAAAAAATCCCCCATTCTATTTCACATATAAATATGCATAAACTGTACATAGTGCGTATCAGACGCTCCACATTGTAATAGGTTCTGTGGGGCTGAATATCAGCAGAATAATTCGCTTTTGTGGATCTGTGTATGGTATAAGACATCAAAGGGCAGGAGACACAGCTGCACATTCCCTGCACTCTTCACAAACTCCAACCGAAGGCGCAGTTTGGCTTTAATGCCAAATGCATCTACAGTGGCATTCACGCTGCCTGACAGTGGCAGAGTTGTACGGGCTCCAGACTGAACGCTGTCCTCTTTCGTTTCAGCTTCTTTAATCCAGCCCCACTGTTTCGTCGCTTCCTCCTCCCCCCCTGCCCCCGGCAAGCAACAAAATGCAAATCGAGGTGTGCAGAAGCAGAAGAGCGGCACGTGGGCAGAATTCACCCCAAGGGCGGCACGGCCGTTCGCTCTTGGCTGGAGATGAAACTGGGAATTGCATCAGGTAATTTAAGATAATACACATCTGCCCAGCGGACCAATACAGAGAAAACAAACAAGCAAACACATTTAATGACATGTGGTACCACTAGCCTTAGGTAAAAACTTCCATCACTCATAATTCATCACTGCAGTCATAATCAAAGGTTTGCCCAAGTCTGCTCTGTCTGTACGTATACCTTAATGTTGGATTGTAAGAAAAAACAAGAGGGAGAGAGGCAAAGCAATTTCATGCACCAAGACACATGATGTATAAACAAAATGGATCCCGATATGCTCGTGGAAGCCATAAAGCCTTCTTAAGATGCTCTGCTTAACTTAATTCTTTGGGACTGATGTGGAAGGATGGCGCAGATTGTTGCGGGCACAGTTGCCCGCGCCGGGGCGTGGCGCACCCGCCTGTAAATGCAAGAGCGGAGCCTCCGAATGGAAGTTGCACAAGAGCATGCACACGCCGGCATAAATTGCATTAGGATCTCCGGGTCTGATGAGCCGAGCCGCTCCACGCGTGTCCGGATTTCTGCCGCTCGGGCTCCGCCTCGGCGCACTGCCGTAATGGGATGGATGTGGTGTTCGGGTCAGAAGCAGAGGGAGAACACGCCATCCATTAATACTTTAAGATGGAAAGAGGAAATGCATATATATATATATATATATATATATATATATATGTCCTGCCGCATAGCAGGAGAAGACAGAAAGACGCTGCTTTTCTTTAAGGGACACCCGGTAGTAGTGGCTGACCACCTCTGATCATACTGATGGGCTTGAAGATGCAACATCACTGAGCTTAAGGAGGTTTTTTTTTTTTGAATGCATGCTACTTATATGTAGTGGAGATCCACCAGCCATAGAGAAATTGTCCTCTCACACTAATCTGTAAAGTCCCTGGTGCAGATTACACCTATTAGTTATGTTCCATTTTACATCAAGTGACAACAGAAGCATTGTGGGATTGTTAGGCTATTTATGTGATCCAGTATTCCACAGTATGGACAGTCACATGTGCATGAGCAACGGAAGTTGTCACGGGAATATAGCGGTAAGGTTACCAGAGCAAGAACATCCTGTGCACCACGTACTCTGATCCGAAGACCCTTTTCCACCTAGATGTGAAAAATAATCTATTACATGGACTCATGAATAAACACGGGAGTGCCAGGCAACCAAATACATGAATAACCATGAACGGGGACCACACATCAAAAGTCCTCTTTCTTCCTTTGACTCTCCAGTCTTCATCAATGAAGCTGCACCGCGATGACACCCACTGTAGTCCGCTTGCAGAAGTATTAGCCTCCTGAGGAAGTTGCAGGACAAATCAAATGAACATGTATTGGAGGGGAATGCACATCACGGCATCACATTCAGCCCATAACATGCGGTTTTTGGGAAATTTATGATATGGGTCACAATCGTTGCATGTTGACTAAACATACTGTTGGATTTTTGTTGTTGTTGTTGGCTACAGTGTTCCACTGATGGCAACAGTCCTCGATTCCTTTGGTGCAACATCCATGAATTCACAAGGCAGTGACCCA